>NC_091625.1:19400196-19703226 GCF_027580195.1 Bos mutus
TGAGTGGGCTTATCTGGTTGGATAACCTGTGGAAACCTGCCGTATTGCAAATGACAGGATCCAGTAAGCACAAAGATTCTCCTGTTTCCTAAATTGGCTGGAAATTTTACTACTTTGTTTTATTATTTTTTTTTTTATTCTTCCAATTTTATTTTATTTTTAAACTTTACATAATTGTATTAGTTTTGCCAAATATCAAAATGAATCCGCCACAGGTATACATGTGTTCCCCATCCCGAACCCTCCTCCCTCCTCTCTCCCCATACCATCCCTCTGGGCCGTCCCAGTGCACCAGCCCCAAGCATCCAGCATCATGCATCGAACTACTTTGTTTTAAAGTGGATGAACTAGGCATGTGAGACACAGTCCATTCTGAAGGAGATCAGCCCTGGGATTTCTTTGGAAGGAATGATGCAAAAGCTGAAACTCCAGTACTTTGGCCACCTGATTCGAAGAGTTGACTCATTGGAAAAGACTCTGATGCTGGGAGGGATTGGGGGCAGGAGGAGAAAGGGACGACAGAGGATGAGATGGCTGGATGGCATCACTGACTCGATGGACGTGAGTTTGGGTGAACTCCGGGAGTTGGTGATGGATAGGGAGGCCTGGCGTGCTGCGATTCATGGGGTCGCAAAGAGTCAGACACAACTGAGCGACTGAACTGAACTGAACTGAAGCTATTTGCTAACCAGTGTGGACGATTGCCCTTTCTCTCCTTTAACACTTGAAAATCCTGCCTTTAGCATTTGAAATTTCCCACCAAATGAAAGCATCCTGGCATGGCTTCTTCCCACCCTAGATTTGGACATCAAGGAAATGATGCAGAAATAGCATCAGTTGGAGGTGGCTCAGTGAGTATCAGGGAGTGATGGGGCCAGGTGTAACCTGGTGGCTGGACACCGTATGTTTGGCGCCTTGAGGAAGCTGATCCTGGGGTTTGGCCTGGATGTGTTCTTGGCTTCCCAGACATGGAAATTCCTCTTGTTTTCTAAACTGGGTCTCCAGCCCTAATATGGATTCTGTGAGTTCCCCCCATACCTTTATATATTTCTTTCAAGTTTCCAGTGTCTATTTCAGTTTGTGGGCAAGAACACTTATTAACGCGGACTGGTGGTTCTTTCTGTCTGCCTTAAATGTCCTACCATGAGCAAGATTCTTCTCTGGAAATGAAGACCTAAAGGTCAGCATCCCAACATGTAGGCTTTCCTCATTTTAGAAAGCTCGGATCCTCACGTTCAAGGAAGGTTTAAACTCTGTTCTCTGTCTGTGGAACTGGCATGTGTGGAATGCACCAGAAATGAAAATGCACACATCTGCACAAAATGAAAACATTTCCTCCCATTTCTTTTCTCCCTCCCTATTTAGAAGGAAGAAAAAAAAAAAAGATTTGGATTTCTTTATATATTTTTTTTCTTAAAAATATTTATCATTAAATTTACTTTTTTTGTTGTTGCTGTTGCACCACTCAGCATGTGGGATTTTAGTTCCCCTACCAGGGACTGAACCTTTGCCTCCTGCAGTGGATGCACAGTCTTCCTCTCTGGACCATCAGGAAGGCCCCCAAATTTACTGTCTTAACCGCTTTTAAGTGCACAGTTGAGTCATGTTACGTATATTCACAATGCTGTAAAACAGGTTCCCCAGGATTTTTCATCTGGCAGAACTGAGATTCTTATACTCGTTAAATACACCTGTTTGTCCTCTCCCCCAGCCCCTGATAACCATCATTCTACTTTCTATATCTATTGAATTCAACTAGTTTAGAGACCTCCTAGGAGTGAAATCATACAGTCTTTGTCCTTTGTGCTATGTCAGAGGACATAGCACAATGTCCTTAAGGTTAAAGAACATACATAATGTCATCCATCATGTATGTCTTCATCCATTAAGACTGCTGTAACAAAATACAACAGACTGGGTAGCTTACAAACAATAGAAATTTATTTCTCAGAGTTTTGGAGGTTGGAAGATCAGGGTTACACTAGGGCTGGGTTCAGCCCACTCCAGTGTTCTTGCCTGGAGAATGCCAGGGACGGGGGAGCCTGGTGGGCTGCCGTCTCTGGGGTCGCACAGTCAGACACGACTGAAGTGACTTAGCAGCAGCAGGGCTGGGTTCTGGTGAAGGCCCTCTTCTGGGTTGCAGATTGCCAACTTACTGTAGTATCCTTTTGTAGTGAAGGGGTTAATGGAGCTGTAATCTCATCCAAGAGGGCTCAGCAGACCTAGTTGCCTCCTTTGGGCATTGGCATTGCAATGTATGAATTTTGAGGGGCTTCTGTTGTCTGTGTGTGTCACATTTTGTTTTTCTACTCATCCATGATGAACACTGGGTTGCTTCTACCTCTTGGCTGTTGTGAATAGTGCTGCTATGAACATGGGTTTGCAGTATCTCTTCAAGGTACTGTTTCCAGTTCTTTGGGATACATACATAAAAGTGGAATTACTGCATATCATATACCAATTCTGTTTTTAATTTTTTGAGGAACTGCCAAACTGTTTTTCACAGGGGTTGAACCGTTTTATAATCCCATCAATAGTGCACAAAAGTTCTAACTTCTCCGTATCCCCACCAACACTTGCTATTTTCTGTTCTTTGGGGGGGTTTTTGTTGTTGTTGTTGTTTTTGAGAGTACCTATCCTAATGAGATCCAACCAGTCCATTCTGAAGGAGATCAGCCCTGGGATTTCTTTGGAAGGAATGACGCTAAAGCTGAAACTCCAGTACTTTGGCCACCTCATGTGAAGAGTTGACTCATTGGAAAAGACTCTGATGCTGGGAGGGATTGGGGGCAGGAGGAGAAGGGGATGACAGAGGATGAGATGGCTGGATGGCATCGCCGACTCGATGGACGTGAGTCTCAGTGAACTCCGGGAGATGGTGATGGATAGGGAGGCCTGGCATGCTGCGATTCATGGGGTCGCAAAGAGTTGGACATGACTGAGCAACTGATCTGATCTGATCCTAATGGGTATAAGGGTATTGTGGTTTTGATTTGCATTTCTTTGGTGATTAGTGATATTGAACATCTCCTATACTTTGTTTTCTGTTAGTATATTATCTTTGGAGAAATGTCTGTCCAAGTCCTTTGCCCAGTTTTTAATTGGGTTATTTGATTTTTTGTCACTGTGTAAAAATTCTTTGTATATTCTGAATATTAACCTCCTATCAGATATGTAATCTGCAAATATTTTCTCCCATTCTTAGGTTGCCTTTCACTTTTCTTGATTGTGTCTTTTGATGAACAAACTTTGTAAGTTTGATATTGACTCCTTTGGCTGTTTTTGTTTTTGTTGCCTGGGCTTTTGGAGTCACACTCAGAAAATCATTACTTGCCAAATGCAGTGTTATGAAGCTTTTTCCCTATGTTGTCTTCTAGAAATTTTGTAGTTTGGGGGTCTTATGTTTAGGTCTGTAATTCATTTTTTTTATGCTGATTTTTTTATATGGTATAAGTGTCCAGCTTCATTCTTTTGCATGTCATTATCTAGTTTTCCTATTACCATTTGTTGATGACACTGTGCTTTTCCCATGGAGTGATCTTGACGCTTTTGTTCAAGATCATTCGACTGTATGTGTGAGGGCTTCTTTATTTATTTATATTTTGGATTCTATTCTGTTTCACTGGTCTATATGCCTGTCTTTATGCAAATACCACACTATTTTGATTACTGTAACTTTGTAATATGTCTTGAAATTGGGAAGTGTGGTTTCTTTAACTTTGTCTTTCTTCAAACTTGTTTTGGCTTGAGATTCTATATGAATTTTAGAATTTTTCCTTATTTCTGCAAAAAAAATGCCATTAGAATTTTAAATGTTGGATCTTTAGATTGCTTTGGGCAGCATTGACATCTTGACAATATTAAGTCTTTCAATCTATGCACATGGGATTCTTTACATTTTACATGTCTCTGTTCATTTCTTTAAGCATTGTTTTGTGGTTTTTAGTGTTCAAGTCTCTTACCTCTTGGTTAGGTTATTTCCTAAGTAGATTTTTTTTCTAGTGCTATTATAAATAGAATTATTTTCTTAACATCCTTTTCCAATTGTTGATTATTAGTGTGTAGAGACACAAGTGAATTTTATATGTTGTTTTCTTTTTGTCCTGCAACTTTGCTAAATAAGTTTATTAATTCTTTCATTTTATTAAAAAGTTTGGAATTTGAAATGAGAATGCAGCCAAATTTTATTTAACCAGTTTGTGGATTTGCCATCTAGAGGAGAAAGACACAATTACCATTCATGTAATTGAGATGAGCAGGTATGTGTTTGGCTAAGGATGCCAATACTTAGAATTGGGTTATGGGTGAAGTGGGGAAGAGAGATGAAGTGACGTGGAATCTGTGGCTAGAACTACTCGTGTAACATCCTGTCTAATGAAGAGAGGGCAGTTCAGCTAAGAGACAAATGGCAGACTTTTATAGAAAAACAACCTTTTAATTAGTTTCCATGAGGCAACCTATAAAATTATCTATTATTTTAAAACTATTGAATTACTTTTTTTGCACTTTTAGATCTTACTTGCAAAATATTAAATTTGTACCTAAGCATTGGGTGTATTGCTCACCAAATAAGATTACATTAATGCTATTGACTAGTTTTGTTTAAGTAATGATTTGAGGGACAGCTATGACTGCCTTTCCCCATATTACCTTGCTTACTTGGAGTCTGAACGTAGATGACAGATAGGGTAGACTTCAGGAGGCACAGAAATGCTAAATGACCAGCAGTGGTTCTTTGTGGAGTCTCCTCCCCTTTTCTTTGTTAGGTATGAAAGGAAACGAGATATGTCAGCATTTTCTAACTATGGGTAGAGGCTCAGAGGCACACTAGAATACCTAAATGTATGCAGTTGTAGTATTCCCAAGTGCAGTGTTTTATGTAACTTTTGAAAAGATTGTCTCTGGGTGATATATTTTAAGTGTGTTTTAGAATCTTTTCTGAAACTGAAGAACCAACTCCTTTAATTATTAGTTTTACAAATCCCTACCTCATACATGTAATTTTATTTTAAAAAAGATTACACACACATATGTACATATATATAGTCATCCCTGACCAACCTAGACAGCATATTAAAAAGCAGAGGCATTACTTTGCCAACAAAGCTAGACAGCATATTAAATAACAGAGAATTGACTTTATCAACAAAGGTCCATCTAGTCAAACCTGTGGTTTTTCGAGTAGTCATATATGGATGTGAGAGTTGGACTATAAAGAAAACTGAGTGCAGAAGAATTGATGCTTTTGAACTGTGGTGTTGGAGAAGACTCTTGAGAGTCCCTTGGACTGCAAGGAGATCCAGCCAGTCCATCCTAAAGGAAATCAGTCCTGAGTGTTCATTGGAAGGACTGATGTTGAAGCTGAAACTGCAATACTTTGGCCACCTGATGCGAAGAACTGACTCATTTGAAAAGACCCTGATGCTGGGAAAGATTGAGGGCAGGAGGAGAAGGGGATGACAGAGGATGAGATGGTTGGGTGGCATCACTGACTCAATGGACATGAGTTTGGGTAAACTCTAGGAATTGGTGATGGACAGGGAGGCCTGGTGTGCTGCAGTCCAAGGGGTCGCAGAGTTAGACACGACTGAGCGACTGAACTGAACTGAACTGGCATCTGCAGGGGAGTGGTTCCAGGACCGTGAATGAGCATTCTGTATCTACCATTTTGTGCCCTGCTTTGTTTCTCCAACAAAAATAGCTTCCATGTCATTGCAAACTTAATTTTTTAGGTGTTGCGTATTATTTCCTTGGATGGATTATTAGAGGGCTTCGCTGGTGGCTCAGACGATAAAGAATCTGCCTATAATGCAAGAGACCCAGGTTCGATCCCTGGGTTGGGAAGATTATTAAAAGGGTTATTAGAACTTAGTTAATCATCACCTGTCCTCCCACCTGCCATGGGCCATTGGGTTTGTTTTTGGCCATTTGAAACAATAGTTTGTAACTGGCAAACCATTCTAATCTCCTAGCTCATGGGCCCCTTCATGACCCACTCACATTTCCCTGTGCTTCCTAGAGTTCAGTCGCGGTCTCATTGGAGAAACATAGAATTAGCTCTTCAAGTCTCCTTCAGGAAAACTAAGCATATTGTCTGGCAGAATGGTGTACAACATAGTGATGGAGAGCAGCTTGGCCCCTGTTGAAGTCCAGTTGTCTGCAGTAATTATGAGTTAATAGGATTTTTGTTAGAGTCGGTAAGAAAAATAAAAAGGAAAGTTAAAGTCCAGTTTTCATCATCCACAAGAGATGTGGTCTGTCTCTATAATAAAGTATGAATGCTGTTTATATAGGTTCAGGGCTACAACATCCATGGATGTTATTTATCTAGGTCCTAGGCAAAGCCCTGAAAGTTACCCCACACCCACTTTCCTCATCTGCCTACTCCCTTGATGAACAAGTCCTGTGATTTTTACCTCCTACAAAATTCTGTCCTGTTTCTCTTTCAAAGCTCAGTTCAAATGGGCCTTGTTGTTGACCCTCTCTAATTCACTAGGACGCTGGTTATTCCCCATCCCCCACATCGTGCCCAAAACCTGTCTCATTACTCTCAACGTGACCTTTAGCTCTTAGGATTGTTTTTCATGACTTTGCCTTCAACCAGTCTCTGAGTTGCTTGTGCTCACCCTCAGCAGACTCTGTGGCATATTTATCTTAGTACCTGGTACCTACGAGAACACTAGGAACATAGAACATATTAACAAAAATTGCTTCTAGGAATGGGTGAATAGCTCCACAGATGTTTTCACTCAAGCAGCTAGCTAACCCATTCTGTTGGATCTTGCCCTGTCAAGGTCTTGAGCATTTTGCGTTCCTGTTTATTAATAAAGCTCAAAGCCAAATATCTCAAAAGCAAGCATATTGAACTATCTTCTAAATTTTACAATGAAATCTATTGGGGAAATCACCTCTGTTAGAAGCTCACCTGCACTGCAGGTAGAATTTTCTTAGAAACCTTTTGATCTGAATTTGAAAATCTGTATTCCAAGGTTTTCTGTCTAAAAGATCAGAGATCTAATCAAGGGGAATCTTCTTCTTCAAATGTTCTACTGTAAATGATCTAATGCAACATCCTCACAGATACTAGAGGGTGGTGGGGAAGGGTGATATCTGTCCCTCTTTATTACTGGATGCCCAGAAGCATAGCATTTTAATTAGATATTCTTTGCAGTTTTCTCTCTTCTGTATAACCCTGTTTTTTATTCTCCTCTCTATAAATGTTTAATCTCCCATTTTCACCTCGCTGAGATGTTTGTCTCAATATTCTGCAGTGACACATCCCTGGGACGTGTCTTTCATGAAAACGATGGCTTGTGCTCTGAATGTTGAACATCTCCATCCACTCAGGGCACCCCAGTTGTATGCTTAGCAGTATATCTTAATAGATATCCAAACTGGCGATTTTCCTTTTGTTAAATTTTTTTCCTCTTTTCTGAGCCTACGCAGTTAAGGAAAAGAAAACAAAACTGAAAAGCGCTAAGACCGTGTTAATATCAGTGTTAAGATAATAAAGTCCGTCGACAGGAGGGTCCATAGTGAAAGGTCAGTCTCCCCCAGATTCCCAAGATACAGCCTCTTTTATGAGATATGCTGCTTTGTGATTTGAAGTTATCACCTCTCTGAAAACATAGAGGTATAGAGAAACACGAAGATATGTTTCTCTCATCTGTTTCTCTCTATGTTCTAGGTACCAGAGATACTAGTATCTCTATTCCTTGATTTTAAATTGGACAGTATTTGCTTTTTTCTTTAGAGGATGAGAAATTGGAATTCATGTAGCTTCTCTCATTTCTCCCCCATTTTGATTTACAAACGCATGCACACACATCCTGTGGGTTCACACATATGGCATTGCTAAAGTTTAGAACAGTGACTTGTCTTCTGTACCTGTAATAACTATTCTATACTATGTAAATATGTCACATTTTTATTGTTTTAGACATATTATTTTCTACAGAACTGTTTAGTTGTGTGAGCAGTTGTAACGGAGGATATAAGCCTATTTTATTAAATTCCTGTGGCTTAAAGGAGAATGACTTTATTAATGAGAGATTCTCGTAACTGACTTTAGCCTTTGCACTTACTCCTCTGGGTATTTATTAAACTTTTATTGCTGGTTGCCTTTGCTATGTTTAGCACAAAGTTTTTTCCCACCCAGTTTCAATGGGCGCTTGGGTAAATGTGTTTGCTTGCTCTGCCGTCTTGTATCAGAGCGGTCAGAAATGTTAAACATAAGTTAGGAATCTTAAATCTTCAGCTTTGGGCTTAATTCGTATATTTGGTATTTGGCCTAAAAGTTGTTGAATAAAGCTATCTTAGACAATCGCATCTTGCCTGTCCTACCGGGATTGGAGCCATCAACTATTTTTTCCTTCTATATCAAGATTTCGCAAAATAGACTATAGCATTAATGGTTCTTAACCACTGAATGAAGACATTCTGCTCAGAGGCTACTCTCAGACTTGAAAGAAATTTCAGGAAGGAGTCTGTGTGCATTTGCAGCAGCAGTAACTCTTATAGTCTTAGCAAGCATGTTTTAGAAGAGCTTCTCCTTTGGGGTAAACCACATTCTCTTTGGCTCATTTGGAGGTGGTTGCTGCCCTGTTTCCTTATGGGCCACGTGTTGTTTGTGCTCCCTGTGGTCTTCTGTTTGGAAAGGCCCTCGGCGTGTGGAAATAATATGGGTTTGTCACATAATTGTCATCAACTTAGCGTGGGAAGCGATACTGCTTTTCAGAGTGGCTGCTGTGGGTTTTCCTGGCCATTCTCTTAGGGAACGCTTAAAGGGCAAAGAACTTTAAAGCCTTTGTCTCAAATGCTTGTCCAGTCCATAATAGTCTAACCATGGTGAACGGGTAATGTTCTTAAGTAAGCTCTGTGGATGAATGAAACTATTGTGAGCTCTACCTGTTGTAGATTTTATCATGAGCTTATAAATGTCTCTAACATTGGTTTTCACTTGAAAAGCAAACCCAAGTATAGGTAATGGAAGCTTTTCCCCCCCTTTTTCTTAACAGCTGTTTAAGCTCTATTCTTCTTAAAATTGCAGCATTTAGATAAATATCCCATTTGTAACAGTGCTCAGTTATGCTGATATCCTTATAGCCCAGAATTTTTTTCTTTTCCTGAGTAAGTTGGCACTAGAAGCAGAGTGAATTTTTCAGCCTTTGTTTTAAATGTACCAGCTTCTGAAACTGAAGGTTTTTTTTTTCTTGTATATGCTTTATGTACGTGTACTTTTCTCCAAAGGTGATATTAACTGATTATTATATTCTGTAGTCACAGGAATTGTCTTACAATGTGCAGTTTGCAGATGTGTATTTACAAACACTTTATAGAGAGTGTTTTTGAGTATAAGAAATTCAGCAAGCCCATTTAGAAACTTTATAGTGAGTTTTAAAAATGCAGTGCTTTTAACTTCTGCAGTATATGCCCTAGTGTGTTTTCTTTTAAATAGAAATGAATTTTGTTAAGAAAGCCAATCTTTCTCTTTTACTGGGGAATGCCTAAGGCCATAATATAAGAACTTCTATCTTAATAGGAGGTGATTTTAAAATTTCTAATACTGTTTGACTCAAATTAGATCATACTGTTTAGTTTATTATCTCTAAAAGAAGGTATTAAGAAGGTCTAGATTTTAAACTATCAATCACTTACTCTTTGTCTCAACATGACAAAGAAAATAACTTCTTACAATTTGAGATTCATCAGAGCACTCAAAAGCTTTTATATGTCAGAAGGTACATTTTTTACATGATGATTTAAAATCTATAAGTAACTTAGAGTAGAAATAGAACTTACTCAAATTACATTACTAGCATGAGATTACCTAAAACATGATCTGTTGGTCATTTATTAACAGACATAGCTCATCACCTTCTTTGCCTGGTGTGTGTCAGGTACTGTTCTCACACTGACTTTTAAAAATAGTTTCCTTTGAATTATTTTGCTTTTAAAGTTAATTGCCAAATTTTGTATTCATCACTCCAGAAGGAATTAATTACCTTAGGTGACAATTTCTAAACTGTTGGCAGCATTCGATTTAATATTCAGGTCAGAAGCCCTCTGGCCAGAGTGTAATATGTTAAAGGTTCATAAACTAAAAGTAATGGTTATAACTTTTATAACAGAAATACAGTTTAAGAGAATTTTTTATATAAATAAGTAATGTTGCCGTTCTGAGATTTCTAAATGTCTGACATTTCTAAATAACTTTGGTTGATGACTATTCTCTGTTGATGACTGATCTAATTTTTAAGAGTAAAATAGTATTAGAAATTTTATTTTTATTTTTATTTTTAAAATTTTATTTTATTTTTAAACTTACATAATTGTATTAGTTTTGCCAAATATCAAAATGAAATCACCTCCTATTAAGAATAGTTTTGGTTCAGTGTGGTTAAATGGATCGTTTATAATGTTACATATTTTTCTCTATGTGTACATAGTCTGTCTTGTTTTATATGTATGAAACTCGCTTGTGAGAGTTGACTTTATTTCTAGTTTTGTGATGTGGAGAACTGTTATCATTTTAAGATTAAGGTTTTGAATATAGACACTGAAACCTGCATTAAACATATTAAGTCTTGTTGTAACTTGCCTTTTAATCTTTTGCATGCACTATATTTTCATGTTAGCACTTTGGTCTTTAAAGAAAATTCACACTACATCTGTAGAGATAGAGTGAGGTACTGTTTCTCATTTTTCATTTTTTATATTATTAGTTTTTTTTCCATTCCTCTGTTTTCACACTGACATCAGAGATTATTCATTAAGTAGAAACAGGTAAAAAGGTCTTTCTGAATTCAAGAGCAGGGATAACATTTTGATAACAAAGTCACTAGTCCTCAATTTTTTTTTTTTCTCTCACTTTTGGCCCTTCCCTTACCTGTTCTATTAAATCTGTTTCCTGTTCAGAGAGGGGTAAACTCTTCAAACAAGTATCTCTAGGAACTGGAATACGTGGACTAGACTTTACATCTGGACAACAGCCAACAGCCCTTTTAAGAGCAGCTTCACTGAATGCACCATCATTTTATCGAGTTCTGGAGCTTCAAGGGGCTTTGGTCGTGTCTGATACAGAAGTAAGAAGCCATCTGAGGAGGCTAAATGAGTTGGTCGTGGTCGTGACTTAGATAGTAGGTTGTTTGATTGTATGTACCACTCAATTTCCCAGAAACGAAGGTGTGACAGACATTGGTTTGGTTCAGTTAGAACCAGAACCGTTGTAATGAAGACAGGAATGGACAGACTGGAGATATATTTTGGAGGAAGAGTTGATCATGCTTAATTGTGGAACTGATGTAGAAGGTTAGGGAGAGTTAAGAATTAAAACAGCTGTCACACAACTCTCATACAATCCCCTCTTCTCCCCAAGGAGCAATAAGTCTTGAAGGAGAGGACTTAAGTGGAGGGTGATATGATCAAATTTGCATTTGCTTGTTTGTTTGGGGTTTTGCCCTTTTAATCAGGGGTATAGTTGCTTTACAATAGTGTGTTGGTTTCTGTTGTACGATGAAGTGAATCAGCTCTATGTCTACATATATGCCCTCCCTCATGAACCTCCCTCCCACCCCCCACCCCATCACAACCTGCTAGGTTACCACAGAGCCCTGAGCTGAGCTCTGATTTACAGCTTTAAAGGGTAAGTACATCCTCAGCTGAGAATGACTTGGGGGGATAGGTTAGACTGGAAGGTGGTTGGTGTGTTGAGGTGCTGTTGCAGATGTCTAGCTTGACTTAGGGCAATAAGACTGATGTAGAAAAATAGAGAGGTTGAAAGGATATGTTAGATAGTTACTGGTTGAGGGAAGAGTGGAGCTCTCTGACGCCTTGGTTTCTGACTAGTAGAGCCTGTTAGATGGCGATGCCACTCTTCTGAGATGTCTGGCTTGTGGGATAGAAGGAAGAGCATGAATTGCCATTTAGAACTATTACGTTTAAGAGTCTATGAACAGGGCTTCCCTGCTGATCCAGTGGTTAAGAATCTGCCTTGCAATGCAGGGGACACCAGTTTGATCTGTGGTTTGGGAAGACAACACTTGCCACAGTGCGGCTAAGCCCATGAGCCACAACTATTCAAACCTGCGCTTTGGAGTCCAGGCTCTGTAACAAGAGAAGCCACCGCAATGAGAAGCTTACACACTACAACTAGAGCCCACACAACAACAAAGACCCCCAAATAATGCTTATTTATTAAAAATAAATAAACAAATTTTATTTAGTTATTAAAAATAAAATGATTTTTATTTATAAAAATAAATGATATTATTTATGTATTAAAATAAATAGTATTTATTAAAATAAACATTATTAAAACAAACAATATTATTTATTAAAAATAAACACCTAAATTATTTTATAAAGTAAATTATTTATAATAAATAAATAAATTTTAAATTAAAAATATATATATTTTTAAACGAGTCTATGAACAGTTGCTAACTTGGAATCAGAGTTGATAGGAGAACCACGGCTTTAAGTGAGATTCCATAAGGGAAAGAATTTAGATCAAGTAGTGGCAGAATATGGTGTGGAGAGAAACAAGTCCACCAATTTTCACCTGGTAGATATCTAAAAGGATGAGATAAGCTGGATGTAGTTTAGCACTTGTCCTCCTGTTACCACACTGAATATAAGCGGCAAATGATCAGGTAGAGAAAATATGTGTCGAGGATTATTTCCTGAACCAAGGCCAGTAAAATGCTACTCAGCTATTTAGATCTACCTTTGTTACAAAGAATATCAGTAACAACATTTTCAGTTCATGGAATTTTACCTAAATTCTACATCAAATTGAGATATAATTTTTATTAAAAGTTTTCTGTGAAAAAAAATTCTATGAAATCTATAATACCTAGAGTCATTTGAAACTTCCAAGTGCTCCATTGACATCTTCTTCACTAAGTGTCTCATACAGTTGCTCAAATTTAACATTTTGAAAGTCAACTTCAACCTTATCCTCAAACCTGCTTTTTTCCTCTGGTCTTTCCCCTTAAGTCACAAAGCTCAGACCTTCTTTAATTTTTTTTTTTTCCAAAAAAATTTTTTTTATTGACATATAGTTTTTACAATATTGTGTGTTTCAGGCATACAGCAGTGATTCACAATTTTTAAAGGTTCTACTCTGTTTATCAGTTCAGTCAGTTCAGTCGCTCAATCGTATCCAACTCTTCGACCCCATGGACTGTAGCATGCTAGGCCTCCATGTCCATCACCAACTCCTGGAGTTCACCCAAAGTCATGTCCATTGAGTCGGTGATGCCATCCAACCGTCTCATCCTCTGTCGTCCCCTTCTCCTCCCGCCCTCAATCTTTCCCAGCATCAGGGTCTTTTCAAGTGAGTCAGCTCTTTGCATCAGGTGGCCAAAATATTGGAGTTTCAGCTTCAGCATCAGTCCTTCCAGTGAACATTCAGGACCGATTTCCTTTAGGATGGACTGGTTGCAGTCCAAGGGACTCCTTGCTGTCCAAGGGACTCTCAAGAGTCTTCTCCAACACCACAGTTCAAAAGCATCAGTTCTTCGGCACTCAGCTTTCTTTATAGTCCAACTCGCACGTCTGTACATGACTATGGGAAAAACCATAGCCTTGACCAGATGGACCTTTGTTGGCAAAGTATGCTGCTGCTAAGTCGCTTCAATCGTGTCCCCTGCTGGTGCTGCTGCTAAGTCACTTCAGTCATGTCCGACTCTGTGCGACCCCATAGACGGCAGCCTACCAGGCTCCCCCGTCCCTGGGATTCTCCAGGCAAGAACACTGGAGCGGGTTGCCATTTCCTTCTCCAATGCATGAAAGTGAAAAGTGAAAGTGAAGTCGCTCAGTAGAGTCTGACTCCTAGTGACCCCATGGACTTCAGCCTGCCAGGCTCCTCCGTCCATGGGATTTTCCAGGCAGGAGTACTGGAGTGGGGTGCCATCGCCTTCTCCGGTCGTGTCACCTACATACAAAGAAGTTCTGTTCTGAGAGCACGATCATAAGTTCAATGTGTTCATGAGTCCAGCGAAGTTAGCCTAGGTACCCTGCTAACACAGTCAGCTTTGTACCGCTGCTTTTATGCTTGCTTCCAGACATCCTGTGCTTGGAATAAAGACACTGTACTTACTGTACTGTATACACAAAAGCACATATAAGTACACAAAAGCACAGCCAACTGTAGAGGATGCATACTCAGGACAGTGTATACCAGACATGTGAACTTGTGTGATTGGACATGGAAGCATACATTCGCATCTTTGAAAGTTCACAACTTGAAGGTTCGTATGTAGGGAGCTCACTATATAGATCATTCTGCTTGCTCCCTTACTCAGAACCCGCACATGATTTCCTTTTGTGCTTAAGGTAAAATTCAAAATCTTTCTCTTGCTTTCTCAAGTCTGGCACATGCTGATCCCAGTCATATCTGCCAGCTTTGCTCTTCCTTGTTGTTATTTCCTGTCCCAAAGGCTCCTATCCCAACCCCTCACTTATCTAATTCTGTTCATTCTAAAAAAATTCAGCTTAAAACTCCCATTTTCCAAGGAAGTATTTGCTGAAGTCTCCTTCTTTAGAGGTGTTTCTCCTTCTTGGCATGGTCAGGGAAGGCCGCTCTTTGGGGTGACTAGCCTCAGGGCTGATCTGAAATGACAGCAGGAGTGATTGCTCCAAGATCTACAGAAGGAGCTGTGCATGCATCCCTGGGGCTGGGATGACTGGGCACAAAAAATCAAGCTGCCTTCAAGCCAGACGAGACTCAACTTACTAAAACACTTGGACGACAGACAGAGTCTCTACGCAAAGGCAAATCATTAAAAGATTTTTCATCCACCGAGGCCTGCTTTGCAAGAAGCAGATCTCCACTCTGAGTCATCGACTCTCATTTAGATTCCTAGACAGGTTTCAAAAGTATTTGTAATGCCACTGACCCAGCTCAGCAGCGGCTTCATTAGGGCTCAGTGACTCATGTACAGGGTGCCCATACCTGGTTTCCTCTTGGGCAAGAAGCATCGTAGAATACAAAAAGCATTGATTTCAACACCAATGAAACTTGGGCCCAAATTTCAGTCCTCTTATGCGTCAGCTGTCAACCTTGGATACTATAATTATTTGCTCTGAGCCAGTTTCTAACCTGGTGGTGGGTATTAAATAATATGCTGGACTTCCCTGGTGGTCCAGTGGTTAAGAACCCTCCTCGCCAATGTGGGAATGGGGTGGGGGGTGGGGTGGGCTGGGGATGGGACAGGGGAGGTGGGGGGACGAGTTCCCTCTCCATTCCCGGAAGATTCCACATGGCGTGGAGCAGCTAAGCGCATGCACCACAGCTACTGAAATCCAAGCGACCTAGAGCCTGTGCACTGCAACGAGAGAAGCTGCTGCAATGAGAAAGCTGTGCGCCGCGACGAAGAGGAGCCCTCGCACACTGCTACTAGAGGAAGAAGCCCGTGTACAGCAGTGAAGACCCAGCATAACCAAAAATTAAATTAATAATTTTGCCAAAACTTCTCCCATTAAAAATTATGAAATAACCTTTGAATGATGTTCGGTGTCTGATGATAAGACACCAAACCCAAAGCAAATGCCTACCACTCATGCTGATCATTGTCTGCTTGCAATGTTTATCCTCTGCATAAAGTGACCCAGGGGACTTATGTCAGATTTTAAGACCCACCCCCCCACCCCCAACCTTCACATCAGCTCAGCAACTGTGTAGTATTATACAGGCAGACTTTGGAAAAGAAAACAAGTGATGAAAACATTGGCCAGAACCCCTTCATGGCTTCTCTCTCGAAAGTAGGAAGAGAAAAGTGATTCTGTGTCTGAGGCAAAGATAAATGTTAGAATATTTCCTCCTTGAGGTTTTACTTCTTTTTTTTTTCTCTCCCTGAAGACATAGTCTCAAAGAATGTGGAGAAACTTCAAAAGCAGAATAGAAGCACGCACATTGACACATGGAAACCTTTACAACTTTTCTGTTTACACAGTGATTTTTTTTTTTAAGCCCTACATAACAAAATATCAAGAGTGGAATTGGGAGGCTGCCTTCCAGATTGAAATGCTTAAGTAAAAATCTTGGGTCAGAGTGACTCCACACAAATAAATGTTAGTTTGACACGCGAGTGAGCATGTTCTGACTTCCTTTCTGTTGTTGATGGTTTACATTTTAATTCCTGTCACAGGCTTTGGATTAAAAATGTGTTGCCTTCATCATCATGCTCACATGTTGAGACTCAAACAGAGCAAATCCAGTAGATTTATGTAGCTTTTCCCTAGCCTGGATGGAACAGCGGTACATTTTTTATTGACATAAAGACTTTGTCAAAAACACCAAGTACAAAGATGGTTGTTTGCTTTTGTTTATTTTCTCCTTCTCCTTTTTCTAGGATTATGACAGTTTCTTTGAATCCAAGGAGAGCAACACAGTCTTTTCATTCTTAGGCCTGAAATCACAGTTGGCGTCAAAGGTAGGTTAATCTTTTCTTGTTCTAAAACGTGTCTTGAGTTGTTCTCAGGGATTGAGGTAAAAGGAGTGTAGAGCTAGTCTTCCAGGTTTTCAGCTTTCGCTTTCTCAGGTGCACAGTTAGGACTGCCCAGGGTAAAGCCACATAAAGATGCCATTTTTTTTTTCTTTCTTTCTCACTTTTAACTGTTGCTGTATATTAGAACTTATCTTTATTTAAAATTCAATTTATTCATAATTTGGACTTCCTTCTTTCAAGAAAAATTTAAGGTAGCAAAAAATCATAGGTGCTTCTTACTTTAAAGTGCAAGCTCACATTACTTTACCTTTTTTTGAAAAAGAATCAAAGCCATGCTTTTAAGGTCGTCTCCTATTTAAGTCATTTACATTGGAAGGGGCATGATTTGCAATAACAAATGGTCAGCCTTGAACAAAGAATAATTCCTAAACTAGTCCAAGTGTTTTTGAAGCCACTTTATTGTGTCAGATGTCTTTTAGAAAATGTAAAAGCCTCAACCTTTTCTAATATTTAGAACTATAGATGATATATATTATTGTAACTTTGTAAAGCACATAAATTCATTTTCAAAATAAAAAATACCATTTCTTTGTTAAATAAGGTAATATTTTTAGTGTTATTTCCCCTTCAGAAAATACTTTTTTTTTTCCCTGATTATGAAAATAGCCTAGACTCATTTTTAAAAACTGGGAAAATGCAAAATGTATAAAATAGAAAGTAAAACGTCACCAGAGAAGACCACATAAACATTTTTGATGTATTTCCTTGCAGTCTTTATGTACATGGCAATGGAGGTTTTGACTGTATTTCAGATTGAGACTGAATTCTAAAGCATCTATTTTTAACACTGAGTTGAAATGAAACAGCATTACTGGGAAACTTTGATGTCTATAAGTAATAGGTCTTTTGAGGCCACCCGGGATCTGTACCATTTCTGGAGCACCTGTGGGAGGAAGGCAGAGACTATCAATAATACAAATTACACCCCAGCACCTGTAGCTCCTTGCCAGTGTGAAATTGTGCTTTGTTATACATCAGTGAGTCCACAGATGGTGGTGGGTGGTTTCTGTGCACATGTTTTAAACAGAGGCAAAACCCACACATAAAATATTTAAAGGCTCTTAAAGCTATTTTTATAAAGATGGAACATTGGAATACTTGGGAAAATGAAAGTATTTTTATAACGTGTTTCATATAAAGATATTAAACAATCCAGATTTATCTTCAAAGAACTGGAAAAAACTGGGATAAGAGCAGTCTAATGGATGCATAAATCCAGTGGACAGTGTCTGTGCAAACATCTTTGAAAAATACTGTGTGCTTGCCATCTTTGTTCTCATTTTCCCCTAAGATGTAGATTCCTTTGAGATTCTGTGGGCTGACTTTTTTTTTACTCCTTGAAAATCTTTATATTCTCTTAGAAAGTTTTTAGGAAACCTATGATCTGTAAAATATGCATTCTCCCATAACTTGTGGTCCTGGGATTAAAGTTGGTCTTATGTTTTAAATGTTTTAATGGATTTATAATTTACATACCGTACATTTCCCTTGTTTTTACAATTCAGCGATTTTTGGTATATTTACAGGGCTGTGTAACTATCACCACAGGCATAGAGTTCATTTATTTGGCTGCTCCGCATGTGGGATCTCTGTTCCTAACCAGCGATCAAACCCGTGCCCCCTGCACTGGGAGCATGGCGTCTTACCCACTGGACCAGTAGGGAAGTCCCAGGGTTGGTTTTGATGCCACTGAGGTTTGCTTGATTTCAGGAGACCATCCCATCAGCAGTGAGGGCTCCGGGCATCCCCACCCATTCCGACCCCCGTTTTCAGACTCCCGAGTGAATCATAATGTGAGCAGGGGCCCATGGAGCCCAGGCGGAGGGCTGTGGTGCAGTGTACCTGCTGCTCTCACGAACCATTCAAGGCCTCAAGCGTTAATAGCAGCTCATACGTCAGTCCCATAGAGGAGAAGTGCAAGTATCTTTTAGAGCAAATCAGCATCTCCCCCCTTTCTAGTTATTTATTTTGTGCTCAGTCATGTCCCTCTCTGCCATCCCAAGGACTATAGCCCTCCAGGCTGCTGCCCTTGGGATTTTTCTGGCAAGAATATTGGAGTGGGTTGCCATTTTCTCCTCCAGGGGATCTTCCCGACCCAGGATCAAACCCATGTCTCCTGCATTGGCAGGCGGATTGTTTACTACCGACCACCTGGGAATCTCTATTTATTTTGTACCTTGGGAGTAATTCATTATACAGTCTACACTCTTAAGGCCTAGATGGAGCCTTCATGGATGTAATATACTATACGATGGAGCCTCCTTTCCCGTCTTCTTTCCTACGCGCTCTGCAGCACAAGCACATAAAAGACAGAGCTAGCCCACCAGGGGACATAAAGACTGCATTAGCATCTGATTGCTCTGTGCAACAGTGAGGGGAGAGAAGCTCAATAGGAAAAGAACATTCAGCACCCAGGTGTAGACACTGGCCAGAGTTCAGAGTGGATGGGACACAGGATGGTAGAAGGTCACAGAACGGTGGCCTGCAGGGCCACCATCCCATATAATATGTGTGTGTGTGTGTGTGTGTGTATAATGGGATGATATATAGTCATGCTTCAGAATAAAATTTAATTATATTAAAGAAAAAACGTCCATGCAGGACAGACACATCCAGAGCCAATGTGCCCTGCATAATAATGAATACATTGAACACCAAGTTTGCTTCCAACTTTTTGCATTCTTGGTAGTACCCAGAAACATCCTTGTAGCTACTAACACTCTGCTGCATGTACATTTTTAAAGAATTCAAGTGAGTTGCTGATACTTAAAATACTGATTTCCACATTTCTCTATTCCTTGAATTGTACAAACCCTGGTTGGGAGTCGGGGAGCAGAGGCACACCCTCCTTTCTGGATGTCTGGAGCTCACTGTGGTACCTACCTACGAGAAAAAGACCTTTTCATGAATAACTGTCAAAGGAAATCATCAGCCTCATTCTCATAATAGACTCAAAACAGAGCCTGAAATGGAAGTTTCTGCTTTCGGATCACCCCATTCAGGGCTGATATTGAAAACGTGTAGCCACCAGTAAACCCTGAGCACTGAACCAATAGGGGGCTCCTCTCAGAGCTCCCAGCCCCCGCCCACACCAGGGGTCAGCCATCCAGCTGTTGGATCATGGTGGCTCTTGAGGGCCCGGAGCCCTCACAGCTGTTTACCAATAGGTGTGGTAGTGTTCCCCTCGGGTTACCCTCTGCGGGGCCCCTGAGTGAGGTAACTGCCCCCACCCCACTCACCCAGGTGCAAGAGGCATTTCATCAGTGTTGGAAACAGGTGGCTTCCTTTCTCCTTTTCTATTTGGCAGGTCAGGTGGGTGTGACTTACATCTGGGCTCTGATCCTGAAACCTAGGATTCGCTCTTACCTATTACATGAAGGGAGAAGGCAATGGCAACCCACTCCAGTGTTCTTGCCTGGAAAATCCCATGGATGGAGGGGCCTGGTGGGCTGCAGTCCATGGGGTCGCTAGGAGTCGGACACGACTGAGCGACTTCACTTTCACCTTTCACTTTCATGCATTGGAGAAGGAAATGGCAACCCACTCCAGTGTTCTCGCCTGGAGAATCCCAGGGACGGGGGAGCCTGGTGGGCTGCCGTCTATGGGGTCACACAGAGTCGGACACGACTGAAGCGACTTAGCAGCAGCAGCAGCATCACATGAGGGTGATTATTGTGATTCCCAACCTCTCTGTTCCCTGATGTTTCAAATATCACTGCCAGGGTCCAGTGGTTAAGACTCCATGCTCCCAGTGCAGGGGGTGGGGGTTCAACCCCTGGTCGGGGAACTAAGATCCCACATGCTGCATGGTGCGGCCAATAAATAAATGAATAAGTAATATAGATCACTTGCCAGGGTGAATTTTCTTGTCCATGTAATGCAATAACTAGCTTTTTTTTTTTTAATAGGCAGAATCTTAGCGAAGACAAGTGGAAGAGATGGAGGTGCATTTCAGAGTCCCCTCTGGTACTCGGCGCACACCTGCTTACCTAATGCATCACTGTGACAGAAGCCACATGCGTTTTCAGTAACTTTGCTTGCCATGGAAAAGGTGTTTGGGGAAGACTTGGGTCTAATGGGATTGCATGATCGCTTTAAACCAAATCAGGACTGTGGTGGGTTTTTTTCTTATTTTCAAAATTACCTGCAGTTGCCTCACTTTACCCGGAGGAGCTGTCACCTGCTCCAGGTGTGCTTCCTGAATGACTGAGTGATAAGCGGGTGGCACCATCAGAGAGAAAATACTGGGTCTGCCCTGGTTTGTCGTTGATGCCAGGATTGCTCAAACCTGCTTCTCTTCTAACTACCTAGGTGATATCCTTGAAATTAGCCTGCCAGGCTTTTAGAATATTTTGATCAGAAAGAAAAATAGCAATGTTGGTTGACAAAGGGCTGAAGGTCTTTGCTGCAGAATCACAAATATTCCAGTGCTTTGTCATAACTGTAGAAAAAGTTAGGTGCTCTAGCCTCCTTTTGGTGATGGAAATTCTTACCCCTATAAATCCTCCAAGATCCTCCTGATGTGTCCAGAAATCATAGTTGATTATAGTATATGATCAGAACCGAGTTATTGGGATGAGAAGAATTGCTATTTTGAAAAATACATGCTTCTTTATCTCTTGCAAGGGGCAAGTCTCACTTAATACATAAGATTGCATAAAAGGTATATTTCAAGAGGTGCACTGATTAGATAGTAAATTTATAGGGGATATTATCTGACTCATATCTGAAAGCATTTCAGCTCTAGCAACTTAGTATGCATTAGTGCACATATATTTTTGAATGCAGCTCCCCTAACTAGTAGCTGCTTATATATTTTGTGAAAGGATTATATTTTTTGAGAAAGGAAGATCTTGGTTAGATGTATTTTGGGAACCCTTGATGAGGCATATTAAAAAAATAACTAATATTGCTATACATTTTAATTTTTTTTTCCTGTGTTACTTTTCATTGGTCCTCTCACTCTGCCAACTCATATTTCTGGCCAGTGCACAGTCCCAGATTTTCAGAGTAATGTAGATACATGTTCTTATTCCATGTATGAGCACTAGTGATTTTTCAGAACAGAGTACGTACAAGAAAGAGGCTGTCAGAGATTCACTGTGGATAGTACATGGCATGTGAAGTCTCTGTTCCCTTTGAAGTGGATGCAGATAAATACTGAACCTGTCTACTTTATTAAGGCAGAGGCTCCTTTTACTGCATCCTTGTCCCTGCTCACATTTCTTAAGAGTTTTTAGTTGCCAAACCTGGGAATAGTCTTGCCATAGGATAAACTCTTAGAGGACTGTGTAAGATATTCTGCTATTCTCAGCATCCTGATGGTGGACTTGCCCTTTGGATTCTGAGCAGGAAGTTTGTATGAAAGGAAAAGAACAAAAGAATTGAGTTCCTGTCACCTGTGTTTTCTCTCCCTCCAACTTGCTAAATGTGGACTCTTCTAAAGAGCTTGTTGAATGCTAAAGCTGACATCCCCAGCCTGAGGTTTGCAGTCCAGGGCTATAAACAGAAGGAAAGCATTCCACTGATTCCTACTTGACTGGAACAGACACATAATCCACAGTTTTCTCTCCAAGGAAAGTTGCTGTGAAATCATGAGTATGACTGCTTAGTTGGCATTAGGTACAATCCAGGTCACATTCCACTTGATAAATCCCAGGGACTATCCAGGAAATTGTTTTTGAACTGGGTATTGTGTTAAAGTCTGATAAGACTTAGTATTTCTTTTTAAGATACGATAGTTTAAAACATTAATGTTACTGTGATCTAACTTACGTTTTGTCTGCTCTTGCCAGTGAATACCAAGAAGCAACTTAGTAAGATTGAATCTTTGGGAGTTAAATTCTGGGGTCATAGGATCAATACAATACTTGCCAATACCAAGAAAGCTACTCAGACTTGTTTGTCTCAAAACTTTTGAATTACTCTGATTGTAGTAGATTCTCCTAAGCAGACTAGATGAATAGGAGAGCTAAATTATTATTATTACAGTTACACACCATCTACCTTCACTTGTACTTTTTTTTTTGATCAGCAAAGAAATAGGAGAGACCAGCTTGAGCTGGTATTGTGCTTGTAATGAGTGAGCTTAGAAATGCATTGGGTGGTATTTCCCATGGTATCCAGGCTCCGCGAAGTCCAGAGGGTATTGCTGTCTGGGCTTACCTGAGCCACACTGTGTTCAGATAATATCATGCCCTTACTTGTGTTGTTTTACCAGCTAAATTCCAAACACGTAATGATTTTCTTCATCCCTTCTTTAACTAGCTGCCTTTAGATCTGGATAATCACCTAGGAAAGAAGTGGATGGGAATTGTAGACATAGATATTATATCAGGAGCATTTCAAGACAGACTTTTTCTTTCCTATAGCAGGCTTGTTGGAACAAAGGATATGTGCTGCTAAAAAATCAGATTATGCCTTTTTAAAATTAGACACAATACAGAGTGCCATCCTGCTAGGTATATGCAGACCAGAAGAAAATTTATTTGGGGAAGTACTTGTTTTTCCAGATTCTGGCATTCTGTTAAAATCAAAGAGGAGAAAAGGAAGATTTTTTTTTTCCTCTCAGGCTCTAATATATTTTAGATTTGTTTCTGTTTTATAGATTTATCCAGTACTCCCACGTAGATGTTTTTATATTACATGAATTTAATAATGAACTAAACTTATTTGTCCTCTGTTGTTGAAGGGTACCAAAGCCTCTTGCTGTTTTGTTTTGTTTTTTAATTTGATTCTGCTATATAGGGTTTTGCTTTTTCTACAGATGCTTTTCATTTAATATCTTTTCTAAAGTGTCAAGACCCACTTTGATCTGCAAAATTATTGTTTTTAGATTTCAATTTGTATGCATTTGTTTCTAAAGGCATTGGTGAAATGTCAGATTTTATATTCAGCATTAAAGAGGAATAAATTCCCGAAAACCCACAGTCTGGAAGTGGAGTGTTTGTTCCCTACCATGTCTTAGACCTTTCCTGATTTTACTTTTGTGTTTGTTTGAATCTTCCTACTTAATTGGGCTGCTCAACTCCATACCTGAAAGCTATAGATTAGTTGTAAAAATGCATATGGCTCATTGAGCACTCAAAGAGACAGTTACATATGTGTGTGTGTGTGTATTGGAGGTGACTGCAGAATCATCTGTGTGTGTATTGGAGGTGACTACAGAATCATCTCAGTGTGTGTGTGTGTGTGTATTGGAGGTAACTGCAGAATCATCTCAGTTGTGTGTGTGTGTAATTGGAGGTGACTACAGAGTCATCTGTGTGTGTGTGTGTATTGGAGGTGACTGCAGAATCATCTCAGTGTGTGTGTGTGTGTGTGTGTAATTGGAGGTGACTGCAGAATCATCTGTGTGTGTGTGTGTGTGTGTGTTGGAGGTGACTGCAGAATCATCTCAGTGACCAGGACCAAGAATGGCATTAAATCACTCATCCCTTGCTTGGTTCAAATGCCTGACAGTGGTTTCCTGAGTACACTGAAGCGCTGGGCTGTGGATTCTCTTCCCTTGGTTGGTTTAGTCACTAAGTCATGTCTGACTCTTGCAACCCTATGGACTGTAGCCCGCCAGGCTCCTCTGTCCAGGGATTTTCTAGGCAAGAACACTGGAGTGGGTTGCCATTCCTTCTCCATCGCTTCCCTAATTCTGTGCAAAAAAAAAAAGAAAAAGTAGTGTAGCCGCAACCTGTAGTAGCAGGGCTCCGTTTGCTGCAGCCACTTCTGAAGGCAGAAGATATTTCTGAAGGCAGTGTCTGAAGTTACGCACATCCCTAAACTGTTTCTAACCTTAGACACCAAGACGAGGGAGGCGAAGGAGGAGATAAAGAGTACAGGCTGTCAGTTTCCAGAAAAGTGCTAAATTGTGAAACCAGGGAAGCCAAGTAAATCCCCGCCTACTTGTAACCCAGATTTTCCAACTTGGTAGTTTTCTGGCAGTGCGGGCCAGGTCACTGGTTTGGTCACCCAGTTAATCAGTATGTGTTGCGCCCCTAGAACATGAGGGGGACTGTCTGAGCAGGACGATAGTCTCAGGCCTCCAGGAAGAGAGAAACAGAGAAGCAGTCACAGCAAGGACAGCGGGTGGTGATTTGAGAGACAGGTAAGTTCAGTGTTCTGGGTGATGGTTCATCTGAAACGTGGTATATAATCTTTTTCTTTGTATGTTTGAACCATTCTGGTTTTTTAAATTGTCTCATACCTGCAGTGGAATCAGCATGCACGTGCACACACACACACGTATGTGATACATACGCTGCCACATAAAGAAAAATACACACACCCAGTAGTGTCTGCCAGCAGCTTCCTGCCGTCCCTTTGTGGCACCACGTGGCCTTCCCTGACCCTACCCTGTCCCCATTTAATAGTGGGAGACCATTCTGAATGCTGTGTTGATCGTAACCTTTCTGTCCTTTATTATTTTACCATTGTGTAGATACCTAAACGGAGAAGGCAAGGGCATCCCACTCCAGTACTCTTGCCTGGAGAATCCCATGGACGGAGGAGCCTGGTGGGCTGCAGTCCATGAGGTCACTAGGAGTCGGACATGACTGAGGGACTTCACTTTCACTTTTCACTTTCATGCATTGGAGGAGGAGGTGGCAGCCCACTCCAGTGTTCTTGCCTGGAGAATCCCGGGGACGGGGGAGCCTGGTGGGCTGCCATCTATGGGGTCGCACAGAGTCAGACACGACTGAAGTGACTTAGCAGATACCTAAATGTACATATCTTGAATGAATGGAATTAAACTGTATTCTTCTGTCGCCTTCGTTTTTATGTTCACTGCTTTTGGGCATAATCATCTTGAAGCAAGTACCCTAGCTTGTTTATTTTCACTGCTAAGTATTAGTTCACTGTATAAATATATCACAGTTTTTCCCTTCTCCGTATGGAAACACACCTTTCTTTGAAATAGAAAAAGGAAATGTTGCTATGAACATTCTTCTGGTGATTTCTGGGGCACATACACAAGTAGATGTAAACCTTGAATGGAATTGCTATATCACACGTGCTATAAGGCACATCGTTAACCTAAATAGACAAGGCTAAGTTGTTTTCCAAAGTAATGGTACCTACTGACAATCCTACTGGGATTCTAGAATTTCTGGTACTCTCGATCTCACCAGGGTTTACGGTCATCAGACTCAACATTTTGCCAAGCTAAGGAGTGTAAAATGGTATCTTGTGGTTTCATTTATTTGATCACTAACACGACAAATATGTTTTACTATGAGAATTCCTATTTCTTCTTCCTGGAAATCCCTCTTAGGTCTTCTACCATTTTTTCTATTGTGTGTTTTTTTTTAAATTAAATTTTGAAAGTTATTTCTAGTTTTATTGGTAAATGTTTAATAAAGTAGAAACCATATTTAGAGTTAAAATTCTTCTGAAATTATTTCCAAAATTATGAAAAAAGCATGTGAAACTTTATTCTATTTGAAGGAAATAAATGTGTAAATTATGTGTTATGTGCTAATTTTCACCTCCTCAGCATCTCAGCCTAGAGAAGATGTACTTTGGAAACCTCTGTACGTCCTGGAGGAGGAAATGGTTACCCACTCCTGCATTCTTGCCTAGAAAATCCCATGGACAGAGGACCCCGACGGGCTACAGTCTAATGGGTCGCAAAGAGTTGGACACTACTTAACAAGTGAGCACACAGACACACACACACAAACTATGCTCTCAAAGTGTTCTTTCTTTGAGGTAATTTTAAGGCTCATCAATTCCAGTTATTTGGTAGGAAATTAATGTGATTTATTTTCCTGCTGCAGAATAAAACCAAAAGGAAATCTTTATGTAGACTGCATGTTTGTTTATGCACAATTCCTTTGTATGTCACTATAGAATAGGCTTACAGCAATAGGCCAAATGATGTTATACTTAAAAGGATATTTAAAAAATAATTTTTTTGTAGGGCACACAGTTTTGAGGGCATTAGCCTGTTAAGACCCCCTTTGCCCGGCAAAGGAATAAAGCTATTCTTTTCTCCTTCACCCGTTCTCCACCAGAATAATTTTTTTGAGTTGAAGGAGATTGTATTGAACCTATTCTCATAAATAATTCTTAAACTGAATGGAATATCACCATCATGTGAAGAAACCCAGTATGTTGTGACTGTTGTTGTTCAGTCACTAAGTCATGTCCAAGTCTGTGACTCCATGGACTGCAGCAAGCCTGGTTTCCCTGTCCTTCACTGTCTCCCGGAGTTCGCTCATTTGTCCATTGTGTCAATGATGCCATCCAACCATCTCATTCTCTGTCGTCCCCTGCTCCTCTGCTCAATCTTAACCCAGCATAGGGGTCTTCTCCAGTGAATCAGCTCTTCACATCAGGTGGCCAAAGTTATGGAACTTCAGCATCAATCCTTCCAATGAATATTCAGGGTCAATTTCCTTTAGGATTGACTGGTTGGATTTCTTTGCAGTCCAAAGGACTCTCAAGAATCTTCCCCAGTACAATTCAAAAGTATCAATTCTTTTGTACTCAGCCTTCTTTATGGTCCAACTCTCACATCTATACATGACTACTGGAAAAACCATAGCTTTGACTGTATAGACCTTTGTCAGCAAAGTGATGTGAATGTTTTCATATCTGGTTGGCAGGTATAAGAACAAGAAACTACAGTGTAGTCTTCTGCTGTTGCTGCTAAGTCGCTTCAGTCGTGTCCAACTCTGTATGACTCCACAGACAGCAGCCCACCAGGCTCCCCCGTCCCTGGGATTCTCAAGGCAAGAACACCGGAGTGGGTTGCCATTTCCTTCTCCAGTGCATGAAAGGGAAGTCGCTCAGTCGTGTCCGATTCTTAGCGACCCCATGGACTGCAGCCTACCAGGCTTCTCCGTCCATGGGATTTTCCAGGCAAAAGTACTGGAGTGGGATACCATTGCCTTCTGAGGCTCCTGCTAATCAGGGGGCAGTTTTTCATGGGCCAAGGACTCTGGCATTTGAAAGCATACTAATTGAAAACTTGGTACTGCTTACAATGAATGGCACAAAGATTTAGACCTTTTTTTTTTTATTAAAACAGCAGTCCACACTCTTGTAATATACATCCTTTGGGTTCTATAATCATAAACTTCACTGTCACCAGACTTTTCACTGAAAAAGCTCTAGTGCAAATATCTATCATCATTAATGTAATGGAAACGAAAGCTCAATAGTAAGAACAGCTGCTCAGTGTGGTTCCAGCAAGCCACATAGAATTATTGGGCACTTGAAATGTACTTGGCTGACTTTGTTATGTGCTGTGAATTTAAAATATGGTTCATACTTTGAAGACTTATGAAAAAATAAAATAATTTTTATATCAATTACATTTTAAATGATAATATTTTGGACATATTGGTTGAAATGTTAAAAACTGATTTCACCTTTTTTTAATGTGGCCACTAGAAAATTTTCAATTACATATATGGCTTATTTTATAGTTCTCTTGGACACTACTGTTCTTTACCTGAATTTATAAGAAAGACCTTAAATGGGTTTTTGAGTTTTGGCAAAATATCTCCTTTCTTTATTTATAATATGAAAGGAAGTGTGAACATCTTCTGGAATATAATTTTCTAATATGCTGCCAAGATAAATGCTTTTCTCATTTGGTTTTTCTGTCCCTCTAGCTTGAACCACTCAAGACAGAGGTTCTTTTTTTTTCTGGAACAAAAGAGTAATGTGTGTGTCTTGTAACATGGGACATCTCTCTGTGTCCAGCCTCTCCCTTTACTATCATATCATGTTGGTGTCCCCTGTTGAATCAGTTCACGCCTGTGAACTAAGTCATGGTGGCATTTGTGTGTGTTTTTTTTTAAAAAAAGAGGGAATTTAATGAATCACAGATCCCATCTATAATCTGCAGAATAATGATGAATATTAATAGGATTTTCGTCCTAGATTTCCTAAAATGTTCTCTGTATCTGTAAAACTTGAGCTCAGAAGAATATATGGATCATCTGCTTACACTGATGTATAGAACAGTCTTATGGACTCTGTGGGAGAGGGAGAGGGTGGGAAGATTTGGGAGAATGGCATTGAAACATGTAAAATATCATGTATGAAACAAGATGCCAGTCCAGGTTCGATTCACGATACTGGATGCTTGGGGCTAGTGCACTGGGACGACCCAGAGGGATGGTATGGGGAGAGGGAGGAGGGAGGAGGGTTCAGGATGGGGAACACATGTATACCTGTGGCAGATTCATTTTGATATTTGGCAAAACTAATACAATTATGTAAAGTTTAAAAAAAAAAAAAAAGTTTCATTCTGATCTCACTGCCAAAGATGAAAACAAATGTGAGTATTAAGGGAGAATAGCTTCCTTTTCATGCCCAGAATTTTTAGCCTTTTCCATTGTTGTTATTACTCTCTTAGCAAAATAGTTTGGGAGAAAACATGTATTATTTTTGTCGTGAAAATAATCGATGGTAACAGTACTTACTAAGTGCAAGAATGTTTCTTCAGATTATTTCATTTAGGACCCTTCTCTGAAATAAGAGAGAGATTGTAATATAGCCCTTGCCAGCCCAGAGATGCCAGCCATCTGTGTTGCTGCTCTGGGGCTCTTGGTTTGTCAGTCTAATGAGCTACCACACTTAGACAGGATTTAGTCTCTGGGCTCCCCTGGTGGTGAAGTGTTAAAGAACCCACCCGGCAATGCAGGAGATGCAAGAGACGCAGGATCGATCCCTGGGTCGGGAAGATCCCCTGGAGGAGGAAATGGCAACCCACTCCAGTGTTCTTACCTGGGAAGAACAGTGGAGCCTGGTGGGCTGCAGTCCGTGGGGTCACAAAGAGTCGCACACGACTGAGGCACTGAGCACTAATGGGTGGAACAACTTGTCTGAGATAAATGATAGACACATTTTTCATGCTGATTTTATTTAGCTTATTGGTACTATTGTCCCATCTGTTCAGTTGAGATCATATTTTTCTCTTAATTTTCTCCCTGTCAATCCATTTCATGTTGTGTGTTAATAGTACCACGAGGTTGAAATAAAGATCCTGGGCTCCAGGACAGCCCACAGTTAGGCTCAGAGAGCACTCTGAGCTCAACAGCTGGGGCAGGAAGACCAGCATTTCGGCACTGACTCTCTTCCCCTTGCCCAGACTTGTCTTTTTCTCTCTCCGTGCCTGTCTTCATGGTAAACCACTCAAACCATCCGCTCCTAGCCACATCCTAAACAACAAGTACAGGGAACAGAAGTGATGACAACAGCAATATTTTTACTCCCCAGATTGGCAACCAGAAGGAGGGACTCAGACAGCTGCTTCCCTTCCTGTACTGTTTTACATGCCTAAGAAATATTTATTCTACTATGTCCCAGTTGTAAATGAGAAATCAGATATGACAGGATCTCCATCCTAGTCGAAAAATGACTGGGCACAGACAGTGTTATCGGTTACGTATTCACCAGGTAAAATGACTGTAGCATTCAGACTGGTGGGTAGTTTCTGAATAATGACTGCAAGCAACCTCTTTCCTGTGCATGCGTGCTCAGTCGTGTCCGACTCTTTGCAACCCCATAGGCTGTACCCCGCCAGGCTCCTCTGTCCATGGGATTTCTCTAGCCAAGAATACTGGAGTGGGTTGCCGTGCCCTCCAGCAGGTGTTCCTGACCCAGAGATCAAACCCACATCTCCTGCATTTCCTGCATTGCAGACAGATTCTTTACCATTGAGCTACCAGGGAAGCCCAACCTTTTCCCTATCATGGACTCACTCAGTGAGCAGGTTGCCTCTTAGTAAGACCATTTCAGAGTGACCCAGTTCTCTAGAGACAGCTTTACTCAAGTCACAAAGTGTAAACAGTTACATCTGCAGTGAGGATAAGCAGCTATTGCTGCAGTCAGGGTAGAGCAGGCAGAATAATAAATGAATGAGGGGAATTTCAGTGGTACCAGTATCTATCTTCCTAAATATGGGTCATTTTAACAGAGAATGGATTTTGTTTTCTCCAGTGTTCCTGAAAATCGTGTATTAGTCATTCTCATTGCAAATAGCCCTTTGCATGGGTGCTAAGTTGCTTCAGTCATGTCTGACTCTTTGTGACCCTATGGACTGTAGCCTGCCGGGCTCCTCTGTTTCTTTTTCCTGGTAAACATCTGAGAAAGGACAGAATATGTCCTATCCTATTTCAGAAGTGGCATAATCACCAGTCAAACTCAAACATGATGTTATTAAACCAGATCCATATCATTTATATTATCACGTGGAGTTTGTTGATACCTACATTGGTACCTGTACAGATATTTACATTGATATGATATGTACCGGCTTCCCTGGTGGCTCAGCAGTAAAGAATGTGCCTGCAGTGCAGGAGATGTGGGTTTGATCCATGGGTTGGGAAGATACCCTGGAAGAGAAAGTGGCAACCCACTCCTATATTCTTGCCTGGAAAACCCTTGGACTGAGGAGCCTGGTGGGCTATGGTCCATAGGGTCACAGAGAATCGGACACGATTGAGCACAGCACAGCACAGTGCTCTTTGTACCTTATCTGGGAGCATAAATGTATACTTTTTAGTATCTCAAAAGCTTTTTTTCATTTTTTTTATCTTATATTATTTGGCATGGGTCAGCTTTGTATTAAGAGAGTGGAATTACATATATATCCTCTTTTTTACTTGTATACAGTAAATTTGTTATGTAATAGTTTACAGTGAAATACATGGCTTATTAGCATGTGTTAATGGTGTATTGGATAATTAAATGTATGAGCAGGTACTGAAAAGTTGAATTGTTTTCTTACTGTGTCACTAGTAGCTTTGATGCCTTGTGTCTTTTCTGCTGACAATTACTGGTTGTGAAGTGGGAAATGTGTTGTATCAGACTGTGACCAATCAGAAGATACACACCACTCGGTGATTAAACAAGGGAAGTTAAATGTCGAGAATTATTACACTTTGATGAAAGGGTGACTCTCAGATATGAGAAAACTGCATTTTACCCTGTGGCTGAGGGAGAGCGTCTAAGGAAGGACAAACTTGGGAGGAAGGGAGGTTGGGCTTCAGAGTTTGTTGGAAAAGTTGTATTTACAGTCGGCAGGTTGGCGGAGAAGTTCACAGGTTTCCCTGGGCAGGACTGGCCTACGGTTGCTTGGCAACAGGAAGCAAACACCTCCTCCTGCATGGGGCTGGGCTGGGGTGGGTGGTGGGGGCACAAAGTGAGCATGGCCAGGCCAGAGCTGCAAGTTCCCCGAGACACCGCATGTTCTAGGACCCGGAGTTAAAGCAGCGCCATCAGAACCCACCCACTGACCCACCGTGTTGCAGCCTCACAGGAGCACCTCCTTCCTCCTACATCGTCCTTCCGGCACCTTCTGTCTGAACAAGTGGAACAGCATGCTCACTGTGATGGGAAGATGCTCACAGGAGTTCTGTCCATCCTTACAGAACGTGTGTTGGCAGGTGAATTTGGAGCTAAGACACAATACGGTGATAGCTGGCACATATCATAAAAGGATTCTCTTTGTCATAACTTCTCATCTGGAATTACACATGTTCATTAAGAACAAAGGATGATCCGTGTTTTGTGAAGTAACCTGGTAATTTAAGTGAAAATCTGCATCCCAAGCAGTACTTGAGGCCTGGCTGTCAAATTTGGAAAGCTGGCCACTCAGTTGCTAACTAAGCTGGTGAGCGTCTTGTCAAAAGCACAAATGTTACAGGAGGATGTGAAGCTCAGGATGTAAACCTGATTTCCAGTCATCCTTACTTTGTGGTTCTCAGTTTTATAAAGCTGTTTAAATTTAATTTAAAGGAAAAAAAAAAAAAAAACATGATGCTGAGAAATATATTTAAAGTTTCTAGAAGTGACTCCTCAAGTAATCAGTTCTTTAGAGGATATACATCAACCTATTTTTAGAGCATTGATCTTGGCCTAGCACTAGAATTTCTCTTGAATTCCCTAACAATAAATACCAAGAACCTAATACTTGCATAAAGGACATAGCTTATGGCTGTTTCTCTTTTTGTTTTTAATTTACTCCTGTGGTGAGCAGAAAATGGAAAAGACTCTTTGTAAAGTCTGACCTATTTACTCCTAAAAGATCTACTTCTAATGGAAGACAAGGCAGAAAGAGTTATTAGGAAACGGTAGGTGCCAGGTCCAATTAAATCCAATGATTAGGTGCTTTCCCAGACTTGCAGTCCATGGTGGCTAGTGATTAAGCGGATGGGTAAAGGAGAGAGAGATTATCCTGCCAGATAGCCTTCCTTTATTAACTTTTAAGTGGGCCTGAAGTGAAAGAAAAATTAATTTTACTGAGAAAGTAATTGGCTTCACGAGATGACCTGTCCAGGATTCTCTGCTCCTTCCCAATGCCTTTCTCAGCTGGCTGCTGGAATGCTTGTCTTTGGATTCAGTTGCTCAACAGTACTGGAGGGGTTTGTGTGCCATCAAGCCATATTTACTAAATCAAGAGTAACAGATATTCATAGTACCAGCACCGTTCTGGACTTTGTTGGGAACAGAAAAGTTACTTCCGATGTGGCTCTGTCGTTCAGGAGCTTACCGCTTTGAAGTCACTGTTGGTGGTAGAAAGCCCACCTGTAGAAAAGATTTCTGGGGTGCTGAGGAGCTGCCCTGGGCATCCTCTGCACTCTTAATTCTTAGATTGTATGGTGTAGATTTCATAGGTGTCAGTAAATCAGTGGTAACATTGGTGTTAGTTCCGGGAATTAATTTCCTTTACCCACAAGCCCAGACTTGTCAGCTGTTATTAGGTATGCCAGGGAGGTTTGAGACCTTATTACTTTACAAAAGTATTAGTTAAGTAAACATTCTGATTTCCCCAGTAGTCAAGTAGAAGAGTCACTGTTGACTTACAATGGAAGCAGACCCAAATTTGATACTTTCATTGTGTAATTACTCACTTTCTCAATTTTAAAAAATGTTTATTTTATTGAAGTTTAGCTGATTTACAGTGTTGTGTTAATTTCTGCTGTATAGCAAAGTGATTTGGTTGTAGACATGTATACATTCTTTTTTCATTTTCTTTTCTGCTATGGTTTATCACAGGATACTGAACTCCCTGTGTTATACAATGGGACTTTGTTGTTCATCCATTCTATATGTAGTAGTTTGCCCCACCTTTTCAATTTGGTTGCTATTCTTTTATATACACACTTTAAAACAACAAGACTTCATGAGCACAGCCAATTCATTCACTAACATAGCCTTTGGGTTGTTTCTCTGTTCAAGGAAAAACCCTGGCCTTCCTGGGCTCCTTATTAATTTTAGCTCCAAAGTCAGAAATCAATGTGAATTGCTTTTAGAAGCCTGACAGAAATCTGCCAGTTGAGCAGTAACTAGACATAGGCCTTAATATGAGCTCACTGCTGTTCAGTATTTTTCTTGGGTAGAACAAGGGGGTGGATGATAAAAACAGCATGTTCTCTTGTCTTACAATAACCTTGATTACAGTCAAAGTTCTTTGCCTAACAATAGCTTTGGTTATATTCAAAGTTCTCAGAAAATGGCTGTCTGAATCTGAAATGTAAGATGTGGATTTATTTATGTCTGTGTGCATGCACACGCGTGTATGTGTGTGTGTGTGCGTGTGCACATGTATACACATACACACATACAGGTCTTGATGGAGATTTGTCTCAGTTTCTAGTTCTACCAAACCTTCATTTTTAAAAAAAGGAGAGGCAAGAAATATCTTTAAACACAATGTTCTTTCTAATTATTTGTCTTGGCCTAGCCTATGAAATGTGACCTACATCAGCTATTAGAAATAAAATGCAATAATTACAGAGTCAGGAGCAAGAGAAGTCCTAGGGTGAGAGTGACCAGCAAAACCACAGAAGCCGTAGCCCTGCCATGGTATAAATAAAGACTGGGGAACAAAGGAGGCAAGTTTCAGCGTAAAGAGGAAAAGTAGAACAACTGAACTGCTCATTTTTGTAGAAGTTTGTCATATGTTTTCAAATTGAAGTGGCTACTTAGAGAAAACCTTCTTAAGATCACAGAGGAGCAGAATTGGAAGGCAGACTTGCAACTCTTCTGAACCCTTCTGAATTCACCCACCCAGCATTCTTATTTCAGATTCCACATACCATATACGTACAAATACGTAAGCTTAAAACTTCAGAATGGGAAAGAACTGAACATTAATGGAGAAGGCAATGGCACCCCACTGCAGTACTCTTGCCTGGAAAATCCCATGGATGGAGGAGCCTGGTAGGCTGCAGTCCATGCTAAGGGTCAGTCATGACTGAGCGACTTCACTTTCATTTTTCACTTTCAAGCATTGGAGAAGGAAATGGCAACCCACTCCAGTGTTCTTGCCTGGAGAATCCCAGGGACAGGGGAGCCTGGTGGGCTGCCGTCTATGGGGTCGCACAGAGTCGGACACGACTGAAGTGACGTAGCAGCAGCAGCAGCAAAAGTGACATTTTGGAGTATTTTTAGAACTCTAAGTGCCTCCATTCTTTCCTGTTTGCTGCTTTGCACTTGCTTTGAAAACCAACTCACAGTAGTCTCCAAAAACAGATGAGACTCCAGAGAAAGGGAAAACACTGACCGTGCTATATGAAATGAACAATTTTTTGTATGTATCTATAGAACTGGGTGCATCTTTAATGAATATTTTGATAGTCAAACAAAATCCAGGATGTTCCAGTGCTAATGTGGAAAACAGAACAAAAGAATAAAATTTCAAAGTAGCCAGGTACATCATTTACTTTCTTGTATGTGTATGTGCTCAGACATGTCCAACTCTTTGTGACCCCATGGACTGCAGCCCGCCATGCTCCTCTGTCCACGATATTCTCCAAGCAAGAATACTGGAGCGGGTCGCCATTTTCTCCTCCAGGGGATCTTCCTGACCCAGGAATCGAACCTGTGTCTCTTGAGTCTCCTGCATTGGCAGGTGGATTCTTTACCACTGTACCACTTTTACTCTCTTGTTTGAATTTTGCTCAGAAAACTAGAGCTGGAATGGGGTGGAAGAAAATGCCAATGTTCTTTATATGTATATAAGATCTAGGCCAAAAAATTTGTTATATGTGTAATATAGACGCAAATATATACATTGTATATTGGAAGTGTTAGTTGCTCAGTTATATCCGACTCTTTGTGGCTCCATGGACTGTAGCCTGTCAGGCTTCTCTGGAATCCAGGCAAGAATACTGGAGTGGGTGCCATTTCCATCTCCAGGGGATCTTCCCAACCCAGGGGTCTTACCCAGGTCTCCCATGTTGCAGGCAGATTCTTTACCATCTGAGCCACTAGGGAAACCCATACATTGTATGTATAATATATATAATGTATACTTTACGCATTTTTTTTTCCTGAATAATCTTGAAACAATACTGAACACTGAGTTCCTCTGTGCAGGGCCAGCGCCCTCTGATAACAGGACTTGGGTGGTGGCGACACCTAGAGGCCTGATGACTGAATGCAAGTTACAGAGTGGACTTCGTCTCTTGCATTTTAACCATCACTGTTGCAATTAAAAGATTTATGCAGACAGCTGTGAAAAGGAAAGCTACCTTTCAAAAAAGGTCTTTTTCATGCCTTACATTGGAAATAAAGGCCTAAGGAGGGGTAATTTTTGCAGTATTTCAGAAGATTAACCTAAGAGAGTCAAGAAACCTAGGTTCTCCAGGGAGGTAAGCCGTCCTGCGTTCCTGGGGGAGAAGAGGAGCATGGAGAGACCCGGTGGAGGGTGGGGGATCAACAGCAGTAGTATGCTTGAATTTACCTTGTTGCAGTTTCAAAGAGTGCTAGAGAATCTTAAACTAGAAACCAAATAAAGATTTCCTACAGCACCAACCACGGGGCCTGTAGCACTAGGTGACAGAAAATATTTGATGAAGCAGGACTTTGCATTTTAGTGGAGTGACAGTGTATTACATAAGCCCTTCATTATTCCCCTCCCAGCCCTGCCCCAGCTGGATCAACAGAACACAGTGGGGGCGGGGTGGGGCTGGGAATAGTGGTAGGGGTGTGCAGTAAACCTCTGCGTGTGAAAGGTATCTTGCTGAGGTCCTGGAGCCATCATCTGCACCTTCGCCTGCAGCTCAGGGAGAAAGAGGAGACAGACAGAGCACAAAATCGAGGAGCTGAGCCCAGAGGCACTTTTCTATTCCTGAGTTCTGTGAAAGAACATCGATTGAGCACTGTATTAGTTTCCTTTTGCTGCTGTAGCAAATCACCCAAATGTAGTGGCTTAAAATAACACAAATACTTTTTTTTTGGCAGCACGGTGCTGGCATACGGGAGCAGCATGTAGGATCTTAGTTCCCTAATTAGGAATTGAACCTGTGCCCCTTGCATTGCATTGGAAGCTCAGCGTCTTAACCATTGGGCTGCCCGGACAGTCTGATGACTGAATCAGACCCTTAGCTGAGCTAGCTTCTTAGTGAGTTACCTATGAGGACTTTCCACCATCTGTAATGTTGAAAATCTGATTTTCAAAGAGGTTGTGCATGTGTGCTAAGAACCTTCAGTCACGTCTGACTCTTTGCGATCTGGACTGTAGCCCACCAGGCTCCTCTGTTCATGGATTCTCTAGGCAAGAATACTGGAGTGGGTTGCCATGCCCTCCTCTAGAGGACCTTCCCAACCCAGGGATCGAACCCATGTCTCATGAGTCTCCTGCATTGGCAGGCAGGTCTTTAGCACAAACTGGGAAACCCATCTTAGAGTTCAGGAGGTCAGAAATCCAAAATGGGTCTCACCCACCAAAATCTAGGTGTTGGCATTCCTTTCTGTTGACTTTTGGAGATTTTTTTTTTTTTTTTTGCCTTTTTCAGCTTGCACAGGCCTTAGCTCCAGGCTGTATCACTCAACCTCATGTCTCTTTCTCTGACTCTGACACATCTTTCCTCTTAGAAGGATCCTTGTGGCTACATTGGATCCACCCAGACAATAATGTCGGAAAAACTCCATTTTAAGATCATGAGTTCCATTTGCAAAGTCCCTTTAACCAATGGAAAGCTGGTGCAAGAGACAAAGATATGAATATCTTTGAGAGGAGAGGGCATTCTTCTGTCTACCACAAGCACCATGTGATTCAACACTGTGCCAGCAGGCGCGGGACATACGAGGTCTCTGCCTCTTAACGGAGTGGGGACTGGGATCATGCAGACAAATCAGATTTTCCACATTTCAAATGGTGGTCCTCATAGGTAACTCGGTAAGAAGCTAGCTCAGCTAAGGCCAGCCCCTCAGGCTTCCTGATCCAGGTGATGTTTGACCTAGTTCTGAAAGATCAGGATGAGTTAGCTACAGAAGTGGGAAAGGGAATTTTAACCAATCAAGTAGCATATGCAAAAGTACAGATGAGTGTAAAGACAGCTCAGCAGTTTTCACGACTAATATAAAGTGTTGGGTTGTGCTGCTAGACTTGGGAAGAGATGAGGCTGAACCTAACGGCTCAACTAGGTGATGCGAGATTTTTTTCTATAGTAGGTTCTGTTCTGGGCTCAAGGAACAAGGAAGTTAATTTTTTGTCACATAAATTAAGAGGTTGGGATTAACACATATACACTACTTTATATATAATAGGTAACTAATAAGGACATACTGTAATACACAGGGAACTACGCTCAGTATCTTATAATAACTTATAATGAAAAAGAATCTGAAAAAGAAGGTATGTGTGTATAAGCTTCCCAGGTGGCGCTAGTGGTAAAGAACCTATCTGCCAATTCAGGAGCCGCAAGGTTCAATCCCTGGGTCGGGAAGAGCCCCTGGGGGAGGGCATGGCAACCCACTCCAGTATTCTTGTCTGGAGAATCCCATGGACAGAGGAGCCTGGCAAGCTACAGTTCGTAGGGTTGCACAGAGTGCAGCACAACTGAAATGACTTAGCACTCACATGCACAAGTGCATATATATATGTGTGTGTATATATATGTATATATAACTGAAAAAGGTTTGCTGTACACTTGAAACTAACACAACATTGTAAGTCAACTATACTCCAACAAAAAATTTAAAAAACTCATTGCTTCCCAACATTCATGGTGTTAGGAAAGTATGTTCAACTCTGGTCAAGCAGCCGAATGTATTTTAATCTACCTTTTTATTAGATACTTTTAATAATAAAAGCAAAAGAAACTATAAAGCTAGAATGAAGATAAGCAATTGATCATCTCATGAAAATATTAAAACAATATCTAGAAGAAGATGTATAATGTATTTTTTATAAGATTCAATATAGTTCTGTTCTCTTACCACTAGCCTCATGAAAATTTTAGTGAGATTTTCATTAAGAAAAAAAAAGATTACTGTGGTAAAGACCCAAAGGTGAATTGCTAAGAAGTTTGAAACAAATGTGATATTATTGAACCATTTCACACTAAAGAGCTTGTAAAACATGTATTGCCCTGCTATTATGGAAATTTTATCTGATTTTTATCTTTTGAATATGGACTAATCCCCAGCTGGTGCTTATTTCACTGGCAGACAAAAGAAATGGGAAATGTATCTAGAAACTCTGAGGGTCCCTGGATCGAGGTAGAATGAAGGTTTGAAGTGACTAAGGTTTGACACGTAATTCCTGGGCAAGGTCAGGGGTCACAGATGTCATGTCAAGCAGGAACCAGACTGTAGGGGCTGTGGGATTTGGACATGAACTTGGAACTCTTTCTACTCAAAGTGTAATCCAAGGAGCTATAGCAGTGCAGGGAGCCGGCTATGTCCCCACCCCATCAGTCACATTTTAACAAACTCCTGGGTGATTGAGTCATACTGATGTTTGAGAAGCTCTGCTGTAGAGATCTGAAGACATTGAAGGGTTGAAAGCAAGAATGTCAGAGAATCATATTTACATTTTCAGAAAATTATAGAGTTGGCAGTGAGGGGAGAAGATGGAGTGAAGGGAAAGGTGATGTTGGAAAGACTAGAGACTGGGAGAAAGGTAACTTGGGATGATGAGGGCTTGGGCAAGGGTCATGGCCATGCAGAAGTCTTATTAGCTGTTGGGGAGAGAGATGGTGATACCCACATTTTCTGACTTGATGGGTGGAGGCAGTTAAAACAGGGAGATAATGATGCTGGCTTTGGCCACTGTGAATTTGAGAAGGAGGTGAAACACCCAGGTGCTTAATTAAATTCAACATCAGACAACACAGTGGCTGTGATGTTCAGCAAGTCCTGGAGAACGGAAAACGAAGAATCACCCAGGGAAGTAGGAAAGCCAGGAGAAAGGATTCAATATTATGTGGAAAGCTGTCTCAAAGAAGAGTCAGATCAGACAAACACTCAAGTATATCCTTTGGATTTGACATTTTGGAAATTTCGGTGAGCTTCTTAATTATTTATATGCCCCCAAAAATGTGGGAATGAATTGCTGAAATTAGGAGAAAGTGAAGAGAAATGAAATAGGATGCATACAGGGAAGTCACTAAAAAAATCTAATTTAGGGCAAGTGGACTTGTAGCAGGTGTGATTTTAAGGACTCTTGTGGAAACAGACAAGCCACTTGAAAAGGAGGGTGCCTCAGCAAAATTCTTGTAAGAGCCAACTGAAGCATGGGGAGCCCAGAAATGAGAAGAAAAATGGAGAAAATGGAGATCAGAGGTATTAGATGCTCTATGACGATTTTTACAGAAAGAAAGCAGAGAAGAATGCTGGAAATAAGCGATCAAGATGGGTGACTCTTAAACTGTGATCATTATGACTTTCTTCAATTTTGTGCTATTTTATTAACAGCACAATGTTGCGGAAATAGACCTGCCACTGTCTTAATGAATAGCTTCCCCGTGGGCTGTTTATGCTACACAATGTGTTCCTTTCTTTCTATCTTTGTGTGTCTATTGTAGGTTTTTGATATGTGTTTCCCATGGAATTCATATATGTTGATTTATAACTATACCCACTTGTTTTAAACTGGTAGTCATTTAAGTTCAGACACATTCTAAAAGAGCTACATTTTTACTCCCCTCCCCCACATTTTGTGTTTTTGATGTTGTATGTTACATCTTCATATCTATCCCTTAATTGTTTATTGTAGTTGCTTTTACAGTTTTTTGTCTTTTAAGCTTCATATTGGCTTATTAAGTGGCTGATTCTCAGTCCTTACTATATTTTTGTCTTTTCTATTGGGATTTTCCCTTTATATAAATTCTTACTTCTTTTCCACTTAGAGAAGATCTTTAACATTTCTTTTAGGGTTGGTTTAGTATTGATGAACTCTTTTAGCTTTTGCTTATCTGCAAAATTCTTTATTTCTTCTGTTCTAAATGATAATCATGCTGGATACAGTATCCTAGATTGTAGATTTTTCTGTAGAGAAATCAGCTGATAGACCTATGGGGGTTCCATTGTACAAGCCTCTTTGTTTCTGTCTTGCTTCCTTTAGAATTTTCTCTTTTTCTTTAACTTGTGCTATTTTAATTATGATATGTCTTGGTGTAGCTCTATTTGGGTTCATCTTGTTTGGGACTCTGTGCTTCCTGTACCCAAGTGTCCATTTCCTTCTTCAGGTTTGGGAAACCACAGTTTGCAAATACATTTTCAATCCTCTCCTCTCTCTCTCCCGTTCTGGGCCCCTATGCTGTGGGTGTTGATGTGTCTGTGTGTGCTCAGTCGTGACTGTCTCTTTGTGACCCCATGGGTGAATGTTGATACACTTAGTATTATTCCAGAGACCTCTTAATAAACTACTTTCATTTTTTAACATTTGCTTTTGTTTTTGGTGTTCTGATTTGATGAATTCCATTACTGTGTCTTCTAGGTCAGTTAAGCATTTTTCTGTATCACTCATTCTGCTAGCCATTCCTTCTAGTGATTTTTGATAGCATCTATTCAATTCTTCACTTACAATTTGGTCTCTTTTATATTTTCTAGTTCCTTATTACAGTTTTCATCGTGTACATCTATTCTTTTCCCCAATTCAGTTAGTATTTTTACTACCAATGCTTTGCATTCTTGATCTGGCGAATTGTTTATTTCTAGATTATTATTTTTTTCAGGGATTTTTCTCTTGCTCTTTTAATTCAGAGTAGTTCCCCTGCCTTTTGATTTTGCTTAACTTTATCTGCCTCTAGGCATTTAGGTGAAACAGTTACTTATTACAGTCAGGAGGGAGTGTTCTCATGTGGGAACATCCTTATACAGACTGCACATGCCCAGTGCTTTGGGGGGGGAGCTGAATCTGGCACGAATGCCACATGTCTTTTTGTCGAGGGGCCTCTAGCAGCCATCACCTTGGTGGGGGGATTAGCTTGGAGATGGAGGTGCTTGAGCTGGAGCTGGATATGAGGTAGGACATTCCATCTGCTCAGTTGCTGTCACTGCCTCATTAGAGGCAGGAGCTGATCCCATGTTACTGGAGCAGAAGCTCTGAAGGTCAGGCCCAAGCTGGCTTTATTCCCTTTTAAGTGTGTGTTTTCTCCTCTGCCCACACTGGGATCCCCACCCCAGAGCGCTGAAGCAAGTGGGGCCTGAGTGAGCTCTTGGCTCGTGTCAGCCACAGAGTCTCTGTCCAGGCTGTCTCTGGTGAGCTGCCTGTGCAGACACCTGCAGTTGTGTCCCTCGCTTTGCTCAGACACAGCTTGGGTTCACGTCCCCTTTATCCCTCACAGCACCCACGGTCCCTGCCTCTCCAGCCCTATTGTGAAGCCTCAAGCCACGACAGGTGGGGCCCGCATAGACTTCCGGCCTGTTTGAGGAGATAAGCTGTGGTAGAGCAGCCACTGTCAGAGATCTGGGTTCCTGAGGAGCTGCTTGACTAAGGGTCAACAGCGGCCACCACCGCCCCACCCAGCTCCGCCCGGGACCAAGTTGCTTCTGCATCTGAGTTTGAGTTTTCTCCTGATCATGGCCATCCCAGCACAGGGGCAACACTGTGCCATGGGGTGAGCGGGGCTGGAGCATTTGCTTGGCTTGGGCTGGGAGTACTCGCTGAGGTGGTCACAGGAGACACAGCACCCCTAGAGCAGACCTCTCTTCGCCCTGCCTGGAGGCAGGCCAGCACACCGGTGCTCCTCACTAGCAGTCTCCAGGCTCCCCACATTCCTCTTATTAGTCCCTGTGGTCCTCCAACCACCCAGGAGGGCTCTTCTGCCTTGCACAGAACCCAGGACTGGGGTGTCCAATCTATCCTCTCACCACTCACTCCTCAGAGCCATATTACACAGTATTTACTCTTTCAGTCAGCTTCTCAGGTGACTCAGTGGTAAAGAATCTACCTGCAGTTCAGGAAAAACAGGTTCAATCCCTGATCAGGAAGATTCCCCTGGAGGAGGAAATGGAAACCCACTCCAGTATTCTTGCTTAGGAAATCCTGTGAATAGAGGAGCCCGGTGGGCTACAGTCCATGGGGTCAGCAAGAGTTGGACACGACTTAGTGACTAAACAACAACACATTCAATATACAGAGGTTCCCTGAGATTTTCCATGCGATCTATTGCATATTCCTAAAGTTCTCTGTATTTGTTTTCTGGGGCTGCCATAACACAGTATCATACACTTCGTGACTTGAACACTGGAAATGTGTTTTCTCATAGTGCTAAACTCTAAAGTCCGAGATCAGGGTGTCAGCAGGGTTGGCTTCTTCTGAGGCCTCTCCCCTTGGCTAATAGGCAGCTGTCTTTTCCTGTATCCTCACATGTTCTTTTCTCTGTATGTGTCTGTATTCAAATGCCCTCTTCTTATAAAGACATCAGTCATATTGGACTGGGACCCACCAGAATGGCCTCATGTTAGCTTAATTCCCTCTTTAAAGACCTATCTCCAAATACAGTCACATTCTGCAGTCCTAGGGGTTAGGACCCCAGCATATAAATTTGGAGGACACAATTCATCCCATCTATAACAGTTCAGCCTTATTTTTTTTTTTTTTTTAACTTGAGATCATTTTGTTCCATCCTGACAAGTAACCAGTTCAGGGATGGTCTCTCTGAGTGACTGGGTCATAAAACTCTTAAGTGTGACATTTTACATTTTCATCCTTTAGCATAAGCACAAGCTGGAATCAAGATTGCAGGGAGAAATATCAATAACCTCAGATATGCAGATGACACCACCCTTATGGCAGAAAGTGAAGAGGAACTAAAAAGCCTCCTGATGAAAGTGAAAGAGGAGAGTGAAAAAGTTGGCTTAAAGCTCAACATTCAGAAAACGAAGATCATGGCATCTGGTCCCATCACTTCATGGGAAATAGATGGGGAAACAGTGGAAACAGTGTCAGACTTTGTTTTTTTGGGCTCCAAAATCACTGCAGATGGTGATTGCAGCCATGAAATTAAAAGACACTTACTCCTTGGAAAGAAAGTTATGACCAACCTAGATAGCATATTCAAAAGCAGAGACATGACTTTGTCAACAAAGGTCCTTCTAGTCAAGGCTATGGTTTTTCCAGTAGTCATGTACGGATGTGAGAGTTGGACTGTGAAGAAAGCTGAGCGCTGAAGAATTGATGCTTTTGAACTGTGGTGTTGGAGAAGACTCTTGAGAGTCCCTTGGACTGCAAGGAGATCCATCCAGTCCATTCTAAAGGAGATCAGCCCTGGGATTTCTTTGGAAGGAATGATGCTAAAGCTGAAAGTTCAGTACTTTGGCCACCTCATGTGAAGAGTTGATTCATTGGAAAAGACCCTGATGCTGGGAGGGATTGGGGGCAGGAGGAGAAGGGGATGACAGAGGATGAGATGGCTGGATGGCATCACTGACTCGATCGATATGAGTCTGAGTGAACCCTGGGAGTTGGTGATGGACAGGGAGGCCTGGTGTGCTGCGATTCATGGGGTTGCAGAGTCGGACATGACTGAGTGACTTGACTGACTGATCATCACCATCATTGCTTCATCTAGATATGTTAGCATCAACAGAAGTTGGGAAATTAAAATGGAGCATGAATGGGATGCTACTTTGTAACAAAGAATTGTATTCATCTCAGTCTCAACACATTGCAATTAAAAAAAAAAAAACAGAAAACTACTTAGCTATTAGATTTAAACTAAAATATTCAAAGCATAGCACTAGTCTATTGCATTCAGCCCTGATATCTACTCAGTAACTTAATTTCAGCCCATTATTGGCTTGTGACATCCAGTTCCTAAACTGTTCAAGGAGAAACAGAGGGCTCCTTCTGTCAAATAATTGTCCAGCTCAGGGCTTGGTGTGCTTTTTCTGTAAAGGACCACAGAAAATGTATCTTAAGCTTTGCTGGTCACATGTGGTCTCTTTTGTATTTTTTTCTCTGTTTTTGTTTATAACACTTTCATTCTTAGCTCAAAGTTCATACACAAATGGGCCACAGGTTAGATTTAACCTGTGGAGATCTAGGCAATTGCCCACTTGGCACGTACTTCCTTCAAGCCTTATAGAAGCAAATACCATAGTAAGATAATCTAATTCCTCCATTCTGATTTCAGTACTCTTTTTACAACCTCTGAAAAGAATTTATATTTTCAAGTAGATTGTCCAACTTCTAAAGAAAATTATCCTGATCACAAAACACAATATTCTAAATTACTTAGCAGCTATTTTCTAATGTCAAATTAATAAATTGGCAATCTGAGTTTTGTGACCTCTGTGTGTGTGTGTTTGTGTGTGATGTGTTTGAAAAACTTTAGTTTGGAACTAGACCTTGGAACATGGTTCCAATGGTTACTCCATGCTGGGTGGTCCATCCAGGAAAGCAAGCAGCATACCTTTTCTATGCACTATCCATTTTCGGTAGGGACAAGTGATTGATAGCTCAAATGACTGAATGGCTGAAATCTGACAGTGGCATTGCATTCTTGGTACCAAAAATATAGGTTCCATTCCATCCTACTTTTTGGTCCTTTTAGAAATCATTTTACTTCTCTACCCATCTCTTTGCACATAGGCTGTCTACAAAGATGGCTGCTAACACATTTTCTGCTCTTGTACCTGCAGACTACTTGCCCCACCAAGAGGCAGAGCCCGTTCTCCCAGCCTTGGAATCTAGCCAGGCTCAGTGACTTGCTTAGACCAGCGCAACATGGTGGGAATGATGCTGCACTAATCCCAGGCTTTACAAAGTCTGCTTTTGCTCTCATGGGGTCTAGCTCCTGTGTAAAGAAGCTTACTCTGTTGTTGTTTGGTCACTAAGTAATGTCTGACTCTGCAACCCCATGAACTCTAGCCCTCCGGGCTTCTCTGTCCATGGGATTTCCCAGCCAAGAATACTAGAGTGGGTGGCCATTTCCTTCTCAGGGGGATCTTCCCAACCTAGGGTCAAACCAGCGTCTCCTGCATCGGCAGGCAGGTTCTTTACCACTGAGACACCTGGGAAGCTGCAAGCTTAGTCTACACTACTGAATAATGGCAGACCATGTGGTGAGAACCAGCCTGCCCCACCTGAGGTCTAGACATGAGTGAAGACATCCTGGGTGTTCCAGTCTGAGCTAAGGGCCTGGTTAAATGCATCTTACTCATATAATCACTATGTGGGCAGCCAAGCCAATCCATCTCACACCATCACAGGAAATAAGAGGTTACTATTTTAATCCGCTAAGCTTTAGTGTGGCCTGTTTCAGTGCAGTAGACAGCTGAAATGCACCAAGTCTTCTATCTTTCTCTCCAGCAGAAGGCCTCACACTCTGCCCCTCCCAGCATCAGAGGACAGCAGAAAGGAGGAGGAGGTCGCTTGGAAACCTCCCCAGGGGATCCTAATACTCCCCTCTCTCAGTTAAGGATAGTTTGGGCTGCAACCAATAGACAAAGCCCTGGTTACAGTGGCTTAAATGACCTGGAAGTTTCTCTCTCATTTGAAAGCTAGATGCACTTGTGAAATAACTGCTCAGAAACAGTGCAGAATGTCACAACATTTTCCTTCTTTTTTTTTTTTAATTAAGTATACTAATATCTTTTTAAATTTGAATTAATTTATTTTATCTATGGTTGCACTAGGTCTTCGTTGCTATGCACGTGCTTTCTTTCTCTAGTTGCGGTGAGTGGGGGCTCCTCTCTAGTTGTGAGGCGTGGGCTTCTCATTGTGGTGGCTTCTTTTGTTGCCAAGCACAGGCTTTAGAGCTCAGGCTCAGTAGTTGTGGCTCCCAGGCTTAGCTGCTTCAAGGCATTGGGATCTTCCCGGACCAGGGATCGAGCCTGTGTCCCCTGCATTGGCAGGCGAATTCCTAACCACTGGATCACCAGGGAAGTCCTACAATGTTGTCTGCTTTGGTCAAGAATATGCCTTTTCCAACTTAGTAATTCTATAGCTTTGTCTGTTCCCTAATTGACACTTTTTATTTCAAATAGTATTTAAGATCATTCACTGTATTAAAAAAAAAATGGAAATGCCCTGAAATCTTACAATACATACATGAAAGAAATTTCCTAAAAATATACAATCGATTAACAATAATGAGATGTGAAGTTCCAATAAACTTTCCTACACTATCAACAATTTCTTAAAAGTTCAATGAAGTCTTTCAGAGGAAAGAATGAATGGTTTTTAGCTCCAGAAAACTGGATATAAAAATAATTTTAATTGAAGTGATCGAGGAATATACAGTAAAATAATGCTTGATGTATTAGGGACTTAATTATAAGAGACATACTTCTTTTTGCATTTGGGAATGTTGGTACTTGTCAGTCTTTTTTATTTCATAATTTTAGGTGTTATCTTTCCTCACTCTGCATGCCTGCACGCCAAGTCATTTCAGTCTGATTCTGAGTGATGCTATGGACTGTAGCCCACCAGGCTCCTCTTGTCCATGGGATTCTCCAGGCAAAACTAATACAATATTGTAAAGTTTAAAAATAAAAAAAAAAAAAAAAAAAGAATACTGGAGTCAGTGGCCATGCCCTCCTCCAGGGGATCTTCCCAACCCAGGAATTGAACCTGTGTCTTTTACATCTCCTGCATTGGCAGACAAGTTCTTTACCTCTAGTGTTACCTGGGAAGCCCCTTTCCTCACCCTAACCAATATTTATTTTCATACCTAATTTTATAAAAACTCCATAAAATTTAAATGCACCTCTGAACACTAAAAGAAACTCCCTATCAGTTCAGCCAGATAAGACTAGCCTGTTGTTCCAGGAGAACAACAGCTTCCTGTTATGCTATATTGCTGTGAGGCTGAGGGGCCAAGATGACACTCCGGACCTGCAGACACTTGTTTACAAGAGCGGTAGCTGTAGAAAGCAGGGCTCCCAGGCTGTGTGGACCATCTATTATATTATCTGGGGATGGCCTATCTACTGGAAAGCATTATTTTGTTACTATTCTGGGATTGTTCAAGTCTCTGATAGGGACAGTTCTAGTCTGCTGAATTCTGCATTCTGTCATAGCAACTGGGACCTCCCTGACATAGGTTCACAGTCAGCTGTCTCAGTAGCTACCCCTGCTCTGCGCTGAGGTAGGTTGTGTCAACCACTTGTGCCAAATGCCCTGGTTTCTATCTCCTTAATTTGGGTTCCAAACACTAGTTACTTGAACACAAAGATGGGACGTCTTGATTCTTTTTTTTTTCCTAGCAAAAAAGTGAGTCTTAGATAAATTGTTTGTTTTACATTTAAATTTCATCTATAAGTACATCTTTGCCCCACAAACAGTGAACTTGGTTGTATTTATCTTCATTTTCCTTATTTACTCTTTAAAATAAACATTTCTTTACAATGAAAATGTATAACTGCATCGTTCGCTATACATCTGAAACTAACACAATATTGTACATCAACTACACTGTGACTGCAGCCATGAAACTAAAAGACACTTGCTCCTTGGAAGGAAAGATATGATAAACCTAGATGGTGTATTAAAAAGCAGAGACATCACTTTGCAGACAGAAGTCTGTGTAGTCAAGGCTACGGTTTTTCCAGTAGTCGTGTATGGATGTGAGATTTAGACCATAGGGAAGTCTGAGCTTCCAAGAATTAATGCTTTTGAATTAATGGTGCTGGAGAAGACTCTTGAGAGTCCCTTGGACTGTGAGGAGATCAAATCAGTCCATCTTAAAGGAAATCAACCCTGAATACTTACTGGAAGGACTGATGCTAAAGCTGAAGCTGAAGCTCCAAACCTTTGACCACCTGATGTGAAGAGCCAACTCATTGGAAAAGTTGCTGGGAAAGATTGAGGGCAAGGAGTGAAGGTGATTACAGAGGATGAGATGGTTGGATGGCTTCACTGACTCGATGGACATGAGTTTGAGCACACTCCATGAGATAGTGAAGGACTGAGAGCCTGGTCTGCTGCAGCCCATGGGGTCACAAAGAGTTGAACAAGACATAGTGACTGAACAACAACAAAGTACTCCAATATAAAATAAAAACTGAAAAAACATATAAATTTCTCTCAAAACAATTCAATTTTAAGCAGAGAAGAAAAAGACATGTAATAATCAAGAGTAATCATTACACAAAATAAGCTCTCCCTTTATTTGAGCGTATGTTCCCTGGACAGTATCTCGACTCCAACTATGTTAGCAAAATGTTTTATGCATCACCCTCTAATTAGGGTTCAGGAGGTGGTTCTCCCAGCAGATGAAAAAAATATTCTTTTATTTTGACATTGCACCATTGTTAAATTTATGGCGTGGGAGAAAGCATCTGAAATAAGTTTTCACTATTCATTAGTATTCATGACAGGAACTGACCTGAACTTCAAGAATTTTTAAAATAACCTTTAAAGAAACCAGACGTTGAAATGTGCTTTATTTTCATTTGAAAGGTACACAAATGATTTTTTTCTGAGCTGCCAATTTGTCTTTTGAAGTTTTGTTTTTCCTTTCCTTTTGGAAGCATTTCCTTGAGCTTTAAAATCTAATTCTAATTGCCTAAAGATTCACATTACAATGTAAAAGGAGGAATTTAATCCAGAAGTTATTTTTTAAATGGAAAAATGTAAAAGCTTTCACAGTAAACCAGTTACATTTTATTTTCAGGTTTAACTCTTTATTTTCCTTCTCTGTTGGTAGACATAAATCATGCAAAATTAGATCATGATACCCTTTTATTCTTAATAGAATTTAGTTCATTTCACAATATAATCACCCTATTTTATAGAAATTAGTCTAGCTAGAAACATGTTTCAATATCAACACTGTCCATTCCAACAATTCCTGTCCATTCTAGTTACTCATATAGTTGTAAATTAATTAGCAGATGATTTAGATGTTTTGGACACCTTTTTAAATATAAAACTGGATAGTCTATGTTTTCTCACTATCACATTAAATCTACTTTTACGTAGAAATAATTAATTCTGTTCATCAAAAAATAGTGGTCTAAAGTTTTAATTTTTTTTCTAAGCCAGTTTCCTCAAGTATACAAGATCAATCTGATAACTGATTATCTTCCATTTCATATCTACAAGGAGCCATCTTAATCATGGAATAAATAATTTTTATTTATGATATTTTTTTCCTAGTCTCATGCAAACTCTTTGCCTTCGTTCTCATGCAAGCAATAAGTGCATTTATGGCCAGTGTTGGCAAAAACCTCCATGTCAGATGAACATGACTTTTGGGTCATTCATCCCAAGCCTGTCTGATCTGCTCAAATCAGGGCTCACTGATGGAGTCACCAAAGTCATCTTTTTTTAAAAAAAATATTGATTTATTTATTTGGCTGCGTCAGTTCTTAGTGCCATAGATGGGCTCTTTGTTGGGGTGCAAGCACTCTGTAGTTGTGGTGCTTGGGCTCCAGAATGCAGGGGCTCAGTAGTTGTGGCGTGTGGGCTTGGTTGCTCTGTGGTGTGTGGGATCTTAGTTTCCCAACCAGGGATCAAACCAGCGTGCCCCGCATTGCAAGGCAGATTCTTAATCCCTGGACAACCAGGGAAGTCCCTATTCATGGACTCCTGTTATATTTTGTCTTCAGAAGCTCTAAATGTTGTGTCCATTAGGACTCTTTCCCAGCTTGTAAAGCCTGAGACACACAGTCTTGCTTACTGCTCATCTCTCTTCTGCTAGATATTCTAGAATATCTACTAGAATATCTAGTCTACTAGACCTGTCTGTTTTCTTTACGTAACTCTTCTCTGTGCTATAGCTTTGAAGAATACTAGTTTCTTTTTCTTCCTTTTTACTTAGACAAACTAGGTTTCTCCATGATCAATCTGGGAAACCCTTCATCCTGGCTTTCGAAAACTTTCCCAAACTCCAGTCCCTGCCCTACTCCTCTGTCTCCGGCTTCTCCCCATCAGACTGATCTGTTTCAGCCTGGTTGATCTCCCCATTTTGGGAAGGGTGCCTTTCTCCCCACAGTACTGAGCCATCGCTTGTCAATTTCCCCATCCAGACTTTGTTCCCCTCCCCTCTGCCCAACCAGCCTTCAAGCTCCAACCTAGTTCCTTCCTTCCTTCTTTAGAAGGGCTTTTTCTTTTTTCATCTATTTATTTATTTGGGTCTTAGTTTCTTAGTTGCATCATGAGGGATCTTTCTATGTGACGCACAGGCTCTCTAGATGTGGTGCTCAGGGCTGGTTGCTCCATGGCTTGTGAGATCTTAGTACCCTATCCAGGGGTCAAACCCTCGTCTCCTGCTTTGCAAAATAGATTCCTTATCACCAGACCCTCGGGGAATTCCCTAGGAGGACTTTCTTGACTACTTCTGCTGATTTGTAGCTCATTCCTTTCCAGCATTTGTTTCCAAAATTTCTCATTTTTCACTTGATTATCAGCAATAATCCAATATATTTTCTTATCTCCCCAAGGAGATTACATATTTTTTGGAGAACAGGGGCCAACATTCAGGCTTCCCATCCTTCCTTCCTGTTCTTTAGCACAGGGCCTTCCCATGGGAGGCACTAAAGAGGCACCTCTTGGCCAAATGAGTGGCAGCCTCTGGTGCTGGACTCTACTGTCTCATAGATGGTTATTTGCCTGGTGTTGAACTCAGAAAGGCTAGCTGACTCATTGGTCAGCTGTTTATGGGTCTAGTTTCCTGCTATCCTTATCAATAAAAATCTAGCAGTTTACGTTTAATGGAGAGGTTTTTTCTAGTTCAGTAACTCTCTACACCTCTCACCATCTCTAATCTTTTAAAAACTTCTCTTTCTTTCCGGTTCCCCATGACACAGCCGTGTTTTAGTGGCACCCATTCCTGGCCTTCATGTTTTGCGATGTCTGGTAGATCCCTTTTCTCACTATTGATCATACAGGACGAGGTTGACTAACTTTTGCTATGAAGAGCCAGGGCATAAGTATTTTAAGCTTTGCATGCCCTGTGGTCTCTGTTGAGACCACTCAACTCTGCCATTGGAGCATGAAATAAGTAATAGACAATATATATGGAAACAAATGACATGGCTGTGCTTCAACAAAACTTTTTATCAACTTGGGAATTTGAATTACATACTATTCTCATATGTGATAAAATATCCTTTTTTTGTTTATAATCATTAAAAGTGTTAAAAAAAGATTCTTAGCTGGTGGGCTTTACAGATACAGATGGTGGGTCAGACTGGGCTTGCCAGCCCTGATATAGTATATCAAAGTGCAGCTTAGACATCAGCCAGGGTAATTTAATTAGAGGCAAGATTGGCTTAAATCCAGTCTCGGCTTGTGGAACTTCAAAGCTGTCCCTAAGATTCCCGTCTATTCTTGGTGAATACAAGACTTCCACAAACCTCTAGGCTCCTCCTTCCTCATTTCAGGCTTCTACTCTACACCCTGCTGACCCTCCTGTAAAATAGAGGCCCTTTACTGAGCAACTCAAAAAAGTCCCCACCCACAGAGGCCTTCTTGAACAAAACAGACTTTACTGAAGATTTCAGAGGAGAAATTTGCCACAAGCCTAAGCTATATTTAATGGGATCATGACACTATACTTTTCAAAAAAAATTTTTTTGGCTATGTGGCATCTTAGTTACCCAACCAGGGATCCAACCTGCATCCCTTGCATTGGAAGCACAGAGCCATACCCATTGGACCCCCAGGGAAGCCCCAGTTATGCTCTTTAGAGGTTGTTCTATCACTTCACCACTGAGTTCTATTCCCACCCCCACCCCCAAGAAATAAGTCTTCTTTAAGAAGACTGGGAGCTTCTCAGGTGGCACTAGTGGTAAAGAATCCACCTTTCAATGCAAGAGAGGCAATACACACAGTTCTGATCCCTGGGTTGCGAAGATCCCTTAGAGGAGGGCATGGCAACAACTCCTGTATTCTTGCTGGGAGAATTCCACGGGCAGAGGAGCCTGGCGGGCGACATCCATGGGGCTGCAAAGAGTCAGATATGACTGAACACACGGCTCTTAAGAGGACTGGCTCAACTTTTTACCAAAGTGGTACCTTTTTTCCCCTCTTGAACTTAGGGCATTCATTTGTTCATTCAATTTGTGTATCAAACTTAATTTATTTCTTGAATATCTAATACAGTTCGGTCTAAAGAAACTTTCCACCATGAGGAAAATGTTCACCGCTCAACATAGTAGCCACCTGTGACTACTGAGCACTTGAAAGTGTCTAGAAAGACCAAGGAACTGAATGTTAAACTCTATTTCATTTAAATTAATTTAAATGTAAACAGCCACCCGTGGCTACTGCTATCAACCTGAACAGCACACATCTACTATGAGCAGGCCACTAAGGTTCCCTTCGAGGCTCTATTAATACTCAGTTGCTAAAACTTAGCACAAATCTGGGACTGGGCTTTCACTGCTGGTGAGCAAGATTTAATTAAAACTCCATGGTTCATCATGGCTGCCTTGGAATCAATAATGTTTAAAGCTTTCACTCTTTGCTTCTGTCATGTAACTGAAGAAAGTCCCTGGCTTTCAAGGTTCTCTTCTATTTTCCACTTCAGTTGCACACAAAGGCAAAGGCTTTTTTCCCCCCAAGGGCATATTCCTCACACAGAACACATCTTCAGCCATGTGTCCAAATGCTATATTGATTCCAGCTGTTTCTTTACCAAGTTCATAGACACAACAGCTGGTCTTTGTTTTTAACACCTCTCCGTTTAAGCAAAATATTTTATTTTAAATACTGCTTTAATATGTTAATGTGGGGACGATCCATATGGAAACTATCCTATGGAAATATCGATAGTTTGTACACAGGAGGATTGATCTACCTGGATTAGGAAGGTTTTGAAATAGTGCTAGGACATTTCTCAAAAATGTCGAGGAATACTTTTTAATCACTGTAGATAAACACAGTCCCTTTGGAAGTGAAGCCAAACTTTTGGCACCATCCCAAGGATATAATGAACCTGTGTTCTGTAGCAAAGCTGGAATCTATGTTACCACATCACCTGGAACATTCTGCAGGAGAGGGGAGTATTCAGATCCATATGGATCTAGGAGAAGCTTGGGTCTATAACCCTGGAGACTAAATTAGTGTAGGAATGCATTCCAAAATTATGAATAAAAACAAGATGGTACCTAAGAGGGCCAGCGTTTTCAGGAGACCAATTATCTCTAGTCTTTCCTGGATGTTTGAGTCACTTAGCAAGTGGTAGGAGTGTAGGGTTCAAGATGTGAGATATTGATAGCTACTTTCCAGATTAAAAGACAGATTAAACATAGGCAACCAATTTGGGGTGGTCCAGTGGTTAAGACAGGGCTTCCTAGGTGGCTCAGTGGTAAAGAATCCACCTGCAATGCAAGAGCCACAGGAGACACGAGTTCAATCCCTGGGTCAGGAAGATCCCCTGGAGGAGGGCATGGCAACCCACTCCAGTATTCTTGCCTGGAGAATCCCATGAACAGAGGAGCCAGGTGGGCCACAGTCCATGAGGTTGCAAAGACTAAGCACAGCATGCATGCAGGCAGTGTTAAGACTTCGCCTTCCAACACAGAGGGTGTGGGTTTAATCCCTGGTCTGGAAGCTAAGATCTCATAACCGAAGCCCAAACACCAGAACATAAAAGACAACAATAGCAATATTGTAAGAAATGCAATAAAGACTTTTAAAATGGCCCACAGAAACAACAAAAAAAGCTTTAAATAAAAAACTACCCAATTTGAACCTTGTCATACAATAACTGAACTGAACTGAACTGATACAATAATCACCTAACAAATGTTAATTCCCTTTTCCTCGGTTTTACTCCCTGGCCTTTGAGATTTCAGTCACTGCGGAGGTGCCCCATTGAAAGTTCTCTTTCCCAGGACTGCTGTGACCAGACAACCTTCATGGAGCCGAGGTGCCCTGGAGGGACTGTGAGCCAGTCCAGAGGTGAGCATTAGCTCTGACCAGCGGCTCCAAACAAGGTTACAATAGTGGGAGATGGTATTGTTCTCTACTGTAAGAGCTGCAAACCCAACACACACAAAAATCTTTACAGAAGACGTTCCAGGAAACACGAGTTCATTAAAAACCTCTTAAATGCAAGAGGAAATAAGCTACCATAACCAAGATTTAGCCGAAACAGCAAACTGCAGAAGTAGAGGTTTGGTATTGGAGATATTTGATACCAGAATATAAAATAAAGTTTTACTGTGCTTAAAGTAAAATGAAAAGTATTGAGAATATGAGTGGGGCAAAGAGACTTACAAAATGACTGCGTAGGGTAAAAAAAAGGATAAAACTTTTGGAAAATAAATATATAATTATTGAAATGAGAAACTCCACAGATAAAGGAGACTTGTGAACTGGAAGCTAAATAGATCTGAAGAAATTACTCAATTAAATTAGAGATAAACAAGATTAAAAGATATAAAAGGAAGGTCTCTAGTAAGAAGTTTTAACTATATTGAATCCAGAGTTTTAGAAAAGGAGAATAGCATAAAGGAAAGGAAATATCCAAAAAGATACTCAAAATTTCCAAAATTGTAGAAAGACTCAAATTCTCAGATGTAGGAAACCCCAAAAAAATTCCAAACCAGATAGTCTGAATGGAACTTTGGGGAGAAACCCAGACAGGGTGGACTTCAAATGGATTAAGCCTAAACATGAGACAGAAAGCTTGAAAGGACAATGAATGAACAGATGCACTCAATTATGAAGAAAACGTTACTTTATTTCACGGTCAAATAATAGATGAAAAGTCTCTTAGCAAAAAAACCAACGAAATTCCAACTGCATATCCGCATGATTCTCACGTAAGTAAACATCAATGGGCCTTTCATGAGAAAGTCCTGAAAAAAATTTTTTAAGTTAATGACAGGTTGACAAATTTGTAGAAATACAACTGGAGAAATCTGCCTTCCTAAAATCTAAATTTTCAATGCTTATAGATCAAGAGAATAAAAGTTGTGAAATTATCTGTGAAGAATACTAAAAAATGAGCATTCCTACAGGACAATGAGAATCATGTAAGAGAAGGTCAGCAGGTGAGGAAATATCAGGACTGAGGTAAATCAGATAGAAGGCTAAACACCTCCTCTAACCATGCCCCTAAGGGTTCTAGGAATTCACCATGAGACCAGGCTGGAAGTTATTATAAATACCACTGTGCACAGTGCTTACAGTTTGTAGTGAAGAATCATGCCCAGGCTAATTCAGAGTAATGTGTTTATACTTCTTATACCATATGGTCTTTATTAAGTTGTCCTCAATCACTCCTTTTGTGATCTCTATGCAGGGTTGCGTTAATGAGGGTCTTTAGTTCCAAAGTCTACATCTGATTGATCTCATTTGGTGTATTAACCAGACCTTTGCTTTCCTGAGGCTTTGACATCTTGAGAGCTTGCTGACCCTGGTGGGACTGCCCAGAGACAGCAAACAACTCACCTGTGAATGCACCTTTCCTAAGGAAACCAGCCAATCCAGAGCCCATGCCCCTCAAGCACCTCCTTTATCAGGGTCTCACACTCTGGGCCACTATCCACCTGCCTTAATCACTCCAGGGTCAGATGCCAGACAACCAGAGACTGCCCCTATACCCCCAGGGCCTGCTGATATTATCTCAGCTAGTGAATCCTAAGTCAGTTCAGCTTGCCTCACCAGTTTCTTCTCACAGGAACTAAAATAAAGCCTCATGCCCACATTTTCCCCTGGCGCCCTCTGTCTCCTGATTTAACCTGGTGCATTCCCGTGTGACCCCCTTAACATGGCATGTCCTCTCCTCTTAGAGTCTATGAGTTTAACAAATTCTCTCTTCCATGGCACTTGTCTCAGTCTGTTGACCTTGCCATATCTGAATGATAATAAAACCGGTATTCTATAAATGAGTGATAATTACCCTTCAGATTCTGGTACCCTAGGTGGGAAGACTAGGTCAGAAGATCTCTTGACTAAGTGTCACGCTGGCCAGTTATGCCCTTCTCTGGATGTGTGATACACATTTCTAAAGACCTCGACAGTGTTCTTTCCACCCTGCCCATAGAAGAAAAACACGTGATCTGGCAAATGCGGTTATTCTGGCCACTCAGTAAAGAATTCCTGTGGGTGGGTGAAGTGGATGAAATATAATTGTATTCAAGCTTTTTCTGTAGCCAGGGGAGGAAGCAAAGAAGATGGGTGCTCTGGGGCACAACCCCATTCAGGGCTGGCCAGTGAGTGGACGCATAAGAATGCACCAGAGGGGAGGAAGGAACGAATGCAGTCAACAAACCGAAGTCAGAAGTTATACACAAACTGAGGGTAAAAATACTTAAATAAAAGAAATATAAGGGTTTTCTTTTCTCTGCATCTTCTACAGCATTTATTGTTTGTAGATTTTCTGATGAGGGCCATTCTGGCTGGTGTGAGGTAATACCTCATTGTAGTTTTGGTTTGCATTTCTCTATTAATGAGGGATGTTGAGCATCTTTTCATGTGTTTATTGGTCATCTGGATGTCTTCTTTGGAGAAATATCTGTTTAGGTCTTCTGTCCATTTTTTGATTGGGTTGTTTGTTTTTCTAATATTGCTGCTTGTACATCTTGGAGATTAATCCCTTGCTTTGGGAAACCTCTTGCACTGTTGGTGGGAATGTAAATTGGTATAGCAACTATGGAGAACACTATGGAGATTCTTTTCAAAAAAAACTAGGAATAAAACTACCATATGACCCAGCAATCCCACTACTGGGCATAAACCCTGAGAAAAGCATAATTCAAAGACACATGTGCCCAGTGTTCATTGAAGCACTATTTAAAACAGCCAGGACAAGGGAGCAACTTATGTGTCCATCAACAGATGAGTGAATAAACAAGTTGTATATATATATATGTGGTGTGTATATATATATGTAACAGAATATTACTCAGCCATGAGTAACATTAGTAATAATCTGAGTGGAATGAATTCAAGTCAGTTGAACTGAGATTGTTGAATCTACATCCTGTTATACAGAGTGAAGTAAGTCAGAAAGAGAAAAACAGATGTCACGTATTAATGCATATACTTTGGAATTTAGAAAAATGGTACTGATAAACCTATTTCCAGGGTGGAAATAGTGACACAGACATAGAGAACAAACAGACTTGTGGACTCAGTCGGGGAAGGAGAGGGTTGGATGAACTGAGAGACCAACAATAAAACATATACATTACCATATGTAAAATAGCTAATGGGAAGTTGCCGTATAACATAAGGAGCTCAACCCAGTGCTCTGTGACGGCCTATAAGGGAGGGATAGGGGAGCAGACAGAGGTTCAAGAGGGAGTGGGTGTATGTATACTTAGGGCTGATTAACATTTTTGTACGGCAAAAACCGATACAACATTGTAAAGCAGAAAAAAAGTGTTAGTTGTCGCTCAGTCATGTCCAACTCTTTGCAACTCTGTGGACTGTAACCCACCAGGCTCCTCTGTCCTTGGAATTTCCCAGGGAAGAATCCTGGAGTGGGTAGCCATTCTCTCTCCAGGGGATCTTCCAGACCCAGGGATCGAACCTGGGTGTCCTGAATTGCAAGTAGATTCTTTACCGTCTGAGCCACCAGGGAAGCCCCTATAAAGCAATTATCCTCCAATTAAAAAAAGAGAGAGAAATATGAACCATTCTTATGGGCAACATGGAGACTTGAAGGGTGGGACAGAAAAAAAAATTGTATGTCTTGGTGTGATGAATGTTTGATTTTCGATATTTTAGGAGACAAGGAGCCCAAGCTAGATTGGAAGATCCCACTGCCCCCGCCTCCCTTGGCATCACAAAACTAGTATTCCTGCTTCCCTTCTAGACCCCAGGGGCCCCCAGGAGTCAAGGGATCAGAGGGAACAGAGAGCAGTTTACCCCCTTCTCCTCTGGGAGCCAGGAGGAACCTGCAGAGGTAGCAAGCCCTTCTCCATGCAATGGGACAGTTCTAAAAGCTGTCACAGTGGGGCTGGCCTGTCGCTGTTCTGCAGGGAGCAGCAGGTCCTTGGTTTCCTCATCAGTCACCTCTGAGGCTTGTTGTTGGTTGAGAGAAGTCTGCAGAGTGGTGGGCACACAGCCAGATCCAGAGTGCTCACTAAGAGTTATTAATATCGATGGAACTACTATCCATGGAACATTTCAGAGATGGAACTGCAGCTTTAAGAGAAGCTGCCTAGCTATCTATTTTATATGTGGTGATGTATATATGTCAATCCTAATCTCCCAGTTCATCTCACTCTTTCTTCTCCCTCTGTGGCCACATGTTCATTCTCTATGTCTATGTCATTATTCCTGCCCTGGAAATAGGTTCATTTGTACCGTTTTTCTAGATTCCACATATATGTGTTAATATACAGTATTTGTTTTTCTCTTTCTGACTTACTTCACTCTATATGAAGACAGACTCTAGGCCCATCCATGTCTCTACAAATGACCCAATTTTTTTTCCTTTTTATGGCCAAGTAATAGCATATTGAAAAGCAGAGACATTACTTTGCCAGCAAAGCTCTGTCTACTCAAGGCTATGGTTTTTCCAGTAGTCATGTATGGATGTGAGAGTTGGACTCTGAAGAAAGCTGAGCGCCGAAGAATTGATGCTTTTGAACTGTGGTGTTGGAGAAGACTCTTGAGAGTCCCTTGGACTGCAAGGAGATCCAACCAGTTCATTCTAAAGGAGATCAGTCCCGGGTGTTCTTTGGAAGGAATGATGCTGAAGCTGAAATTCCAGTACTTTGGCCACCTCATGCGAAGAGTTGATTCATTGGAAAAGACTCTGATGCTGGGAGGGTTTGGGGGCAGGAGGAGAAGGGGACAACAGAGGATGAGATGGCTGGATGGCATCAATAGATGTGCGTTTGAGTGAACACCAGGAGTTGGTGATGGACAGGGAGGCCTGGTGTGCTGCAATTCATGGGGTCACAAAGAGTCAGACACGACTGAGCGACTGAACTGAACTGAACTGGATATTCCATTGTATGACTATATCAGAACTGATGCTGAAGCTGAAGCTCTGATACTTTGGCCACCTGATGCAAAGAACTGACTCATTGGAAAAGACCCTGATGCTGGGAAAGGTAGAAGGCAGGAGGAGAAGGGGACAAAAGAGGATGAGATGGTTGGACGGCATCACTGACTCTATGGACATGAGTTTGAGCAAGCTCCAGGAGTTGCTGGATGGACAGGGAAGCCTGGCGTGCTGCAGTCCATGGGGGTCACAGAGTCGGACACAACTGAGAGGCTGAACTGAACTGAAGAATATATCACATCTTCTTTATTCATTCATCTGTTGATGGACATTTACATTGCTTCCTTGTCTTGGCTATTGTATTAATATATGCTATAAAGCACAAAGCTCAGCTTATTGCTCTGTAGTGACTTAGAGGGGAGGGACAGAGGTCCAGAGGGCAGGAATATATGTATATGTACAGCTGATTCAGTTCATTGTACAGCAGAAACTAACACAACCTTAGAAAGCAATTATATTCCAATTAAGAATAAATATACTAGAATAATAAAGCAGCTGTCTAACTCTCTGGGGGCGATTGTTGGTAAATGGCTAGGTTGAGCCAAAACCCAGATCTGACTCCCCAATCCATCCACCCATCACTATGGCACTCCTCCTGAGCAGCATAGACCATTTCCTTTGTGAGGCTGTGCTGAGACCTGAGGGACTCAGCCTTCTGACTCCCACCTTCCTTTGTTCCAGTCCTATGCTCACCAAGTAGCCTTCTGATCCTCCCCAGATCCTGGTGGCAAACGGGGTACTCCTGTGGCAGAAATGTAGGACCAGGGATTGTCCTGATCATGGATCTCTAGACTAATAAATTGACATTGTCACATAAAACGACTTGCTTGGCTTTTTGTTTTTCATATCACTCGAGCCTGATGCTTCTGAGAGGGTTGGAAAAATTCAGTTCCTGACCCCAGGGAGCTGGTACATAGATGCTGGCCATGGTGACCATAATAAGGACACGTCACACTACATCCATACTGTCCTCTGGCCTGGTCAGTCTTTCTACCTCGTCCCTCTCAATCTGTCTCAGGCAGCATGGAATTCTTCTGACAAGGTCCCAATTTATTTTGCTTTCTATGTCATTCTATGACCTTAATGTCGATCAGTGTTAATATTCTTCTCAACACTGAAATGATTTTCCATCTCAGCAGCTGTTCTTTTCACTCTGAAGAGAAGTTTTTAATGTGACCATTATTCCTGGCTTTTCACAATGTATAAACTTTCTCAATATTATTCATAGGAAACGAAGGTTACACTTCTGAGTGAGGGGAAAAGGAAGGGAAGGCCGCTGGGGGACTCCTCCAACTCTTGAGAAGAAACATGGATATTGAGTTAAATAATGTGATTTATTTGTTTGCTTTTTTCCAAGTTTGTGAGAATATTGGAAATTATGGTCTGTCATTGGAGGCCGCATAGTAACTAGGTTTTCTTGTGCATATACACTCTGAGGAAACCAGAAGGGAAAGAGACACATGTACCCCAATGTTCATCACAGCACTGTTTATAATAGCCAGGACATGGAAGCAACCTAGATGCCCATCAGCAGATGAATGGATAAGAAAGCTGTGGTACATATACACAATGGAGTATTACTCAGCCATTAAAAAGAATACATTTGAATCCGTTCTAATGAGATGGATGAAACTGGAACCTATTATACAGAGTGAAGTAAGCCAGAAAGGAAAACACCAATACAGTATACTAACGCATATGTATGGAATTTAGAAAGATGGTAACAATAACCCTGTGTACGAGACAGCAAAAGAGACACTGATGTATAGATCAGTCTTATGGACTCTGTGGGAGAGGGAGAGAGTGGGGAGATTCGGGAGAATGGCATTGAAACATGTATAATATCATGTATGAAACGAGTCGCCAGTCCAGGTTCGATGCACAATACTGGATGCTTGGGGCTGGTGCACTGGGACGACCCAGAGGGAGGGTGTGGGGAGGGAGGAGGGAGGAGGGTTCAGGATGGGGAACACAGGTATACCTGTGGCGGATTCATTTTGATATTTGGCAAAACTAATACAATATTGTAAAGTTTAAAAATAAAATAAAATAAAATAAGAAGTAGCAGACCTGCTCAGTCTTCTTTCAGAGAAGGTTTTCTTTTTTTTTTTTTTTTAAAGGAGAGAGGCATCCTTTGCAGTTAGCTCTAGCACTCCACGTGGCAATGGTAGGCACTATATCATTGTATTCAGAAATCAAAAAGAAAAATCCTCCTGTGGGTAAATGGAAAAAAAAAAAAAAAAACATGTTCACCTACCCTATCATAAGAGTGATAGTATACACCTGTGCCCCTATCTGAATGAATTTAAAAATCCAGAGGCTCCCCTGGTGGTCCAGTGTTTAGGGCTCCAAGCCTTCGAGGTAAGGGTTGAGGGTTTGATCCCTGGTTAGGGAACTAAGATCCCACATGCTGTGTGGCATGGGCAAAAAAATAAAATAAAATAATACAATAAAAATCCAATCTTTTTGCAGATACATTGTGTGTGTGTGGGGTCATTATTTTTACTTTACAAAGTTAATTCTTCCCTGGATTCTTCCCAGATTCCTTTAAAGACTGGACATTGGTTTATCTGAAATAACACAGAAAAAATACACTTAAGCATAACTTTTAATACACTTTCTTTCCTGTGTCCTGTACATTCCAGCTGAGTGACACATTTTCTTGTTCCTAAATCTGGTTCATGTCTCTGGGCCTTTGCACAGGCTGATCCCTTCACCTGGAATGCCCTCCCCGACATTCTACCAATACTTTGGCCACCTGATTCAAAGAGCTGACTCATTGAAAAAGACCCTGATGCTGAGAAAGATTGAGGGCAGGAGGAGAAGGGGGGCCATAGAGGATGAGATGGTTGGATGGCATCATTGACTCAATGGACATGAGCTTGAGGAAATTCCAGGAGACAGTGAAGGACAGGGAAGTCTGGCCTGCTGCAGCCCATGGGGTCCCAAAGAGTCAAATACAACTGAGCAACTGAGCAACAACAACGTTCTACCTGTTGGAATTCTGTTAGACTTTCCAGGCCTTTTCAAACTTTCATACCTACATGGCACTTATATTGATCTTTCCCTCATGTCTTTTCACAGTTTCTGTTTGTGTTCACTGTGAATATATTTTCTGCCTCCTAATGATAAGCTCCATGAGTGAAAGGAAAATGACTCTTTGCACTTCTCAGGGCTACAGGACTCATTCCTTGTCTTGCGTAGAACATTCTCACATTTCCCTCCAGATATTACTCAGAGCAAAGGAGTATGTGCTTCCATATTGCTTTAGGATAAAATTTCTTTGAAGCTGTGCTTTATCTTAAAAATTCAAGTAAATTTTACATTCAAATCTATCGTATAATATTAGTAATTTTCATGAAAAAATGTTTAAACTGACTCCTGTGTAAAATTTAGACTCTAGAAACTGCCTCCCAGTTTTTGCTTTTTAGCTAGTTAGACTTTCCAGCATGAGGCCCTTGGGATACACATTTCTCAGATAAAAAGGGTACAAGTAGAAGTTTAAAATGTTTACTGAATTGAATTAAACAAGTGTAACATAATGGAAAGTGAGGTATTTGTTCAAAATGCCAAATAATTGAAAAAATACAGTCAAGACTGATAAAGGCCACTTGTCATTAGAAAGCCTAGAATAACTTTTCAGAGAATTATTTAAAATAGCAAAAGAGGGACTTCCTCGGCAGTCCAGTGATTAAGACATATCCATTGCAGGGGGACAGATTCAATCCCTGATCAGGGAACTAAGATCCCACACGCCACGTGACACAGCCAAAAATAAACCTAAAAAATAAATAAAATAGAAAAAGACCCCCAAAATGGTTTGTATTCACATTTGCTGATGTTTTCTCCTTCAGGTCAACTTGTGAAGTGATTAACATGCAGTTCTTCTTAAAACCTACAAACAGAGACCATCCTGAAATTTCTCTTTTTCAGTTATTTTAGCCTATGAGCTTCTGAATCCATGTTCGTTTTAAGATTATATTAGAATAAAAGCTGACAAGACTGTAAAAGTAACTGACAGGCATGCACACTAAGTCACTTTAGGCATGTCCAATCCTTTGTGACCCCATGGGCTGTAGACCGTCAGACTCTTCTGTCCCTGGGGTTCTCCAGACAAGAATACTGGAGTGGGTAGCCATTCCCTTCTCCAGGGGATCTTCTTGACCTAGGGATTGAATTTGCATCTCTTATGTCTCCTGCATTGGTAGGAGTGCCATTTGGTAAACCCAAGTTACTGACAGTTAAACTTGACACTTTATCTAGCCGCTGAGGAAGTAAGATTCAGTTTTAACGGGCATGCCTCACAGAAATTTCTAAAACGACCTGGGAAAATACCATATTAACAAAAAGCCTTAGGATAGAAATAAATTGCTGAATTTGAGCATATAAATAAATAAAACACCCCTAACTCTTACCCTTTCCTGAAATGGATCCTAATGCTCAGGCACTTGAAGAAACCACTCCCCAGACAACATTCTGATGGCTCCAAAACAGCTCCCAAAGTAAATGTCTCTAAGATGACATAATAACAATGGGATCTAGCGTAATAAAGAATTCACTGGACTCTGGGAAAGTGTGTTCATGCAAGAACAAGATGTTCTTCATTGTAACCTCCAACTACAATCACATCCATAATGGTAAAGGGCATTGTCAACCAAGCAAGGCCACCTGAGCACAGACATGACCTGTTGCCTTTGCATTTTCTGTATTCCCTAACAAGATCCTTACTAATATCTGTTGGATGAAAAGTGAAGTCGACCCGCACAGACCACATCATGATGGAATTATCTTTCCCTGTAGCCATGCCTCCCTCTCTAGGTCTTAAACTCCTCTTCTAATCTAGCATAGTGGACTTGGGCTATCTGTGAAAAGAGTGCTTTTCTAGTTTTCTCTCCTTGAATATTTGCTTATCTTTCTCCTTCCTAGCCTGCTTACAAACCCAGCAAAGACAAGATTTTTCTCTAGTCTGGCTTTGACAATGGAATGAAATGCCAGGCATCCATTGCTCCTTTCTTAATGCTTATCAAGCTGCCCTGTTCCTGGGGTCTCTGAAACAGCCAATCTGTCATTTATGGCTTGGCTGTCTTTCCAGCGCTGCCCTTATTTTGAGCATCTTCCGTTGCACTTGCCTGAAATCGTATATAAGCAGTAAAATCCCTGAACTGTGGAGGATCTGCTGCCTGCTGCTCCCTCAAGGCAAACAGCCTCTGCAGGGCCAACTCATCATGGATACGACGATATTTCAGTCATGCTGTGACTGCGCATGCAGGTTTAATCAACTTCGATGCAGACGTAATTCACAGTGGATCCCTTTTGTTTCACTTATCATCAGAATGAATACATACAGGAAGCTCATCTAGCCCCCAACATTCGTCATCGGCTGCCATATTAAACATTGATTTTATAGTCCCAGGTCAGAAATGATGAAATCAATATCTAACATGGCAAATTGTATTTGCTCATGCCTTTTTGTTCAGATTCCCTGACAAACTTTAAACATTTGACGTTGCATTCATTTTACAGATTAAATGTGTGAGCTTATAGATTTACATGTCAGTAAAGGTTAAGAGTTAATTGCACAAAAAACTATGTTAAATTTTAAAGTGAGAGTTATTATTAAATACACAATGAGGTATTGCATTATTTTATCACTATGATCCAGTAATTTATTCATCAGTTAATTTGCTGATTATTCTTTTAACATATATGAATGCAATGTTTGGTATTTTTTCAGAGAGCTTGAAAATAAAAGGTTAGGTATTTTACATATGAAAGGATTCTCAAACTGTGAAACTATCATATCTGGAATTACTTTTTGTATTTCAATTAATTTATTCATCTGCAAAATGTTAGGCACTCATTGTGCCGTGCTGAGAAATGTGGATTCACAGACAACTAAGAACTAGCTCCCACTCTCTAGCAACTCATAGTTTAGAGGGAGAGATGCAGGCACAGCAAAGAAGAAATTGGTAAAGAAGTCACAGAAAGGTGGTGTCATCCATGACTATCTCATCTCATAGGTGGTCTCCTGCTCCATAGCTCCACAAAGGGGCAGAGGACGCAGAAATCAGAGAGAAGAGAAATATCAACCCTGAAGCAGTTTGAGATGTTCAGGAATGCTGAAAAGTTATGGAACAGGGGTAATAAGCAGGGAGACCAGAAAAATGTAAGGAGGAGCCAAGCTGTGGAATGCTATGGGGCTTAGATTTTGTCCTTCAGTCATGGGAAACTGCTGGGTAATATTTCTGTTAAATAATTGTATGTCACATCAAAAGTTTTTACCCTATCCCATAGTTAATTGTATTACTGAATGTGGTTTATTTTATGGTGAAGTTGATAAAGTAATGACAAGTTAAGGGTGGTACGATAGACCCCACTGATTTCCACAGGACTTCCTTTGGTCTTGTACCTTACTACACACACCACCGTTTCTTTGTGTATATATTTATATTGCACTGGATCTTTGTTGCTGCACGTGGGCTTTATCCAGTTGTGGAGAGCAGGGGCTACTCTTCTTTGCAGTGGTCAGTTTTCTCCCGGTGGTGGCTTCTCCTGTTGCAGAGCACAGGCTCTAGGTACATGGACTTCTTGCGGCAGATGGGCTTAGCTGCTCCAAGGTGTGAGGAATCTTCTCGGACCAGGGACTGAGCCCATGGCCCCTGCATTGGCAGGCAGATTCTTATCCACTGCACCACCAGGGAAATCGACACATCACTATTTCTTTGAGAGTGTTGTGAGTGCTGTTTTAGACTCAGAAGACTTGAGTCCAGTCATCATTCAAAGCTTTGTAACCTTGTGAGCTTGTGTAAGCCACTTGGTTTCACTAAGATCTGGTTTCCTTATTTAATAAATGGGAGTGATGATACCATATTCCCAAACTATCCCAATCTCACAGGATTGCAATGAGAATCAGGTTAAATAATGGACGTGAATCATTTTTAAGCTGGTGGAACGTGACACATGAGAAAGGTTTTATCACTAACGTTATAATCATCATTATTGGCAGACTACTGTCCATGGGGTGGCAAAGAGTTGGACACTACTGAATGACTGAGCATACACACACACTTATTGTTTTATTATTGCTATTTAACATCTGAGACAGTTCTGAATGACTTAGCAATTTGTCATCAAAAACAGTCTTCTTTTCTGGAGCACCAAGTATGTAGGTAGTTGCTATTTTACAGACATGTCGTAGAAATTCTTGAATTAAGCACCAGTTCTTTGAGAACTGACAAAGCAGTCTCTATGCTAATTGGCTGAAATGAGTTAAAAATTAAAGGCTCGTAACCTCTGCTGTGAATGGTGCCCCTGGAATTGTGCAGTGCACTCCCTGCTCAACCTTTATCAATACAGAAACTTGATAAGAGAACGAAAAGAGAATAATGGAAAAACGTGTTTGAAGAGATTTGAATGGAGAATTTTCCAGCATTGGAGGACACGATTTATTAACCCCACAGCACATTCAGAGTACTGAGAGTGAGAAAGATCAATACACTGTTCCAGCTCTGCCACCATCTGACTGTGGACACTGATCAAGATGCTTTAACTCTAGGTGTGCTGGTTTCCTCATCTATAACACAAAGATATTAACAATGCTTACCTCAGAGGGTTGCTGTGAAGTGTAAGTTCCTATCTGTGCTTAGCACACTGGTACAGAGCAGGCAGTTAAAGAGTGTTAGCCATTGTGACAAAAAAATCATGATTGCACTGAGAGCATATGTGTTACAGGCAGCAAAGAATGACAGAGGGCAATACACTAATATCTTCCAAGTGCGAAAGGGACAGTAACTATCAACCTAGAATTTTGTTAAACTTAGGTAAATTATTATTCAAGAATGAAATTCAAAAATAGGCATTTTCAGACCAAAGCTAAATATTTTTTTAACCCATAACCCCACTAAAGGAATCTTAAAGAATGCACTATTCAAAAAGAAATGAATTCCTAAGTCTTGAATTACAAGAAACAAAATTCATCGCAAAAATAGATTAAAGTAAGTCTTAAATTAGCTACTGAAAATACAGCTTCTACTATTTTTTTGTGTCAAAAAATTAAAAGATAAAAATAACAGGAAGGAAGGAGTTTTTCACTGAACAGCTGAAGCATGTTGTGGCTTGTATCCTCTTCAGGAAAATAATTGAAATACTGAAAAACTCTAAGTACTGTTTGAAAAATATATAGTTAAATATTTATATTTAAAAATTAAGGTAATTTGTCATGCATAAAATACAAGCCACAGCTTCCAAACTGGAAGAGGAAAAACTAAAGAAAATAAAAATAAACAAAAAAATATGAAATAAGATGATCGAAACAAGACATTATTGTTGGCAATAGCATCAGTCAGGAAACAGCATTACCAAGAGGACAATGGATAAATAAATGCTTTTTTATCAGTCACTGCTCAATGGCTAACAATAGAGTTGGTCACACTGAAACAGCAGGTATCAATCTCAGGCTAAACTGAAGGGAAAAGCAAGTTGCTAACCATATATCAAGTATGAAAACATTTACCTAAATTTCTAAAGTATAAAAACTTGGGAGGGAAAGAAGAGAGGAGAACCAAAATTGACTAACAATTTTGTCTACGGTTAACATTTCTATGTGCTAGTAATTTTTGTCACAATTTTTCAGGCTTTTATTTTTATGAAAGCTTAGATAGTTTTGTAACATCTCATGTGCCTGTTTGACAGTAAGAAGATATTTTAATAATCCCCAAATATTCGGAAATTTAATACACAATTCTAAATAATGATACATGGGACAAAGGAGAAACCTCAAAGTTCCACAACGTTTTGAACTGAATGGAGATCAAAATTTCCAATTGTAACTAAAGCAGAATGTTGTTTAGTTTCTAAATAGTATGCCACTCTTTGAGACCCCATGGACTTTAGCCCACCAGGCTCCTCTGTCCATGGGATTTCCTAGGCAAAAATACTGGAGTGGGTTGCCATTTCAAATGACAAGTTTCATTTCAAAGATACAAGGTTCATACAGAAAAATCAATTGTATTTTTATGTACTAGTAATATTAAGAAATTATCCTTTCAAAAAAATCCAGATACTTAAGTATAAATTCAACAAAACATATGCTGTTTCTCCATACTGCAAATTATAAAATCCTGATGAATAAAATCAAAGGAGAACTAGATAGTTAGAGACATATGCCATATTAATGGAAAGCTTAATATCATTAAGAAGTCAATTCTTGCCAAATCTATAGATACAAGAAAATCCAAATAGAAACTCTGAAAGAATATTCTTTAGTTAGCAAAAATTTGATTCTAAAATTTATATAGAAAGGCAAAGAAACTGGAATAGCCAAAATAAGTCTGTCAAAGCAGAACAGAGTTGGAGAATGAATGATACCTGATTTCAAAATTTTTTCCTATAAAGCTACGGTAATTAAGATAGTGTGATAGACGTGTAGTTCCATGAAACAGAAAGTCCAGAAATAAACTCACTCAAATATAGTCAACTGGCTTTTAACAATAATGCAAAGGCAATTAAACAGAGAAAGAATAGTTGTCCAGCCATAAACAAAGAAATGGACACCAAATAGGTTATGATTCTAAATATAAAAAATGAAACTGTAAAATATTCAGAAGAAAAGATAGGCGAAAAGCTCTGTGACCTTGAATTGAAGAAAGAAATCTTAGATATGACTCCAAAAGTGTGACTGCAACAAAATGATCAGCCTGCATCAAAATTTTGAAACTTGCTCTGTGAAAGACACTTTCAAGAGACTGAAAAGAAACAGAGAGAAAACATTTACAAATCACATAGGAGGAAGAACTTGTATTCAGAATATAAGAAAAAATATAAAAACTCAACAATAACAAGAAAGCAAAAAACCCAATTTAAAAATAGGCAGAAGATTTGGATAAACTCTCTACCAAAGAAGATAGATGAGTAGCACCTAAAAAGATACTCAACATCATTACTCAACAGGGAAATTCAAGTTAAAAGCATAAGATACTATTACACTCAGATATTAGCATGGCAAAAAAAAAAAAAAAAAACAAACAGCTAGCAGTATCAAGTGTTAGGGAAGACAAGGAGCAGATAGAATCATCGTGTATTGTGGGAGGGTGTGCAAAATAGAATATCCTCTCTAGAAAATGGTTTGGAAGTTTTTAAATAAAAGTTAAACATACAAAAACCAAACCACCTTGCAGTCTCACACCTGGATGTTGTACCCCAGAGAAACTAAACAAATTCATACGAAAACATGTATGCTATGCAAAAGTTGATAGTAGTTTTATTCATAATCACCAAAAACTGGAAACCATCCAGGTGTCTTTTGATTTTTGAATGGATAAATACACTATGGTACATTCACACAATGGAATATTACTCAGCAATCAAAATCAATAAACAGGTAACATGATGGAGGAATCTTGAAAGCAATATGTTAAGTTAAGTTAACCAATTCTTGTGGTTTAGTCACTAAGTCGTGTCCAACCCTTGGATCCCATAAACTGTAGTTCTCCAGGTTTCTCTGTCCATGGGATTTTCCAGGCGTGAATACTGGAGTGGGTCGCCATTCCCTTCTCCAGGGGATCTTTCCAACCCAGGGATCGAACCTGGGTCTCCTGCATTGCAGGTGGATTCTATACTGAGTGAGCCACCAGGGAAGCCCTATGCTAAGTTAGGAGTCAGCAAACAATTTGGTCTGCCAACTCCAGCCACACCTAGTCATTTATGTATTGTCTGTGGCTGCTTGCATGCTACTATATCAGAGTTAAATAGTTGCAATAGAGACCATATGGCTCACAAAACTATTTCCTACCTGGCCTTTTACAGAACAAGGTTGCCAATTCCTGTGCTAAGTGAAGGAAACCAGACACAAAGGACTACATATTCTATGCTTCCATTTATATAACATTCTGGAAAAGGCAAAATGATTGGAATGCAGAACAGATTGCTGATTCCTAGGGGCTGGGCTTGGGTACCGGGAGTGACCATTTGGATGAGCCTAAGGACATTTTGGAGCCTGATGGAATTGTTCTGTGTTATGTTACAGTGGTTGTTACATGACCCTAGGCATGTGCCAAAGCTAACTCAAGTGAAATAACTGCATATCCAAAAAAAAAAGTGAGTTTTCCTGTATGTGAACTAAAACCTAAATTTAAAAAACAGGGCAAAAATGAATGCTGTAAAAATGGCTCATGTATGAGTCTGGATTTGGGGTTGCAAGTCGCAAAAACAAATGATTCTATTTTTATTTTTTAAATGTTTTGGCTGAGTTGCACAGCACGTAGGATCATAGTTTGCCCACCAGGGATGGAACCTATGCCTATCTGCATGGAAGCACGCACTGAACCACTTAACCACTGAACAGCCAGGGACGTCCAGAAGCAAATGATTTTTAAGCAAAACAAAAAAAAGAGAGAGCTGATGGACTGCTCAGGTAGCCCGGATGAGCTCCTGTGGTAGATGACAGACCTAGCGGCAGGGCTTCAGGAACCAGAGCTAAGAGACGGACCTGGAGGTCACTGGGGCCATACTTTCTCTGCATCTGGCTTTTGGGTCTTCTACTCACGGTCGTCCTTTCCTACTGATCTCCTGTGGCAGGGGAACCTGTCCCCTAGCAGTCCTAATTTAGCAGAGAGAAAGAACTTTTTTCCTCTGTGTGTTTATTAATTAATTTATTAAAAAAGTGTTTATTATTTATTTAGCTTTGTTGTGGCTGTGCTGGGTCTTCGTTGTTGTGCGGGCTTTTCCCTGGTTGCAGCGAGCAGGGGCTACTCTTCTTTGAGGTGCGAGGGCTTCTCATTGCACTGGCTTCTCTTATTGTGGAGCACAGGCTCTAGGGCATGTGCGCTTCAGTAGTTACGGCTCCCAGGCTCTAGAGCACAGGCTCAGTAGTTGAGGTGCACGGGCTCAGTTGCTTCGTGGCATGTAGGCTCTTTCTGGACGAGGGATAGAACCCACGCCTCCTGTATTGGCAGGTGGATTCTTTACCACTGAGCCATTAGCCACCTCCTCTGTGTGTTTCTTTATCAACTCCGAGGAAAGAGTTGCCCTGCATAGACAAGGACATATTTTGATCAATATAGTTGCCAACGTAGAAAACCATGAGGATTAATTAGCTCATCCTAGCCCTGTGTTTTGAGAAGAATGGGATTGGCAAGTTTGTTGAGAAGACAAAATCCAGTTGCGGGCTCAGTCAACTTCATTAACCATACATTAGTAAGACTCACACAACTAGTATTTTTTTTCTGCTGCTGCTGCTGCTACTAAGTCACGACAGTTGTGTCCGACTCTGCGCGACTCCATAGATGGCAGCCCACCAGGCTCCCCTGTCCCTGGGATTCTCCAGGCAAGAATACTGGAGTGGGCTGCCATTTCCTTCTCCAATGCATTCATGCATGCTAAGTTGCTTCAGTCGTGTCCGACTCTGTGCGACCCCATGGACAGCAGCCCACCAGGCTCCTCGTCCACAGGAATTCTCTTTTTTTTTTTTAAATTTTATTTTATTTTTAAACTTTACATAACTGTATTAGTTTTGCCAAATATCAGTTTCACAGCTGTTTTTCTTACAATGGGCATACACTACAGGCATTTCAAAAAGGTTTTTAGGCACCCGACCCAAGTGGTCTGGGACTTACAGGACAGGAAGCCAAACTTAATTACTTGGGAAAATATTTATTTCAGGTCCCAGTGTATTTTATTGAAGTATTGCCATTTCAAAGAATGATAAAAAGGAAATTTCCTAATGCTGGTAGTGTGGCCCAATTAAGTAACCTTATTGTATAGATGGAGACCATACTGTGACCATTATGATTAAGCTTTTTTCCTTTTAAGTCTCAGTCTTTAAACATTTTTGGACTTTAAAAAAAATCAGATCTAGATAGCCTCTCGTTAAAAGATAAAAGATGCATGATTTTAAAACTTTTCTCAGGAAGCCATCAATTATGTTGACTGAATTCATTTTAGCAACTTTCCTGCCGCTGTGTCAGTGAACCAGAACCAATATTCTCAGTAAATGGAGAACAGAGGTTCAAAAACCTTTGTCCTTACGTGCAGTGTATATTGTAGAGAAGTCACTAAACAAAGTATAAACACCCTTTCAAAGTGAGAGACACACAAGCTTCATGATCTTGTTTTTCTCTTTCCCTTTCTGCAATGTTACTCCAAGGGCTGTGCCTGAAGGGCTTTGTTACACAGAGAAAGGTCAAATACACACTGATCTCAAGATCCTAAATCGCCAACCGGTAACAGGAAGAAAAACAAACAAAAGCCCTCTTCCGTTTGCCCAGCCTTCTGGCTCATCCTCCAAGGAACACAGCCTCACTGCTCATGTTCGGTCAGTCCTGCACTGATGACTTCTCCCCAGGAGGGAACCACACAGATAAGTTGCCCTCAAACTCTCATTCTTGTAGCCTGGAGGAGAAGCAAAGGCAAATAAGAAACCAGATGACTTGCCTGATAGCAGCTCTGAACAATTGCAGAGAGGATTTTTGTAACATAGTCTCAAAATTTTAAACTTAATCTAATAAGTACACATCTTTGCAAAATAACTGACTATGCTATCAGAACCATTTTTGTCTTTCTCAACTGGGAATAAAAACAAAGTATCCATTACCGAAAGATCCTGTCAGTATTGCAGCAGCTGCAAAGAACGGAATTCTGATTTTTTCTCCTGTGCATTAAAGGAGTATGATCACATATTTTAAATGTTTCTACTGTTCTATTTTGTGAAAAATATTTGTGGAAAACTCTTAAAGAGATGGGAATACCAGACCACCTGACCTGCCTCCTGAGAAATGTGTATTCAGGTCAAGAAGCAACAGTTAGAACTGGACATCGAACAGCAGCCTGGTTCCAAATTAGGAAAGGAGTCCATCAAGGCTGTATATTGTCACCCTTGTGGTGACCCAAGGACGAATGAGCAGATAAAACCAAGGAGGGTCTTGGAGTGCAGAAATGGAAAAACCAGACCCTTATCATCCTTCCCTCCCCCATGTTGTAACTATTAATGGATTTCAGGTCCTCCTGAACAGTATAACCTGTCTCCCCTCCTACCCTATAGGGAGAAGGTATTTGCCTTACTCTCCACGCCCACCCACCCAGTATATGTGCCTCATTCAATCAGCAAATGACATGCAAGACCTCTATCCCACTCCTTGTACCCTGGGTATAATAGTGGACTAGAATACTCTGTTCAACGTCAGTTCTCCCTTGAGCTGGGCCGCTGTTCTAACAGCATCTCCCACTCTAATAAACTTTATTTCCCTCTCATTCTGTCTCATGTCTGGAAATTCTTTTCCAACCTGTGCCTGGACCATGACAACCCTGCTTATTTAATTTATATGCAGAGTACATCACGTGAAATGCCAGGCTGGATGAAGCACAGGCTGGAATCAAGATTGCCGGGAGAAACATCAATAACCTCAGATATGCAGATGATACCACCCTTATGGCAGAAACTGAAGAAGAACTTAAGAGCCTCTTGATGAAAGTGAAAGAGGAGAGTGAAAATGTTGGCTTAAAACTCAACATTCAGAAAACTAAGATCAAGGCATCTTGTCCCATCACTTCACAGCAAATAGATGGGGAAACAGTAGAAACAGTGAAAACAGTTACAGACTTTATTTTGGGGGACTCCAAAATCACTGCAGATGATGACTGCAGCCTTGAAATTAAAAGACGCTTGCTCCTTGGAAGAAAAACTATGACCAACCTGGATGGCATATTAAAAAGCAGACATTACTTTGCCAACAAAGGTCTGTCTAGTCAAAGCTATAGTTTTTCCAGTAGTCATGTATGGATGTGAGAGTTGGAGTATAAAGAAAGCTGAATGCTAAAGAACTGATGCTTTTGAACTGTGGTGTTGGAGAAGACTCTTGAGAGTCTCTTGGACTGCAAGGAGATCCAACCAGTCTATCCTAAAGGAAATCAGTCCTGAATATTCATTGGAAGGACTGATGCTGAAGATGAAACTCCAATACTCTGAACACCTGATGCGAACAACTGACTCACTAGAAAAGACTCTGATGCTGGGAAAGATTAAAGGTGAGAGGAGAAGGGGACAACAGTGGATGAGATGGTTGGATGACATCACTGACTCAATGGACATGAGTTTGAGTAAGTTCTGGGAGTTGGTGATGGACAGGGAGGCCTGGTGTGCTGCAGTCCATGGGGTCACAACAAGTCGGACACAACTGAGCGACTGAACTGAACAAGTCTAAGTGACAGATACTTAAAGGTGAGAATTTAAGAAAAAGATTATTAAGGAAAGTCTCAAAGTTATCCCATTAAACTAAAATTACTTTATATTCATATTAAATAATGCCAATCTGGTACAATCAAGTTCAGTAGAAGAAATTGATTCAAGAACTGATCTCCTACTTGTTTTAAAATGTGTGGTAGGTAGTGTGAGGGCTGATAAAAATCTTTCCTGTTTTCCAAAATTGAAAAGAACAGCAATTCTGAGAATAAATGGTACTAAGTACCCAACATTCTAGCTCAAAGAATGATTAGGCATGTTGGAGGTGGGGTTGTGGTTTGCTGATTGTCCTTAATGGCACAAAGCCTGCATTTCAACCTCAGCCTCTCCTCTATGATGGAGATGAGATGGCCCAGAGGGAGAAGGAGAGGCTGGGTGGGAGGCAAGTTTGTGGGGGGAAACTGAGGAGGGGGCTCAAGCAGTGGTACATCTAGAGGTCCCCTAAGGTATTTGAGAGTATCTTCATAGCCTCCATCATAAAATTATTTCAGTAATTATCACAGGCTGAAACAAGTACATAAAAATGGACAGAAAAGAAATGCAAACAGTGAAAAGTGTGTTGTTAATTTCTGTAACTACGATCATGCCAGAAAAATAAAATAAAACAAAAAATTAACAAAATATTGCAGAAAAAGATAAAAAATAATAGCTTATTTAAATAATTAAAATATATTTTAATTATATTAATACATTTCTGAAAAAGGAAAATATATTCCTTCATATTGGCCTAGCACAGTAATGAATAATATTACAATTTCTATTTTCAAGCCTTAATGTTTTCAAAATGGATCTTCTTCACATATTCATATTTTGCTGCCTTTGTCCATCTATCTTCCCTCATGGTCGGTTGAAAAACTACTTTCTATTCATTTTAATTTCAAAAGATTTTTTCGCATGATGCATTACATATACAAATAACAGTGAAAAGTCTTAAGCAAAGGGTAAGTTTGGCAGAGATTTATAAAATTTGCATTTCAAAATAAATTCCAAAAATTGCAGTACTGAGCATGTCATTGTTTCTTTGGACTCAATTCTGGCAGCTTTCAAATGTCTCTGTTAGGTAGCTACAATAGGAAAAAGGAGTCCAAAATAGCAGTGGCTAAAAGACAAAGAAAGGAAAAAGCCCACAAAAATAGAACAAAGGAAAGTCCAAGGACCAGAGGGGAACCTCAGGTGAGCCCCCAGTTTACATAGGGTAAGCTCAGGGTGAGGAGAAAAAACACATAAAAAGAAGAGCCAAAAATTGAGCCCCTCTGTCTCTCTTCTCTTCTTCTGTGTCAGCCCGCCCTCATGCCTCAAGGATGTATTTTCCTTTGCGTTCCAAATAAAGTTAAGCTATAATACCGAGCTGTAGCACTGGTCCATCCATCACTTCAAATTTTTTGCTGTGGTGAGACAGAACTGAGGAAATCACATACTCCCCAGACGTCTCCATCAAAAACCTTTTCATTAAAATATCTTCAGTTAGTAAATTCAACATATATTGTTATCTTTTTTCATACAAACTTGCAGATTTTTCTTTCTTCTGAAAAAATCAGAGAGGCTATTTGATCCCTCACTTTAGAACAAAAGTCCAGTTCTTGGTAGACAATGAGGTGGTTCAATCCTTTGTTGTTATCCAGTTGCTCAGTCATGTCCAACTCTTAGCGACCCCATGGACTGCAGCAAACTAGGCTTCCCTGTCCTTCACCATCTCCTGGAGTTTGTTCAAATTAGTGTCCATTGAGTCGGTGATGCCATCCAACCATCTCATCCTCTGTCAAACCCTGCTCCTCCTGCCCTCAGTTTTCCCCAGCATTAGGGTCTTTTCCAATGAGTCGGCTCTTTGTGCCAGGTGGCCAAAGTATTGGAGCTTCAGCTTCAGCATCAGTCCTTCCAATGAATATTCACGGTTGATTTCTGTTAGGATTAACTGATTGATCTTATTGCTGTCCAGGGGACTCGCAAAAGAGTCTTCTTCAGCCCCATAATTTGAAAGCATCAGTTCTCTGGCACTCAACCTTCTTTATGGTCCGACTCTCACATCTGTACATTACTACTGGAAAAACCATGTCTTTGACTAGACAGACCTTTCTAGCTGTTTTTAATATATTCTAGTAATGTGAGACTAGCATCTCTTGCTATTCCTCTTGGCATTCTTCTTTAAATTTTAATTTTTTTTCTATGTAAACATCCATTTTCTTGTATCTTATTGGGAAGGAAAACTTTTTCTCTACCACCTTAGAACTGTATGGTCAGGGGCCCACGAATTAATTGGCAATTTAACAGGACAAAATTTAACAGACATATTAACAGGACAAAAATGTATTACACATGTGTGAGTACTTTACAGAGACACGTGGGGATAAAGGTTTCTATACCAGCTTACCCCGTATAGGAAGGGGTGCTGAGTTAGAGCATCGAAGGATGGAAAAAGATTCTGATGAGGCTTGTTTACCCATTTTTAAAAAAAATATTCCAGTGCCTAACGACAGTTGCCTCTATGATAGCTGATTTTTGTAATTCAGGTATGATTTCTTTCTGCTTCTGCTCTAGTTCAGATGTTTTCACTTTGATAACATGTTGGTTGACTTTTGTTCCTTTCAATGTAATGTGGTATAATTACAGCCTTCGTCAGAATTTTTGGGTGTTGATCTTCAAGCAATCATTTTAAAACTTGCTGTTTCACTATATTGTACTCAAGGTTGATTTGAGCTGTTTGCAAATATTTTGAGGTCTGCTTAACTTCATCTAACACTTTACATTAGAAAAAAAGGTAACTCAGAAAAAAACACTGCATGAAACAGAGAGGAAATGTAAGCTAATTCTCTTGCGTCCACATTTTCTTTTGGATTGTATTGTACTTTGAAGATTGAAATCAATTTTTCAAACTTGTTTTGACTATATAGATCCATAATGGGTGTGACATTTAGTCTAGGAAGGTCTTTTGACTGTTCAACACATACTCTGCAGTGTTTTCCACCAGTGAGGGGGAAACTGAATGAATGAATAAATATTTTCCAAAGTTCAAGAAGAACCATGACACTTTCAAAAGAAGAGAACTCTGCAAAAGTGTGCTTTACATAAGACACACAGGATTGGGAGTAGTTTTTTGATCGACGCCTGACACCACTGTAAGTATCTGTCATAGTTTCAGCCTTGTCACCATTCAGTTGTTTCAACATCTCTTCTGTGGGTTCAATAATGAGTTTTCCAGAAGTAGCAGATGAACCCAAAAGTGACTCTTTTATTTCAACTTTTCCGTCTTCAATATGGATCTATCTGACCACTTTGCAAGTTTGATTAGTGTATGAAACATGGAGAGTAGTAGCAGAAATGATTCCTAAGCATTGTGCTTTTAAAATATCTGCCTCTATTAAGTGGTACTGATCTCAGCGAGGCAGCAGTGAGCTGAGACATGAAGTGAGGTGACATGAAGTGAGATTTTAATTCTCTGACCAGAAATTAAACCTGGGTAGCCTGGATGAGAACCAGGAATCCTAGCCACTGGACCAGCAAGGGCTAGAGGCTGGAAGCTATTTTTTCCTGGATCTTTGCCTCCAGTGAAAAATGCATTTATCATGGAGACAGAAATTGTAAATGTAGGTACAGAGTTTATTATTAGAGACACAGCACAAGAAGTGGAAGAGCACATAGAGAAATAGTTTGTCTAGTTAAGACAGAAGCAAGGCAAAGATGCACACCTGGAGAGAAAGGCTGCGGGTGGCCCCCTCATGAGGAGGAGCACAGTAAAGAGGCAGTTAAATCACTTGTATAGGTCAGCTCTTCTGGGTCTTTTTCTTCCATCAGGCCAATTATCTGGTTTCTTTTTATACACCTGACCTACCCTGGGACCCTCCCCTGGGTGTGCCCACATCCCTCAGCCAAGATGGATCTCAAAGTGAAGGCTTCTGGGAGGAGCAAGACTCGCTATGGCCTGGAGTTACTCCTTGACTTTTGACCCAAAAGGAGTCTTTTCTGCCCATGTGTAGTGTCTCCCTTGTCCTAAAAAAAGGGGGAGTGGAGATCCCTTAACTCTTAACTCAAACAGGGTTTTGCCCCTCTTTGTCCTTCCCAAGAATATTACCTTAACTATTGCCATGATGATTACTGAAGGTATTTACAAGAGACATACACTGGCTATGTAACCTGCTTCTATTGTTACTTCCATTTCAGAGGGCAAGCAGGAGGCTGATTGTAAATGCTTTAACAGGAGCCCAACTATCTCTTGTCTCAGAAAATGCTAACAGTTGTAGGCATCCAGCCTGAAGCCCACTTCCTCATGCCCCATGAAATACAAACCGGAGACCAGTTATTTGTATTTATATGTAACCTGGAGCCCATCTATCTCCTACATCAGTACCATTGATTTAATGTTTTATTTTCTTGATTCATTCCTTAGTTAGCAATTTTAAAAGACTATATTTCAACTCTTTAAAGATAGCAATCAAATTCAGTAAAATATTACCTGTACAAACTGAAATTTACACAAACCAACCAGACTTATTATACCTCAGTTTGCAGTTCTACTCTTATACATTTCAAACAAAATAAAAACTCTAAGTGGCTGCATAAAGTAACAGAATTGAAGTTCTTTAGTTCTGTTTCTTTCTCTTCACATTTGCTATGCTATCATTATTTGTTTCTTTAAAATTAGAGAATTAAAATTTCTTTCTTCTTTTTGCTTCTTTAAAATTGAAGTTTAGTTGATTTACAATGTTGTGTTAGTTTCAGGTGTACAAAAAAGTGATTCAGTTATATATACATCTATATCTTCTTTTCAGATTCTTTTCTCTTATTATTATTACTACAAATTATAAATTTTATTACAAATATTGAGTATAGTTCCCTGTGTTATACAGTAGATCCTTGTTCATTATTTACCTTATATATGGTAGTGTGTCTATATTAACCCCAAACTGCTATTATTTAACTTTGAGTCACTGAAAGAAGGATTCAGCTGGAAAGAAGGAATATGGAGAAACATAGTGGTTATGACCAAACTGAACCTTAAAAAACTGAACTTACTCTTGGAAGGAATGCAAGTAATAGCATTCTTGTGTGTTGAGAGCCAGCTGATTAATGGGGAGTTCCTCAAATTAACTTCCACATAGAATAAATATTTATTAAGAGATAAACAATAGAGACTTCTTTGGTAGTCCACTAGTTAAGAATCTGCACTTCCACGGCAGAGGGCACAGGTTTGAGGGCACGAATTTAATTAAGTTTTAATTAAACTTAAAAGCCTTTGCACAGGAAAAGAAACCATAAACAAAATGAAAAGACAACCCTCAGAATAGGAGAAAATATTTGCAAATAAAGCAACTAACAAGAGATTAATCTCCAAAATATACAAAAAGCTCATGTAGCTCAATAAAAAAAACAGACAAACAACCCAATCAAAAAGTGAGTGGAAGATCTAAATATTTATCCAAAGAAGACATACAGTGGCTAAAAAAGACATGAAAATACGCTCAACATCACTAATTGTTAGAAAAATGCAAATAAAAATTATAATATGGTATCACCTCATACTGGTCAGAATGGCCATCATTAAAAAGCCTACATATAATAAATGCTGGAGAGGATGTGGAAAAAGGGAAGCCCTGTTACGGTGTTGGTGGGGATGTAAATTGGTACAGCCACTATGGAAACAGTATGGAGGTTCCTTCAAAAACTAAGAAGAGTTATCATATGGTCCAGCAATTCCACTTCTGAGCATTTATCTGGAGAAAACCATAATTGGAAAAGATACATACACCCCAAAGCTCATTGCTGCACTATTTACAGTAGCCAAGACGTTGCTGTTGTTCAGACAGTAAGTCATGTCTGACTCTTTGCGATCCCACAGACTGCAGCACCAGGACTCCCTGTCCTTCACTATCTCCTGGAGTTTCCTCAAACTCATTTCCATTGTCACTGATGCCATCCAACCATCTCATCCTCTGTTGCCCACTTCTGCCCTCGCTCTTTTCCAGCATCAGTGTCTTTTCCAGTGAGTCAGCTCTTTGCATCAGGTGGCCAAAATACTGGAGCTTCAGCATCAGCATCAGTCCTTCCAATGAATACTCAGGACTGACTTCCTTTAGGATTGACTGCTTTGATCTTATTGCTGTCCAAGGGATTCTAAAGTCTTCTCCAGCACCACAATTTGAAAGCATCAATTCTTTGCCACTCAGCTTTCTTAATGGTCCAACGCTCATCTATACATGACTACTGGAGTAAATCAGAGCTTTAACTATGTGGACTTTTGTTGGCAAAGTGATGACTCTGCTTTTTAATATGCTGTCTAGGTTTGTTGTAATTTTCCTTCCAAGGAGAAAATGTCTTTTAATTTCATGGCTGCAGTCACCATCTGAAGTAATTTTGGATCCCAAAAGATAACATATGTCACTGAACCAAGACATGAAACAATCTAAACATGCATCAACAGAGGAATGGGTAAAGAAGATGTAGTATTTCTATAGAATGGAATATTACTCAACCATGAAAAAGAACAAAATTATGCCATTTGCAGCCACACGGATAGACCTAGAGATTGTCTTACTGAGTGTGGTAAGTCAGACAAAGAAAAACAAATACATATGATATCATTATATGTGGAATCTAAAAGAGGGGTACAAGTGAACTTATCTACAAAACGGAAATAGAGTTATAGGTATAGAAAACAAACATACGGTTCACTGAGAGGAAAGAGGAGGAGGGATAAATTGGAAGTTTGGGATTGACATCTACAACCCAGTATATATAAAATAGATAACTGATAAGGACCTAAAGCCTTTGACTGTGTGGATCACAAGAAACTGTGGAAAATTCTGAAAGAGATGGGAATACCAGACCACCTGATCTGCCTCTTGAGAAATTTGTATGCAGGTCAGGAAGCAACAGTTAGAACTGGACATGGAACAACAGACTGGTTCCAAATAGGAAAAGGAGTTCGTCAAGGCTGTATATTGTCACCCTGTTTATTTAACTTATATGCAGAGTACATCATGAGAAACGCTGGGCTGGAAGAACCGCAAGTTGGAATCAAGATTGCCGGGAGAAATCTCAATAACCTCAGATATGCAGATGACACCACCCTTATGGCAGAAAGTGAAGAGGAACTCAAAAGCCTCTTGATGAAAGTGAAAGTGGAGAGTGAAAAAGTTGGCTTAAGGTTCAACATTCAGAAAATGAAGATCATGGCATCCGGTCCCATCACTTCATGGGAAATAGATGGGGAAACAGTGGAAACAGTGTCAGACTTTATTTTGAGGTGGCTCCAAAATCACTGCAGATGGTGATTACAGCCATGAAATTAAAAGACGCTTACTCCTTGGAAGGAAAGTTATGACCAACCTAGATAGCATATTGAAAAGCAGAGACATTACTTTGCCAACAAAGGTCCATCTAGTCAAGGCTATGGTTTTTCCAGTGGTCATGTATGGATGTGAGAGTTGGACTGTGAAGAAAGCTGAGTGCTGAAAAATCGATGCTTTTGAAGTGTGGTGTTGGAGAAGACTCTTGAGAGTCCCTTGGACTGCAAGGAGACCCAACCAGTCTATCCTAAAGGAGATCAGTCCTGGGTGTTCTTTGGAAGGACTGATGCTAAAGCTGAAACTTCAGTACTTTGGCCACCTCATGCGAAGAGTTGACTCATTGGAAAAGACTCTGATGCTGGGAGGGATTGGGGGCAGGAGGAGAAAGGGACAACAGAGGATGAGATGGCTGGATGGCATCACCGACTCGATGGATGTGAGTTTGAGTGAACTCCGGGAGTTGGTGATGGGCAGGGAGGCCTGGCGTGATGCAATTCATGGGGTCGCAAAGAGTCGGACACGACTGAGTGACTGAACTGAACTGAACTGATTATCAACTCTTCTATGTCATAATCATTTCTGAGGTATATGTGAAGAATATTGCTACTTATTGTAATTATGATACTGATATTTTTGAGTAGACAAATCAGTATGGGTTCAAGATTAACCTTTAAAATAACACTTCAGTCGCTTACATTCTCATGTAAACTCTTATATTGTGAAGAAGGAAATAATGATAGCTGGCAGCTTGTAATTGTACATCAGTCACAGGAATGTATCCTATATGTGTCATCAATCATGTATCTCAGCAGAAAAGTAAATATTTAAGACGAGATGTTCTGTAGTAAGATCCTTGTACATAAGGATAATCTTCACTTATTTGTGAATCCTTAGTGCTTAGCGGATAGTAGTTGTTCAATTATTTTTTGAACAGATGGATAAAAATACAAATAAGTGGGGTGAAAAAAATACCATGCTTCCCCTACAGAGGGCATGGGTTCAATCCTTGTTTGGGGAACTGAGATCTCATATGCCAGGGGTGGAAAAAAAAAAAAAGCAATAAAAATATATTCATTTGAGGCACACAAACACCAATAATTGTTTAGAACTTAGACCAACAAAAGATACTTACACAGAGAAATATTTTGTCACTAATGTTTAGAATTGGTGATATATGGTGATGATCAAAATCATTGCGACTGATAGTTTATTGCTGTTTTTTAAATTTTTAAAATTTAATTTTTGTTTTATTTTGGAGTACAGTGTATTTACAGCATTGTGTTAGTTTCAGGGGTACAGCTAAGTGATTCATTTATACACATATATATATCCTTCTTTTTCAGATTCTTCAGATTCAGTTTACTATTGTTTGTAAATTCTCCACAGGTAATGTACTGCCTCACCGTATGCACTGGGGGGGATACGGCACCTGTCTTTTTACAACACAAGTCTCTAATGATTCTCCAGCCTAGAGAATGACTTTTAAGATCTGCAGTCTTATTTTTAAAAGGGAAACTGGCTGCTTGTTTCCTGAATGAGTGTTTGCTTGGCCATTGGGCTTGATGGCATGCACTAACCAAGTTGTTGCTAAATGAGAGACAGAGAGGTCACACAGTGGTACAGCGTGATGGAGGGGGGACAAGGCTGTCCCCAAAGTTTCAAGCCTGTGCCTGTAACTGAGGCCCCAGAGCTGAGTTATGACACCTGGGAAGTTGTTTAGAGTTCATTTCAGTTCAGTCGCTCAGTCGTGTCCAACTCTTTGTGACCCCATGAACTGCAGCACACCAGGCTTCCCTGTCCATCACCAACTTCCCTGTCCAACACCAATCTTGCTCAAACTCATGTCCATCGAGTCAGTGATGCCATCCAACCATATCACCTTCAGTCATCCCCTTCTCCTCCCACCTTCAATCTTTCCCAGCATCAGAGTCTTTTCTAGTGAGTCAGTTCTTCACATCAGGTGGCCAAAGTATTGGAGATTTAGCTTCAGTATCAGTCCTTCCAATGAATATTCAGGACTGATTTCCTTTAGGATGGACTGGTTGGATCTCCGTGCAGTCCAAGGGACTCTCAAGAGTCTTCTCTAACACCCACAGTTCAAAAGCATCAATTCTTCGGTGCTCAGCTTTCTTTATAGTCCAACTCTCACATCCATACACAACTACTGGAAAAACCATAGCTTTGACTAGACAGAACTTTGTTGGCAAAGTAATGTTTCTGTTCTTTAATATGCTGTCTAGGTTGGTCATAGCTTTTCTTCCAAAGAGCAAGCATCTTTTAATTTCATGGCTGTAGTCACCATCTGCAGTGATTTTGGAGCCCCCCAAAATAAAGTCTTTCACTCTTTCCACTGTTTACCCATCTATTTGCCTTGAAGTTATGGGTCTGGATGCCATGATCTTAGTTTTCTGAATGTTGAGTTTTAAACCAACTTTTTCACTCTCCTCTTTCACTTTCATAAAGAGGCTCTTTACTTCTTCTTCACTTTCTTTCATAAGGGTGGTGTCATCTGCGTATCTGAGGTTATTGATATTTCTCCCAACAATCTGGACTCCAGCTTGTGCTTCATCTACTCCAGCATTTCTCATGATGTACTCTACATATAAGTTAAATAAGCAGGGTGACAATATACAGCCTTGATGTACTCCTTTCCTGATTTGGAACCAATCTGTTCCACGTCCAGTTCTAACTGTTGCTTCCTGACCTGCATACAGATTTCTCAGGAGGCAGGTCAGGTGGTCTGGTATTCCCATCTCTTTCAGAATTTTCCACAATTTGTTCTGATCCACACAGTCAAAGGCTTTGGCATAGTCAATAAAGCAGAAGTAGATGTTTTTCTGGAACTCTCTTGCTTTTTCGATGATCCAGCGGATGTTGGCAATTTGATCTCTGGTTCCTCTGCCTTTTCTAAATCCAGATAGTTCATGTACTGTTGAAGCCTGGCTTGGAGAATTTTGAGCATTACTTTACTAGTGTGTGAGATGAGTGCAATTGTGCGGTACAGTGAGCATTCTTTGGTATTGCCTTTCTTTGGGATTGGATTGAAAACTGACCTATTCCAGTAATGTGGTTACTGCTGAGTTCCAAATTTACTGGCATTTTGAGTACAGCACTTTCATAGCATCACCTTTTAGGATTTGAAATAGCTCAACCGGAATTCCATCATCTCCACTAGCTTTGTTCGTAGTAATGCTTCCTAAGGGCCACTTAACTTTGCATTCCAGGATGTCTGGCTCTAGGTGAGTGATCACACCATTGTGGTTATCTGGATAATGAAGATCTTTTTCGTATAGTTCTTCTGTGTGTTCTTGGCACCTCTTTTTAATATCTTCTGCTGCTGTTAGGTCCATACCATTTCTGTCCTTTATTGTGCCCATCTTTGCATGAAATGTTCCCTTGGTATCTCTAATTTTCTTGAAGAGATCTCTAGTATTTCCCATTCTACTGTTTTCCTCTATTTCTTTGCACTGATCACTGAAGAAGGCTTTCTTGTTTCTCCTTGCTATTCTTTGGTACTCTGCATTCAAATGGGTATATCTTTCCTTTTCTCCTTTGCCTTTTTCTTCTCTTCTTTTCACAGCTATTTGTAAGGCCTTTTCAGACAATCATTTTGCCTTCTTGCATTTTGTTTTCTTGGGGATGGTCTTGATCCCTGCCTCCTATACAGTGTTGCGAACCTCCATCCATAGTTCTTCAGGCACTCTGTCTATCAGATCTAATCCCTTGAATCTATTTCTCACTTCCACTGTATAATCATAAGGGATTTGATTTAGGTCATACCTGAATGGTCTAGTGGTTTTCCCTACTTCATTCTATTTAAGTCTGAATTTGGCAATAAGGGGTTTATGATCTGAGCCACAGTCAGCTCCTCATCTTGTTTTTGCTGACTGTATAGAGCTTCTCCATCTTTGGCTGCAAAGAATACAATCAATCTGATTTCAGTATTGACCATCTGGTGATGTCCATGTGTAGAGTCTTCTCTTGTGTTGTTGGAAGAGGGTGTTTGCTATGACCAGTGAGTTCTCTTGGCTAAACTCTATTAGCTTTTGTCCTGCTTCATTTTGTATTTCAAGGCCAAATTTGAATGTTACTCCAGGTGTTTCTTGACTTCCTACTTTTGCATTCCAGTCCCCTAAAATGAAAAGGACATATTTTTTGGATGTTAGTTCTAGAAGGTCTTGTAGGTCTTCATAGAACTGTTCAACTTCAGCTTCTTTAGTATTACTGGTCAGGGCATAGACTTGGATTACTATGATATTGAATGGTTTGCCTTGGAAACGAACAGAGATCATTCTGTCGTTTTTGATATTGCATCCAAGTACTGCATTTTGGACTCTGTTGACTATGATAGCTACTCCATTTCTTCTAAGGGATTCTTGCCCACAGTAGTAGATATAATGGTCATCTGAGATAAATTCACCCATTCCAGTCCGTTTTAGTTCACCGCTTCCTAAAATGTTGATGTTCACACTTGCCATCTCCTGTTTGACCACTTCCAATTTGCCGTGATTCATGGACCTAACATTTCAGGTTCCTGTGCAATATTGCTCTTTACAGCATCAGGCTTTACTTCCATCACCAGTCACACCCACAACTGGGTGTTGTTGTTGCTTTGGCTCCATCTCTTCATTGTTTCTGGAGTTATTTCTCCACTAATCTCCAGTAGCATATAGGGCACATACCGACCTGGGGGGTGTCTTATCTTTTTGCCTTTTCATACTGTTCATGGGGTTATCAAGGCAAGAATACTGAAGTGGTTTGCCATTCCCTTCTCCAGTGGACCACGTTTTTATCAGAACTCTCCACCATGACCTGTCTGTCTTGGGTGGCCCTACATGGCATGGCTCACAGTTTTATTGAGTTAGATAAGGCTGTGGCCAATGCGATCAGATTGGTTAGTTTTCTGTGACTGTGGTTTTCATTCTGTTACTGTCTGATGGAGAAGGTTAAGAGGCTTATGGAAGCTTCTTGATGGGAGAGACTGACTGACTGGGTCTTGTTCTGATGGGTGGGGCCATTCTGAGTAAATCTTTAATACAATTTTCTGTTGATGAGTGGGGCTGTGTTCCCTCCCTCTTATTTACCTGGGGCCAGACTATGGTGGAGGTAATGAAGATAATGGTGACCTCCTTCAAAAGATTCCATGCATGTACTGCTACACTCAGTGCTCCCAACCCTGCAGCAGTCCATGGCCGACCCACATCCCTGCTGGAGACTCCTGGACACCACAGGCAAGTCTGGGTAGTCTCTTGTGGGGTCACTGCTCCTTTCTCCTGGGTCCTAGTGTGCACAGGGTTCTGTTTATGCCCTCAAAGAGTCTGTTTCCCCAGTCCTGTGGAAGTTCTGGTGGCTCAATGGTGGGGTTAATGGAGACCTCCTCCAAGAGGGCTTATGCCGTACCCAGGTCTGCTGCACCCAGAGCCCCTGTCCCTGTGGCAGTCCACTGCTGACTTGTTCCTCCACAGGAGACACTCAGACATGGTTCTGTCTCAGTCTGTGTGGGGTCTCTCGGTCCTGGTGTGCACAAGGTTTGTTTGAGCCCTCTGAGTGTCTCTGGCAGGTGTGGGGTTTGATTCTAAATGTGATTTCACCCCTTCTACCATCTTGCTGGGGCTTCTCCTTTGCCCTTTGATGTGGGGTATCTCCTCAAAGCTGCTCTAGCACTGCTCAGCCGTAGCTCCAGCACCTCCCATCTTGCTGGGGCTTCTCTGCCTTTGGATGTAGGGTATCTCCTCACAGCCACACCAGCACCAGAATCCTGGAGTGGATAGCCTTTCCCTTCTCTAGGGGATCTTCCTGACCCAGGAATCGAACCAGGGTCTCCTGCATTCAGGCAGATTCTTTACCAACTGAGCTATCAGGGAAGCTCAATACTGAGAATTGGCCTCAAAGAAATGGAAACAAGCTGACCCTGTAACTGAAGGTTAACTGTACCTAAAACAATCAAGGTGTCGCTGGTCAGACCACTGATGACCAATTTCAAGATGACTGTCAGAGCTGATTGTGCCTTTTCTGCATGTAGACCCCTCCCTCAGCCTATAAAAGCTCTTGCCCACTGATTGTCGGGGCAGGAGTCGGGGGAAGGTGGGGAGTCAGCTTTTGGACAAGGGTCTGCCCTTCCCCCACCCCAGTTGCTGGCACCCAAAGTAAAGCAAACTTCCCTTTCCACCAACCTAGTCTCTTTAATGGTTTTTGAGCAGTGAGCAGCAGCCCCCCAGCCCCACTTTCAGTTACACGTTGGCATTAATAACCTTAGGGCTTTGACTTTATCCCCAAATCACCAAAAGTTTCAAGAATCCCAAGGGGGAATTGTTTAGTTCTCAAACTGTCCCCCCAAATAGGTACCTGGGTCCAACAGGCATAAACTAGCCTCTCTCACAAACTAGCCGAAAGCTATTGCATTAATCAGAGCAACTTGTCCTTTTTCAAATGACATGCTTTCCTCTTTTTGTTTTCCAAATTTCCATTATATTCTATTTCTTTTTCTTTCCATTTGTTCTGTATTTCCCAGAGGAGTGCCCCATAATTTTCTCATGGACTAGATAATTATCAAGTCGAAATGATTTCTTTTTATGTAAATATCTTTCTAAATTGTTAACATACTCAAGTTTCTCATTTAAATAATGACTAGAAATTGTTAAATTTAAGTTATGCATGCAGAAAGCATTTCATCATTGGAACACTGGAAAGTCTTTGGAGGATATTGATTGGATTGCATTAAGAAATTGCTTTTCTTGTTTGTATTTACAGAAAACAGAATATGCAATTGCAAAAGTGTTTTATCTTTGGACTTCTCTCTCTCTAAATGTGTAGCTATTGAGCCCTGTATCTTTTGTGGCAAAAATTATAAGGATATTAAGATTTAAAAAAAGATGCAAGTCAAATTTGATCATTGCCGTTATTGTCTCAGAAGTCTTTGAGAACATCTTTTTAGAGTTTAGATTTTTATGACAATATATTTGACACAATTAGGAATAACTTAGAACAATCGAAGAAAGTCAGAGCTCATAATTCAATTCCTTATTTGCCATCATGAGTCAAACCCCATAAGGACTTAAAGATTCTGGTATGTTTGTGTTTCCTGAGTTAAATACCCATCTGAATTCCCCTCTTGGAAGTCGCTCAGTCGTGTCCGACTCTTTGCAACCCCATGGACAGTAGCCTGCACTAGGCTCTTCTGTCCATAGGATTTTCTAGGCCAGAGTACTGGAGTGGGTTGCCATTTCCTTCTCCAGGGAAACTTCCAGACCCAGGGATCGCAGGTCTCCCACATTGTAGACAGATGCTTTACCATCTGAGCCACCAGGGAAGTTCCTAAATGTCCTCTGCTGCTGCTGCTGCTGCTGCGTCACTTCAGTCGTGTCTGACTCTGTGTGACCCCACAGACGGCAGCCCACCAGGCTCCCCCATCCCTGGGATTCTCCAGACAAGAACACTGGAGTGGGTTGCCATTTCCTTCTCCAATGCTTGAAAGTGAAAAGTGAAAGTGAAGTCGCTCAGTCGTGTCCGACCCTCAGCGACCCCATGGACTGCAGCCTACCAGGCTCCTCTGTCCATGGGATTTTCCAGGCAGGAGTACTGGAGTGGGGTGCCACTGCCTTCTCCAAAATGTCCTCAGACCTCCACAAAACTAGGTCACATAATCTACTCTCTAGGAATGAGAGTAAGAGATAAGAGATAAGGTGACTGTCCACCAATGAGGCTTGAGAGAGAGCCAACTAGGATTTTGACACACCTTGTAAGTCCAGGGAATGAAATAATTCCTGGAAATATACTACCTATGTCTTCCAAAACTCCAAGAAAAATAATGATAGCCTCATGCTTGTAAAGCTTGTAAACTATAAAGGTTTATACCATGTGTCCACATCTTAAAATTTACTCTTTCTCATGGTAATTCTCTAAAGTAAGTATCATTAACCTCATTTTAAAAATATTTATTTTTTGCTATGCTGGGCCTTCATTGCTGTGCAGGCTTTCTTCTAGTTGCAGCAAGCAGGGGCTACTCTCTAGTTCTGATGCACAGACTTCTCATTGCCTTTGTGGCGTCTCCTCTTGCAAAGCACGGGCCCTAGAGTGTGCACGTGCTTCAGGAGTTGCAGCACGTGGGATCAGTAGTGGAAGTTCCAGGGCTCCAGAGCACAGGCTCAGTAGTTGTGGTGCATGGGCTCAGTTACCCCATGGCACGTGGGATCTTCCCAGATCAGGGCTAGAACCCACGTCTCCTGCATTGGCAGGCAGACTCTTTACCACTGAACCACCACCACTGAACCACCAGGGAAACCTTCATTAACCCCATTTTATAAGATACTGATTTAGTTTCTAAAATGATGGGCCTCAAAGTTTAATCCCAAGGTGGGAAGTGCTTTGGTGTTGTTATTGTTTTCTCATCCACAACTTTGGCTCCACTTCTGGTGGACAGAACCCTAGACAATGCCCAGGCCACTTCTCAGCTCCCAGCACATAGGAATCTCCTCTGTGTGACTCACAGTATCTCTTCAGTCACTGGATAGGCAATTATAATATGAAAAGGGAAATTTCCCCCCCAAAATGACTCTGTCTCCTCTATGACCCATTTAGGTACAGTTTTTGTGGTCAGCCATTTTAAAATTCATACATTGAAATATAAGGGAATCTCAAACTATAAACTAGTAAGATGTAGAATAAATCCCATATTCTCCTTTAACTTGATTGAAGTGAAAAGAATCAGATATCCTCTTCAACTCACTCACTATTGCATCCCCACTCCCATTTCCTCCTCTGGAGAAGGCAATGGCTACCCACTCCAGTATTCTTGCCTGGAGAATCCCATGGACAGAGAAGCCTGGCAGAGTACAGTCTATGGGGTCACAAAAGGTTGGACACAACTGAGTGACTAACACCTTTACATTCAAGGTTCCCTCTATCAGCCCGGCTATGATTCTTCTCATTCATTCTGTGGTTCCTCAGCTGAAGCTGAGTTCCCCCATGTCCCAAGAAAAGTGGGGACTTTTTTCTGTTTTAGCCCCAGGACTTCTGCTGAGACCCTTGGAATAACTATTCTCTCACCTGTCATCTGGCCTTTGACTTGGCACCATCAAGTCTTCCCAGGGAAATAGCCAGAACTCACGGGCCTCTGATGGTTGACATTCTGCCTATTTTTAGCCTTTGGTGGCTGGACTCTTAGAATGTCAGGCAACCTCTAGGGTGAGGCTAAGAATTTCATCTTGTTCATTTTTATATTTCTAGTACATAATACACTGCCTGGCACCTAGAGGTTCTGTAAACATATATTGAATGAATGAAGAAATCTGTATCTTCTCACTTTATGGAGGAGAAATACTACAATGAGAAAGTCAAGCGAATTGGTCAAAATCTGTGGTTGTTACTGACAGAACCAGATGAAATAGATGAAATAAATAGATTTCATAGATGAAATCCAATCTATGGATTCCCATTCTGATGTGTACCTGTTTGGGTGTCCCTTTCGGTCACCTTCTCTGCTCCTATTCAATGCATTTCCAGCAGACATATTTGCTTCACTTTTCACAAACTCAACAAGCTGGGAGCTGAGTGGCCTCTTCTGTGTGATCTCCCAGCTTCCTTTCTCCTGGAACCTATAATTTCTATAACAGTCCTACCACTTTCACTGTAATACACCGTGTCCTTGACAGCCCCAGTTCACATGGAAACATGGTGTGTGGATGGGGAAAAATCATTTAACCCATCTAGGCTGCCATGATATGTTCACATCCTTTGTCACATGAACAGGATCAAAATTTTACAGCTTTTAGATCTTCCTGGCCGTCCAGTGGTTAAGACTCTACTTGTCAATGCAGGGGACATGGGTTCAGTCTCTGGTCCAGGAAGACTCCCCATGCTTCATAGCAGCTAACCCGTGTGCTGCCACTGTTGAACCTGTGCTCTGGAGCCTGAGCGCTAAAGCTACTGAGCCCCACTTGCAGCAACTACTGAAGTCCGGGGGCCTAGAATCTGTGCTCCACAAGAAGAGAGCCCACCAAAAGTGAGAGTTCCACACACCACAACCAGAGAGTAACCTCCACTCACCTCAGCTAGAGAAAGCCCACACACAGCAATGAAGACCCAGTGCAGCCAACAATAAATCAATAATTTTTAAAAAATTTACCTCTTTCAACAAATTATTTTCACTAAAAAATAACTATAATAAAATTTTGAACACTTCAGAGGATAGAAAATGAAAAGCAAATATCCTATTCCCGCCCCAGCCCCCCACACACACTGATCTCCAGTGTTTCTTGCAAAATGTGAATGCTATTAACAGGGTCTTAAATGTGCTACCAGGAAGCTGTCTTCCAAAACCAAGCATACACATATGTCTTTTTAAACAAAAAGCACGTTGGCATTCACACTCAAAAACTGCTGAATGAAGAAGACGAGCTTCAGGGTGATAAATAAGAAAGCAAGTTGAAGAGGTCATAACATTTAAGCAAATTTTAAAGGGCACACAAAACAATAATAATGTATTCATGTTACTTATAGATACATGAAAAGGTATAAAAATAGATTAAACTCATGATTCTGAAGAGGTGAGAAAGGTGCAAGGGATAAGGAGTAAAGGACCTCAGATGTACTTAGAATTTTTTTACATACACACTCATTGTAGGAAATATGATCAATGTTAAGAATTGTCAGTTTCAGGAGGGAACAAGATGGCGGAGGAGTAGATGGATATGGAGTACCTCTCTCTCCACAGATACATCAGGAATACACCTTCAGACACCGAAGTGCATGCAGAACACCAGCTGAGAGTAGACAGGAGTACCTGACAAGCAGAAAAGTATATATGCTGCTTCGTCGCTTTAGTCGTGTCCGACTCTGTGCGACCCCATAGACGGCAGCCAACCAGGCTTCCTGTTCCTGGGATTCTCCAGGCAAGAACACTGGAGTGGGTTGCCATTTCCTTCTCCAATGCATGAAAGTGAAAAGTGAAGTGAAGTCGCTCAGTCGTGTCCGACTCTAGCGACACCATGGACTGCAGCCTACCAGGCTCCTCTGTCCGTGGGATTTTCTAGGCAAAAGTACTGGAGTGGGGTGCCATTGCCTTCTCCAAAAGTATATATAGAACCACACAAAACTCGAGATCAAACCCTGAGCCTTTGGAGGTGGAGCACTGACTCCAAGACCCTAGACTACCAGAGAACTAACCCTAGGGAGTGTGTCAAATAGTGAGAACTAACACAAGGGAAACCACTTGAATACAAGACCTGGCATCATCCAACAACCAGTAGCACCCTGTGCAGGACACCCCATCTAAACAACAAACAAAACACAACCAATCATCAGCAGGCAGGATTACCACCTCACTCAGCCTTGCCCATCAGAGGAAAAACAAACAAACAAGCAAACAAAACTCAGCACAAATCTCACCCTATACAAATCTTACACAAACCACTGGACAAACCTTAGGAGAGCAGAAACCAAAAGGAAGAAAGAATTCAACCTTGAAGCCTGGAAAAAGGAGACCTCAAACTCAATAAGTTAAAATATAAATAAATAATTAAAAGGCAGAGAAATACTCCACAAATGAAGGAACAAACTAGAAATGCAGAAGTCCAAATAAATGAAGAGGAAATAGGCAAAGTACCTGGAAAAGAATTCAGAATAATGATAGTAAAGATGATTAAAAACCTTGAAAACAAAACGGAGAAAATGCAAGAATCAATTAACAAAGATCTAGAAGAATTAAAGAATAAATATACAGAGACAAGCAAAATAGTTACTGAAGTTAAAAATACTCTAGAAGGAATCAGTAGCAGAATATCTGAAGCAGAAGCATGAAATCCATGAGCTGGAAGATGAAATGGTGGAAATAACTTCTGAAGAGCAGAATAAAGTAAAAAGAATGAAAATAACTGAGGATAGTCTCAGAGACCTCTGGGACAATGTCAAACGCTGCTGCTGCTAAGTCACTTCAGTCGTGTCCGACTCTGTGTGACCCCATAGACGTCAGCCCACGAGGCTCCCCCGTCCCTGGGATTTTCCGGGCAAGAACACTGGAGGGGTCTGAGGAAAAGAAAGGGTATGAGAAAATTTTTGAAGAGATTATACAGCAGAAAAAACCTTTGACAAAATTCAGCACCCATTTATGATTAAAATTCTTCAAAAATGGGCATAGAAGGAACCTACCTCAACATAGTAAAGGCCATATATGATAAGCCTACAGCAAACATTATTCTTAATGGTGAAAAACTGAAAGCATTCCCCCTAAGATCAGGAAAAAGACAAGGGTGTCCACTTTCCCCATTATTCAACATAGTCTGGAAGTCCTAGCTACAGGAATCAGAGAAGAAAAAGAAGTAAAAGGAATCCAGATCAGAAAAGAAGTACTAAAGCTCTCACTGTTTGCAGATGACATGATACTCTACATAGAAAACTCTGAAGATAGATAGTATCAGAAAATTACTAGAACTAATCAGTGAATTTAGCAAAGTTTCAGGATACAAAATCAATACACAGAAATCACTTGCATTTCTATATACTAACAATGAAAAGTCAGAAAGAGAAATTAAGGAATCAATCCCATTTACCATTGCAACAAAAATAATTAAATATCTAGAAATAAACTTACCTAAGGAGACAAAACAACTGTACACAGAAAATAAAACACTAATGAAAGAAATCAAAGATGACATAAACAGATGGACAGATATTCCATGTTCCTGGGTAGGAAGAATCAATATTGTGAAAATGACTATACTACCAAATGCAATACACAGATTCAGTGTGATCCCTATCAAATTACCAATGGCATTTTTCACAGAACTAGAAAGAAAAATTTCACAATTCATATGGAAACACAAAAGACCCCAAATAGCCAAAGCAGTCTTGAGAAAGAAGAATGGAACTGGAGGAATCAACCTTCCTGACTTCAGATTATACTACAAAGCTTGTCATCAAGACAGTATGGTACTGGCACAAAAACAGAAATATAGACCAATGGAACAAGATAGAAAGCCAAGAAATAAACCCATGCACCTATGGGTACCTAATTTTTGACAAAGTAGGCAAGAATATACAATGGGGTAAAGACAGCCTCTTCAATAAATGGTGCTGGGAAAACTGGACAGCTACATGTAAAAGAATGAAATTAGAACACTTCCTAACACCATACACAAAGATAAACTCAAAATGGGTTAAAGACCTAAATGTAAGACCAGAAACTATAAAACTCTTAGAGGAAAACATAGGCAGAACACTTGATGACATAAATCAAAGCAAGATCCTCTATGACGTACCTCTTAGATGTACCTCCTAGAGTAACAGAAATAAAAACAAAAGTAAACAAGCGGGACCTGATTAAACTTAAAGCTTTTGCACAGCAAAGGAAACTGTAAGCAGGGTGAAAGGACAACCCTCAGAATGGGAAAAAACAATAGCAAATGAAACAATGGACAAAGGATTAATTTCCAAAATATACAAGCAGCTCATACAACTCAATGGCAGAAAAACAAACAACACAATCAAAAAGTGTGAAAAAGACCTAAACAGACATTTCTTCAAAGAAGACATACAGGTGACTAACAAATACATGAAAAGATCTCAACATAGCTCATTGTTAGAGAAATGCAAATCAAAACTTCAATGAGATATCACCTCACAATGGTCAGAATGGCCATCATCAAAAAGTCTACAAAGAATAAATGCTGGAGAGGGTGTGGAGAAAAGGGAATGCTCTTGCACTGTAGGTGGGAATGTTATTGATACAGCCACTATGGAAGACAGTATGGAGATTTCTTGAAAAACTAAGAATAAAACTGCCATATGACCAAGCAATCCCACTCCTAGGCATATACCCCAAGGAAACCAAAATTGAAAAGGACACATGTATCCCACTGTTCATTGAAGCACTATTTACAATAGCTAAAACCTAGATGTCCATTCACAGATGAATAAATAAAGAAGCTGTGGTACATATACACAATGGAATATTACTCAGCCAGAAAAAGGAACACATTTGAGTCAGTTCTAATGAGGTGGATGAACCTAGAACCTATTATACAGAGTGAAGTAAGTCAGAAAGAAAAAGATAAATATCATATTCTAATGCATATATACAGAATCTAGAAAAATGGCACTGAATTTATTTACAGGGCAGCAATGGAGAAACAGATATAGAGAATAGACTTATGGACATGGGGAGAGGTGAGGAGAGGGTGAGATATATGGAGTAACATGGAAACTTACATTACCATATGTAAAATAAGACAGCCAGTGGAAATTTGCTGTATGTTTCAGGGAACTCAAACAGGGGCTCTGTATCAGCCTAGAAGAGTGGGGTAGGGAGGGAGATAGGAGGGAGGTTCAAAAGGGAGGGGATATATGTGTATTTATGGCTGATCCATGTTGAGGTTGACAGAAAGCAACAAAATTCTGTAAAGCAATTATCCTTCAATAAAAAAAAAAAGAACTGCCAGTTTCAGGAGTAGGTTTATGGGTGAAACTTATTCTCCATATAGTATTTATTTTTAAATGTTTAAATACAAAATTTAAAAACAAAGTAGATTCATTCAACACATACTGCTCTGCATTGTACTCTTTCCATTTAACCATATATATTGGAGGGTATTAATCATTCTAGCACACAGAGATCAACTTGGTTTTAAAATGGTTGCATATTACTAAACTATATACCTAAAAGTGGATAAAATGTGACATGTTATACATGTATTTTATCAGAATTTTTAATCACCAAAAAATGATTGCATAGATGTATTTCTTTATATTGCAATCATTTTACCATGTGCCTATGGATGGACATTTATGTTGTTTGCAGATTTTTTGCTATTATAAATACTGCTGTCATGAATTTGAACACACATGTCACAGGCGTCTCACTGGAAAAAGAGATTTTTCTAAAGTGGCTTTAAAATTTTAAACCATGGCAAATTTTTAGGTTACATTCATTTATAATTACAGAACTTAGCCAAGGTATTTTATTTACAGGTATTCTTTATGCTTGAGGGCAAAGCTGTCAGTGCCTTTCTAATATTTTAAGTTTAAAATTTGGTTCTTTTCATGATTTTGGTTAAAATTCCACTGTCAGAATTTGTTTTAGTGTTGGCTTAAGGCATAACCCCTGAGAGTCCATCTCCAGTTGTTTTTACACCTTATCATGAGTGAATTTATCAGCTCCTTTTCTAAGATTAGTTTTTCAAAAGTAAAATATAAATAAATAAATCCTGAAGACAGAAGACATTGCAAGGGTACAAGGAAAAATTTCTTCCAAACCGAGGCTGAGCCCCTAGAAGACAAACTTACCTGTTACAAAATTTTAGATAGGACAGACCCTAATATCTCATAAGTGTTCTCAGTATATTGACACCAACCTGTCACTCTAGTCTCAAAGAAGATTTAAAAATTATAGCGATGAAGACTTTAACGTCTGTGCCAGCTGAATGTGAAACTCTGAGATTTCTGGTGCTATTAAAATTGACCTTTGCATTGTTGCTCTAAATTTTTTTCTGAGCTTTATCATTAGGGGGATTACATTAAATATTTCTATTCAGTCTCATTTTTAGGTCTCCACATTCCACAAATGTTGTAAATAATGGGATAAATATTTGCCTGGAAATTTGGGCGGATGCGTGATATTTGCTGAGGCTAAGCATATGACTACATCCACAGAGGAAGAGCGTGATTGACAGTTGCCACTTACAAATTTATCTCTCTCTATATATGTGTGTAATATATACAACCCTGTAGCAAACACTGACCAGCATTTCCCCCTAAAAATGTACTGCGTGTGCACGAGTGCTCAGTCACTAAGTCGTGTCCAACTCTTTTGAGACCCCATGGACTGTAGCTCACCAGGCTCCTCTGTCCATGGAATTCTCCAGGCAAGAATACTGGAATGGGTTGCTATTTTCTTCTCCAGGGGATCTTCCCAACAGAGAATATTTGCAGACCTTGTTTTAAAAATACGGTGAGGAGAAGCAGTGGTGTGTATCTTTTAAACAGAGAGGAGTGGAAACTAACTGACAAACGAATGAACAAAACAGACAACTCTGCTTGGGCTGCCTAAATCCCCCATGTCCTGGGACTACGAGCTTCCTTCAGTGTGCTGACTCACCCAAGTCTTCCTGCGGAGGTAGCTAGCCTTCACTGCAGGCTCCACCTTCCCCAGCCACAGAGACTGCAGCTACTTCTTTTATTTATGCTTTTGTTTTCATCTGAGCCATTGCCGAGGCTTCACATCCTGTCACGTGGCTCCGCTCAGCAGCCTTAACACCTGTGATGGAAACTGGAAATCAGTGCAGATGAAGAGAGAAAATGAAAACAGAATCCCACACCTTAATACCCTTTTGTGGGGAGGGAGCGGGGAGCCACTCTCACTATTTGGAGGCAGGTGTAAGCTTGGGATCAGAAACGCAGATATGATTTAATAAACATTTATTTTTGCATCACGTATCTCCTCAAAGTTATACAGACTCCTCTCACGTGCTGACTGAAGAAAGAGTTTTAAATTCGAGCTCTGATAAAACCCCCCCCCTTTTTTTTAAAGTACAGATGTTAAAGTCTGGAGCAAATAAATTCCTTTGTAGAAAAACTGGGTACATTGGAGCAAATAAATTCCTTTTTAGAAAAACTGGGTATATGTACTATTTCCATATAAATAACTTACACCACATGCAGGTATGTATACCTCCGTGTATAATTTTAAATGACAGGCACCAATTTAACGCAGAAGCTAGGGTTCATTAGTTCCCTGAGAAGGATTGATTCTCCATAGCTGGAATGGCGCTTACAGCTCCCAGATCAGTTGTAATGAACTGAATCTTCCTTCAGAATACCTAATTAGTAACTCTTTCTTCTGCTCCTTAAAAGGATCTAGACATTTAAACAGATAAATGTTTGGAAATTCTGTAAACATGCCAGAAAGGCATGAAGACTTCATGTGCTTGGGCTCTGAAGGGAAAAAAAAAAAACAACCAAAACATGGGAGAAGAGAACAATTGATTCGGGGGAAATGAGGTTGTCACTGGCGTTAAGAGCGTCATTTTCTGGGTCATTTGCAGAATTACTTGGCAAATTCAATGTGAAATACGTCCGTCAATGTATTTGATTACCTCTTGGCTTTGCGGGACTTCCCTGGTGGCTCAGACGGTAAAGAATCTGCCTACAGTGCAGAAGACCCAGGCTCAGTCTCTGGGGCGGGGAGATCCCCTAGAGAAGGGAATGACGACCCACTCAGAATTCTTGCCTGGAAACTTTTCACACTTGGCTTTGTAGCTGGATGACTGGCTTTTTGGCGCCCCTACTGGTAAACTCTGGGAATGACTGGAGGACGTTTTTACCTCAAGGGTTTGCACAGGAGATCTGCTTTTCACTGCCATGGCATATAGTCAGGGTCACCCCTAAGAGAGATGCTGACTCATGTACTGGGAAGTTTCTACTCTGTTCATAAATGTATTCTGCTCATTGACCCTAGACCAAAAATAGGCATTTTTGGCAACCCTGTGAAGTGGATGCTAATTCAGACTTCTGTCTCAACTTTTCTTGGAAGTAACCATCATTTCAAAAACCCCACATGGCATAGATTAGACATTTAGAAAACAATCTAGTAATCTTTAATTACATTCCATCTTGAGGTGAATAACTGCCCCATTTCCCGTCACCAGCAGTACCATATGTACTGAACGATGACAAACTAACAAAAAATAAGCCAAGAAAATAGAGATTACTTGATGGGCTGATGGTGTGAGGCAATAGATAATAATTCAGCATCTATAGCCCTTCAGAGCATAATGAACCTAACTGCATATACCGTGTCAGATGAAGATTAAATGCTGTGGCCAAGGGTGAGGAGTTTGAGGAGTGCTCACCAACTGGTAACAGAAGGGACCTGTCTTTCTACATTAAAATGATTTAGATCAATAGGAAGCAAGACTACCAGTCCTGGGATAGGATAGGAATGGACCTCTGAAAACAAGATATTTAAGAATTTTATGATATGAACTTTCCTGGTGGCTCAAACAGTAAAGAATCTTCCTGCATTGCAGGTAACCAGGGTTCAATCCCTGGGCTGGGAAGATCCCCTGGAGAAGGCAATGACATACCACTCCAGGATTCTTGTCTGGAGAATCCCCATGGACAGAGGAGCCTGACAGGATACCGTCCATGAGATCGCAAAGAGTCAGATGCGACTGACACACATATGACCTGAACTGAGATGACTTTGGCTTTGTCTCTAAATTTTCCAGGACACTACTTCAAGCAAAAATGTTAGTCTTTATATATATACAATATATGTGTTACAATGTTTTACATTGTAAATCAACTATACTTCAGTAAAAAATATAAAAAGTTAAAAGAACCAGGCAAAATTTAAAATACACACATGCACGTGTGTGTGTGTGTGTGTGTGTGTGTATATATATATATATATGTATGCATGGTCAGTACATAGCCTATACATTAACTAAGTAACAAAAATTGCATAGTCTTTACTAATGAGAAAGGAATTTCACTTTCGGTAGTTTGATGGAAGAACATCCTTTCACACTTTCATTTCAGATGCTTCCTGTGTCACGGTTTATGTTTTTTAATTTGCAAGACTTAAAAGAGCATCTAGAATTACTGTCGATAGAACTGTCTAATTATTAAGTGATATAGAATTCTATCCAACGTAAGTTCCCTAAAGGATAAAACACGCAGAGCCAATAGAGATCAACCACCGAGGATAAAAGTGGAATAGAGATGAGCTGCATGACTGAATGGACTGATCTGCTGTTCACCCTACCAGCTCAGACTCTGGGATGGCTCCAGGTTCAACGTCCTGGTGCACAGACTCCCCACCACACCTTTGCACAGTCAGCAGTAGCATTTCATTTCATTGAAAGCAAAAGATGCAGGGGAATACTTGGCATGAGTTTATCAAAGAGTGAGCATCAAACTTTTGTATCAGGTCCAGAGGTATGCTGGGAATAAGAATCAGAAGTTTAAAAGGAAAATTTTGATTTGCAACATTTACCAGTTTTTATAGTATAAATACTCCCACAATGCAGTGTGACTGGACATGGATTTGAGAAATAATAACAATCAGATCTCTGGAGCTGGTACAAGCAGGCTCCAGCCTACCTCAGGCAGGTCCTTGATAAGCCTTGAACATTTTTCTGATTCATAGGTATGAAAAGCTGTATAAACATGGGCCATTTTTCCAACCTTGTGCTGAGCAAGGCATAGCAATGGAACTGTGTAAATGGTATATTTTTTAGAGCTTATGAATACACCATTAGATACTCATGCGATTTTCCTGGGTTATATGCTAAAGATAAAACATTCTAGGAAAAATGGCTAAGATGGACATAATGTTCTATTGTAACTAATTTTTTAAATGATTTTATTTTCATCATGGACGATTTTTTAGTCTTTATTGAGTTTGTAACAATATTGCTTCTATTTTTTTATGTTTTGGGTTTTTGGCCGAGTGGCATGTGGGATGTTAGCTTCCTGTCCAGGGATCAAACCTGCAGCCCCTGCATTGGAAAGCAGAGTCTTAACCTCTAGACTGCCAGTTGTTGCTGTTCTATCACTAAGGCATGTCCAACTCTTTGTGACCCCATGGACTGCAGGACACCAGGCTTCCTTGCTCTTCACCATTTCTCAGAGCTTGCTCAAACTCGTGTCCATTGAGTTGGTGATGCCATTAAATCATCTCATCCTCTGCCACTCCCTTCTCCTGCCCTCAATCTTTCCCAGCATCAGGGTCTTTTCCAGTGAGTCAGCTCTTCACATCAGATGGCCAAAGTATTGGAGCTTCAGCTTCAAAATCAGTCCTTCCAATGAGCACTCAGGACTGATTTCTTTGAGAATTGACTGGTTTGATATCCTTGCGGTCCAAGGGACTCTCAAGAGTCTTCTCCAACACCACAGTTTGAAATAATCGATTCTTTGGTATTCAGGCTTCTTCATGATCCAACTCTCACATCCATACATGACTAGTGGAAAAACCATAGATTTGACTATACAGATTTTTGCTGGCAAAGTGATGTCTCTGCTTTTTAATACGCTATCTAAGTTTGTCATAGCTTTTCTTCCAAGGAGTAAGCATCTTTTAATTTTATGTCTTCATCTTTTAATTTTGTGGTTGCAGTGGATTTTGGAGCCCAAGAAAATAAACTCTTTCGTTGTTTCCATTGTTTCTGTATCTATTTGCCATGAAGTGATGGGACTGGATGTCATGATCTTAGCTTTTTTAATGTTGAGTTTTAAGCCAGGCTTTTCACTCTTTTACCACCAAGAAAGTCCCTAAATAATGGCCTTTTTGAGCTGAATATTTTCCCTTGTATTTTTCTGTGAGGCTGAGGGAAGTCTCTTCTCAAACTGCAGCTGTCATATTTAAGTAAGTTCTGCTCATCCAGGTGTCCTGTCCTTTGCTGACCACAATCAGGGAAGAACTGTAGTCCTGGTTCCCCTTAGTCTAGTGGTTCTTAATCTCCGCTGCTCATGGACATCACAGGGAGCAGAGAGAGGGGGACGTTTTTCAAGTGTTGATCCATTACTCTCATTTCAGATCATTTAAATCATAGCCTCTGCGGTGAGGTATAGGAATCAGGATTTTTTAAAGTGCTGTCAATAATTCTCATCCTCAACCAGGTCTGAGAAACACTAACCTATGATCTACTTGGTTGCATTTCTTTCTTCAGTAATTTTCTTTTCACATTTAATGAGAAATATCTGAAGGAGGCCTGAGGCTGAAACTGTCCATATCAGTTTTACCCCTAAACTCTGAAATTGCCTCTGGGGCTCTGGGCAGTGACCTGCTTCTTTCCTTCTCAGCTCTGTCCTTTGCTCCTAAACATTTATCTACCTTTGTTTTCATAGAGATGGGGCATTGTGGAATGGGTCAGATCACAACGGCCAGAATGGTGAGCTCAAATAGACTTTGTGGGTAGGTAGAGATTACGGATTTTACCATGTCCAAGAGCATCAATAAAGGACAGTCACAAGAGGATGCTAAGAACAAATGAAATTGGGAGATCGATTTGAAGTAACAGGAAATGAGGCATACATAGGCCAAAATGAAGTTGAGGATGAAATGACAATTTAGGATTTGTATCCAGACAGGGCAATGCTTGGCTGCTCAACAATATCAGCCATTAGGGAAATGCAAATCAAAGTGTGGGTGAGAAACCATTCCCTCTACTAGTTTGACTATTATGAAAAAAGAAAGGAAGGAAAGAAGGAAGGATAGGAAAAAAAGAGAAAGGAAGGAAGGAGGGAAGGAGAGGGGAGGAAGAAAGAAAGAAATAGGAAGAAAATAAAGAAGGAAGGAAGAAAAAAGAGAAAGGAAGGAAGGAGGGAGAGAGGGAAGGAGAGAGAGAGAGAAAGAAAAAAAGAAAGAAGTTGGCAGGGATGTGGAGAAATCAGAACCCCCCCATGCATAGCTGGTTGCTGGATGGATTGCAGTGCAGGCCTTGGAAGTCATGGAGGGAAGCTGTCCCCCCACCCAGGGGCCTCCATAGGACTCTGCGACCTCCAGAGGCCAAGCCCTTTCACCCAGCAGTCACAACAGCAAGGCCATTTTGCAATGAGTAGAAACCATCCTTAGAAACAGCTAGCTTTCACTGAACACGTATTCTCTGCCAGACTCTGTGGTAAGAGGCTTATGTAGGCATTTCACCCATTGCTTGAAAGAACCCTATGACGTGGGACTGAGGGATTAGCAACTGAGATTAAATCAGAACACATTTGGCACATCTTTTCTTCTTGTTTCAAATCCTTAGCTTTGTTAGCTTGTTTAGCTTGGTTGAGATTCCGATCCTTTTTTTTTTTTGATTCTCATGAGCAGTTGGGTCTTGAGAGAGCATCTGTATTTGTTTATATTTAATAGAGATTTTGATCTATGTCTATATCTCACTATATGCATAATTATATATATAACTCTATAGAAATATGTATTTCACACATCCCAGTGCCTAACGCAGCACCTGTCATACAATAGAAGTTTCACTGATGAACAGAATATAATATATGAACATATACACTCATATATACTCTGTGTGACTTATTTCAGAACTCATATATTCTCACCTATTCAAAAAAAATTAGACCATTAAGGGAATGGATTTCATTTTGCCTTCCAATTGATCCCCTTCATCAAAGTTATACATGGATTAGAAGGTGGAACATCTATGACTCAGTCAGCAAGAAAATAAAGATAAATGAACTAGCTGTGCTGGTGAAAAAAATTTTAGGATATCACATGAGGGCAATGTCCCTCAAATTTAATATGAGCTTAAGTCACATGACTTATTCCTGCAGGGAAATATTTACTGCTCACTTCACCATGTCAAGAACCATCTGGGGTCTCTGGGGTTTCTGAGTGAGATGGACAAGGTCCCTACCCTTGTGAAGGTTCTAATCTAGAATGTAAACATACAATATAAACAAGTTATAAAAATCTAGAAACTGATCATTTCTATGGTTGAAGTAAATCATCACACATCACATGGGGGTCTGGTGGTAGAGGGGAGGGTCTATTTCAGATAAAGGATGTCCAAGAAAGGCTCATCTGCACTGTCTCCAAGTTCTGGCTGTTGTAGATAGCGCTGCAGTGAACACTGAGGTACATGTGTCGTTTTGAATTATGGTTTTCTCAGGGTATATGACCAGTAAAAGGGTTGCTGGGTCATAACTATAAAGCCTCTTGATGAAAGTGAAAGTAGACAGTGAAAAAGTTGGCTTAAAGCTCAACATTCAGAAAATGAAGATCATGGCATCCGGTCCCATCACTTCATGGGAAATAGATGGGGAAACAGTGGAAACAGTGTCAGACTTTATCTTGGGGGGCTCCAAAATCACTGCAAATGGTAACTGCAGCCATGAAATTAAAAGACGCTTACTCCTTGGAAGGAAAGTTATGACCAACCTAGATAGCATATTCAAAAGCAGAGACATTACTTTGCCAACAAAGGTCCGTCTAGTCAAGGCTATGGTTTTTCCAGTGGTCGTGTATGGATATGAGAGTTGGACTATAATGAAAGCTGAGCGCAGAAGAATTGATGCTTTTGAAGTGTGGTGTTGGAGAAGACTCTTGAGAGTCCCTTGGACTGCAAGGAGATCCAGCCAGTCCATTCTGAAGGAGATCAGCCCTGGGATTTCTTTGGAAGGAATGATGCTAAAGCTGAAACTCCAGTACTTTGGCCACCTCATGCGACGAGTTGACTCATTGGAAAAGACTCTGATGCTGGGAGGGATTGGGGGCAGGAGGAGAAGGGGACGACAGAGGCTGAGATGGCTGAATGGCATCACTGACTCGATGGACGTGAGTCTGAGTGAATTCCGGGAGTTGGTGATGGACAGGGAGGCCTGGCTGCTGCGATTCATGGGGTCACAAAGAGTCGGACACGACAGAGCGACTGAACTGAACTGAACTGAAGATAGTTGTCTATTTTTCAGTTTTCTGTGGATGGGGTTGGACCTATAGTCTGTCACACAGAGTGACGTCAGGAAGAGAAAAACAAATATTGTATATGAAAGTGTATATGTGGAATCTAGAAAAGTTTCACAAATGAACCTATTTCCCGGGCAGGAATAGAGACACAGACATAGCGGATGGACATTACAGGGCAGGGAAGGGAGGGGTGGGATGAACTGCGAGAGTTGCACGGACATATATACACTACCATGTGTAAAATAGAGAGCTGGTGGGAGTGGCTGTAAAGCACAGGAAGCTTATCCTGGTGCTCTATGATGACTAGAGGGGTGGGATGGGGGGGATGTAGGGGATATTATACGTATATAGCTGATATATGTATAATATCAGCTATATCAGCTATATACATATATCAGCTATATACGTATATGTATATGTACAGCTGACTCACTTCGTCGTACAGCAGAAACTAACATGATATTGTAAAGCAAGTATACTCCAATTAAAAAATAAACAAACAAATCTTGGTTGAATAAAGAGAGACTATTCGAAAGGGAATATCGCAAGGGGAGAAGAGAGTTTTCCAAGAGTCCAGAGCTCAAGTAAGAGTCAACATTGTCAACTCCCTGATGGAAGCCTCCGAGGGAAAGATTTTTAGCTCCATGTAAACAAGTTTCTAAGAGCCAGCATTTTCTGAAGTTGAATGGGTGGTAGTTCCTGGTGTGGGGACCAACCCCTGGACAAGGACGCTCTCCAGGTCAATCACGGGTCACAAGATTAGCTTAAGACGTCGACCCAAAGGCCAGTCTGAACATGGGATTCTGTGGCTTTAAAAGCACAAGATGCTGAGAATGAAACAGTCCACTCCTGAAAGTACCTTGAGGGTGAACTCACAAGTAGGCTTCCTCACCAAACTTAATCTCAAACCCAAGACGCAGCACTGTGTTTGAACGTCTCACTTCCCTTGCCTGTGAGCGCTGGCTCTACCTACAGGTTCAGAGGAGGAAGCAGCGACTTCCCAGCCAAAGTAGGCAGGAACCCTCAAAACCAAAGGAGAAAAACAGCTGAAATGTAAGCAGGTAAACTGGGTTCTACATTGAGGAGCGGCATTTTGAAGGGCGAGGGTAGGCCTGGGAATCTGAGGCAAAGTGGAAAGAATAATTGCAGAATTAAATGAGTGAAGAGTCAATGATGGGTTGGTAGGGTAGGAGCTGTGGACACTTGTCTACAAACTTCTGCCCATAGGAGCCGTCGTCCTAGGTGGGCAGGGGACTCACAATCCAGGACTGGATCTGTCCTGTTATGCCCTTGGGCATTGTATTCAATACTTAATTCAATACTTAATTTATCCTCCTGGGCTTCTAGGTCTAGTCTCTCTGTCAAAATGCTCTAGATGGGATTAGATAATATCCAAGACCCCTTTCCAGGTGGTGCAGTGGGTAAAGAACCTGCCTGCCAATTCAGGAGATGTAAAAGACAAGTTTTCAATCCCTGGGTGGGGAAGATCCCCAGAGTAGCAAATGGCAACCCACTCCAGTATTCTTGCTTGGAAAATTCCATGGACAGAGGAGCCTGGGGGCTACAGTCCATGGGGTCACAAAGAGTTGGACACAACTGAGCACCCATGAACAAATGGACATCTGTCAAATTTCTTTCAGATTCTTATTCTTCTAGAATATCAACTATCTCTGAATTTTAAAAGAAGCCTCATGAATACAACAGGATTTATGTGCCCCACTTCTCACTTCTTTTGTGAAGTGTTTTTCCAGTTGGCTTTTCCAGAATTTTGAGTAATTTTGGTTTTCATTTACTTTCCTTGATTGAAAGAAATTTTATGAGCTACATAGACTTCATTTTGCAATTTTGTTGTTTAACTCTATAGTCAATAAAAGGAGTTAAATACTGAAAAACCCCAGTTTGAGTCTTGTCACTAAATATATTTAAACATGTTCTATTTAGTTTTCCAAGAAAGAACTCATAAAAATACCTCCTGTATTCTCATGAAAGTATTGCATTTTAATTAAATATGGAATTTGGCTTCATGTCATGCATAAAGGGATAAAGCCACATCATAGAAAATTAAAGGGCTAATTTAGAAAAAAAAAACTCTCAAAGTATTTTACTTAAAACTTCAGCTCAGAACTAAATACTGCTTAATTCCTTTAGATAACCCAAGAACGATTAAATAGTAATTAAGAAAGTTTATTTTAGGAGTTTGCACTTTGAAGACTCTGTTAAATGGATTTCAATGATCTTCCCGTGCGTATACACAGACAGTTTTAAATGTTACACCTTAACTAGTTGACTCAACAAGTGAGTTCCTACTATCCACCAGGCTGGATCCTAAGAACACAGAATGAGTGCAGCTGGTCTCTGCTATCCAGGCATTTACTCCTCATCTGCTCCATGGAGACAGCAGGAAAATGGCTCAGCTGGTTGGTTGTAGAGTGATTTTTCTGGGTCAAACTCCAGCTTCACCTTTCACTAGCTGCAAAGCATTAAGCAAGTTGTTCATTCATTCAGAGTTTTAGCATCTTCACCTGTAGAAGGAAAAAAAGTAAGCATAGAACCTCAGAAAGAGTGTTCTGGCTAGAATATTTGAAATAGTATTGAGAGTATGTTAAATATTTAGAATATGTTTGTGAAGAATATTTTGCTGTGTCAGCTTAGTTAGGCTCCACTCCCCAGTGATTCAATCAAACACTAATCTAGGTGTTATGGTGAAGGTGTTTGGTAGATGTGGTTAAACTCCATAATCAGTTAACTTTCAATATGAGAAATTATCCTAGATGATCTGGGTGGCCCTGATTCAATCAGTTGAAAGACCTTAAAATCCAGGCTGAAGCCTCCCTGAAAAGAAGAAATTCTGCCATCGACAGCAGTGCAGGAGAGCCCCGGCCTGCCCTTCCTGATGACCAATCACTGGAAAAGACCCTGCTGCTGGGAAAGATTGAAGGCAGAAGGAGAAGAGGGTGACAGAGGAGGAGATGGTTGGATGGCATCACTGACTCAATGGATGTGAACTTAGGCAAACTCCAGGTGAGGGACAGGGAAGAATCGTGTGCTGCAGTCCGTGGGGTCAGACCCGACTTAGCAACTGAACCCCAACAAGAAGAGACATGTAGCTTACATATGAGAGAAAGAAAGACTACTTACTTCCTCTTTCTCCCCTTTCCTTCCCTTCCTCCCTGCATCCTGGTTATTCAACTATTTTGTGATCCACCCATCAGGCTTCCAGTACATTCTTTCATTATCTACTGCTTACATTTATTGGGTTTGTTTTCTCTCCTTGCAACGAGAGAATGTTAAGTGATACTCTAGGATTTGGCCTTGAGTTCCCCTCTCTCCTCACTGCACATGACCTTATGGGCATTCCACCCACTCCATGACTTCAGCACACTCCTCACTTCTCTCTTTAACCTGGAGCTGTCTCATGAGCTCTGTACCCGCACGTGGAATTGCTTCACTGCTCTTCTCTTAGATGGCTCCCGGAACCCAACTTGTCCCCAAATGAATCCATGTGCTTTCTCCCCAGATCTGCTCCTCCTCCTCCTCAATTCTCTAATTTGGCGACTGACACCACTATCCACTGAATCACTCAAGCCAAACACACCTCGCCTTTGCCCTCAGTAGACTAGCAATTGCTTGGTCCTGTTGATTCTCATTCTTGGTATCTGTCATATCCACTGACTTCTCTGGACCCCTTATTCCTGTCCCACATCCTCAAGGTGGCCTGGAATATTGTGATGATCCTCCAGCTTTCATTCATTCTCATCTCCCTCTCCCTCTTCATCTGTTTGCTCTCATCCACACATCTGGGTCTTGTTTCTAAAACAATCCCCAATTAATTATCTCCGCTGTCTAAAGTCCTTCTCTCCATATATGACCCACATAAACTGGCACACTCAGCATGGCAAACCTCTGCCCGATTTCTCCATCCCTCTTTACTCATCATAATCCCTAAACTCTAATCATGTTGATCCAAATGCACTTCATTGGATCTATTCTCCACAGCCCTTCCAGCCCATCTGTGTCTCTGCTGCTAATTGCCCAGAATGCCCTCCCAACTCACCCCCAGTCATCTGCCTATATTAAGTAGTTTCCATTTATCACTTGTTTCATAAAACCACACTGTAGTGAATATCCTCACCCCCATTCTTCTGAGCATTTGTCTATTTCCTTCATTTAAATTTTCAGTGGTGAAAATTTCAGGTCATTTTCATTTTAGGTATGACCTTCAGAGCATACCTGCCCATGAAAAATGAAATTTTTCATTTCAGGTCCAAGGGTAGGTATGCTCATTTAAAACTTTTAAACTTATTTGTACACAGCTTTTAACAAAGATTGAACCAATCCTTTCTCCTTCCTCAATGTGGGAGTCCCTCTTCTCGCCTAGACTATCAGTAAGTCATCATTCTTCTTCATCTTTGTTAGACAAATGGCTTTAAAAAAGTCTTCTCGTGTTATTTTTTTCAGAGTATATTTTCAGATTACAAAAGTCATGCATTCTCATTGCAAAAACACCAACATACAGGCTGTTATGAGTTAAACTATGCTATCCCTCCAAGATATAGTTGAAGCCCTAATCACTGGATCCCATGAGTGTGACCTTGTTTAGAAAGAGGAGCTTTGAGGATGTAATCAGTTTAGATGAGATCATACTGGATGGGGTTGAGCCCTAAATCCAATAACCAGTGTCTTTACAAAGAGAAAGAGATGTGAAGACACATAGTCACACAGGAGAGAAATCCCAGTGACGGCAGAGGCAGAGGTCAGAACAATGGTCTGTAAGGCAGAAATGCCAAGGTTTGGCAGCAACCCCCAGAAGCGAGAAGAAAAGAGAAAGGATCTTCCCCTAGCGCCTTCAGACAGAGCATGGCCCAGTGACCCCTGGACTTCAGACTTCTAACCTCCAGAACTAGGAGACAGTATATTTTAAGCCACCCCTTGGTGGCTGCTGGTTTTTTTGGTTTGTTTGGTTGGTTGGTTGGTTGCTTAGTTACAGCACAGCGTTATCTAGTTTCCTGGCCAAGAATCTTACCTGGACCCCAGCATCAAGAGGATGGCGTCTTAGGCAATGGACCACCAGGAAGTCCCTTGGTGGTTGCTTTAAACCACCCAGTTCGTGGTATTTTGTTATGTCAGCCCTAGGAGATGAATATATAGGCCTAAAGAGATCATCAGGTTGAAAGTGTGATAAATGTTCTTCACGCAAATCCCCTGAATCTCGTTTAAGATCGGCCTAGGCAACGCCCCCTCCATGAAGCATCTTTCTCCGTGCTTCCAACTGGACAACGGTGTGAAGCGAAGAGAATGGGGCAGCCGGCTCCGTCCGCAAGGGCAGCCGGTGCCGTCGTGGCCACGAGATGGCGCTGCTTCTCCAGCGGCCGCAGCTGTCCCTGACCTCGGGGGGCGGGGGGAGCTGGGTTGAAAGCTCCCAGTCGTGGGAGGTTGCTGGCCTGGTTCCACCCTCCCTCACTCTTGTGAAGCCGCCGCCTTAGAAGGAAAAGATATTTGGAGACCTAGGTCCTGCCTCTTCGCCTGGAGCCTCTCCTGACTCACTGGGTTCAGGGGTGTCTCTCTGAGACCGGCCTCACCGGGGCTGAGCAACCTGCACTCAGCAATCTACAACCTAAACCTGCCCAGGCAAACGTTCACGATTGTCCTGGCCAAACCCGGGGATCCTGCTTCAGTTGCACGAACTCTGAGCTGCAAAGCTCTGTTCACCTCCTGGTTAGATCTTCCCTCCCCCAGGATGCAGGAACGCCCTTCTCTCTTTCTTAATTCTTCTCACAGAAAGAAAGATACCTCTTTCAGGGTGCAAAAACCCCACCAGTTTGGGGAAACCATGACTGAGCAAGTCTTCCCTCCTAAAAAATAAAAATGGGGAGGGCAGAAGACTGAGAAGCGCGGACGGGCGGAAGGGTCAGACTTTAAAAGGAGAGAAGGAGGCTGGGTGGGTAGATGCTTTTGGAGGGGGAGATCTGGGGTCAGTTTCCTTCCGTATTTCATGATGAAACAGGGTCAAAAAGCAAGGCAGAGAACAGTACCTGAAGGTCAAGCACTTTTGCGGAAAAGGGGAACCGTGGTGGGAGAGGCCTTGTGAAGGTAAGGGCCCACTGCGACGTTGGAAACCAGTTGTTCGCTCGCTTGTGTACTTAAGAAATGTTTATTAAGCATCTGTTATGTGACCACACTGTTTTAAAAGATAACCATAGGGAATTCCCTGGGGGTCCAGTGGTTGGGACTCCAGGCTCTCCCTGAGGAGGGCCCAGATTCAATCCTCCAAGGAACTAAAATCCCACAAGCCACTGCAAGACCATGCCAGAAAAAAATAAACGGTTAAAAAACAAAAAGACATGAGGAAATACCAATGAACAAGGAGAGAAAAATCCAAGCCTTTGGGAAATATTCTAGTTGGAGAAGGGAGCTAATAAAAAAGAATAAGCATAACAGATTAATAAGAAGAACGGAATGGCTAGTAGGTGATGGGTTTTGTGGAAATACTAGATCAGGATAAGGGAAATCAGATTATCCTGTGGTGGGGAAGCTGTGACTTCAAATTCTACATCAACACTTCAGGGAAGTCCTCACTGTCCTCAAAGACTTGAAGGAAGTGATGGAGTTGTCTGTATTGCTGTTGGTGGATGATGGTTGGTGGAGTGGTGGGGGCCGGTGACCCAACAGAGAGAGCAGCCAGTTAGCTGCCTGGCCTGTTTAATGTTGCCCTTAGAGAACGTGGGAAGCTGAAACCAGAGAAGAGGGGGAAAATGAGATGGTTCAGGCAAGATGGGGCAGTGCAGATGCAGCAGAGGAGTCATAGAGAAAGAAATGGAAGGAGTTCAAGTGTGGTTCAAGAACCTGCGGGTAGGGAGCGATTCTGCGTTCCACATACCCAAGGAGGGTGGAAGAACTGGGAGGTCTTGCCAAGAAGGACAGGAGACTTAGTAGAAGTGGTCAGAGTGAGAGAGGTGGGGAGATTCTGTGGATAAGCCACGGGTGTCTGGGTTAGAATCTGAGATGCCACTGGCAGAATAGATCAAAGTGATGACAAAATCAAGACTGTGGCTTTGGGAGTGCCCTGAAAACAACCTTGGTGTGGGCAGACACCCAGGGCATCCCCGAGTCAACCACCCTGCCTTTGCACTCTTCTGAAAGGGTGGCCAGATTATACTGAGCAGTGTGGGAAATTTCTCCCCTGCCTTGGCAACACCATTGAATTTTACGTGCTCCCTAAAGCAGTTTGGGATGCGTGGATGCCTGCTAGGAAATTTTATACGATGAACACATTTGCACTTACAAATGCTGAGGGCCTTAAATGCCCCACATAGTCACCCATTTCTCTCATCAGAGATGACTTACTTTGTTCTCTTCCAAGAGGGCAAGGTGTGTCTGTGTTTATGTAAATCTCTGTGAGAGGCAGTGTGGGGGTGTTGGGTTTGAGGCCACAGTAAGACCGGTGGAGCAGAAGGTTGGCAGTGACTTGAAGGAAGTGTCGCTGGGAGCGGCAAAGTGGAGGGTGGGAGCCTTAACCAAGACGCGTGTGGAGGGAGACGTGGGTCTAGTCTCCTTCATCTGGGAGTGGTTTCCCTCGTGCAAGTTCTCTTAATTTTCTCCACCTTAATGCTGGCCTCGCCTCCGCTCAGCTTGTGAAAGAGGAATCGTCATTGGGAGGTGGTGATGCATGTGCCTGGGCGGAAGGGAAATGAACAGCGATGAGTCATTTGCTCACAGGCTACTTCAACAGACACTGAACATCTCCTAGGAACGTGGAGACACGTTGCAGGTGTGAGGGGCATGTCGGTGGACACAATAGGGGCCTGCTCTTTGAGAATTACCTTCCTTTAAGGGGAGACAGAGGATGAGATGGTTGGATGGCATCACCAACCCAATGAACATGAGTTTGAGTAGGAGTTGGTGATGGACAGGGAGGCCTGGCGTGCTGCAATCCATGGTTTCGCAGAGTCAGACACAACAGAGCAACTGAACTGAACTAAACTGAAGGGGAGACAGGAGCTACATAAGAGAGGTAGTTCGGAGAGGTTGAGCTCGAGGGACTGGGGAGCTGTTAAAGGAAAAGGGGGCTTCCCAGGTGGCGCTAGGGGTAAAGAACCTGCCTGCCAGTGCAGGAGACTAAGAAACACAGGTTCAATCCCAGAGTCAGGAAGATGCCCTGGAGGAGGGCATGGCAACCCACTCCAGTATTCTTGTCTACAGAATCCCATGGACAGAGGAGCCTGGCGGGCTATAGGGTCCATAGGGTCGCAAAGAGTTGGACATGACAGAATCAACTGAACATGATTTAATCTAATTAATTTCATTTATAAATTAAGTGCATTAAGAGATTAACAACAATAACTAATAATAAAATAGAACAATTATAACAATATACTCTAATGAATGTCACATGAATTTGGCCTCTGTTTCTCTCAAGATATCTTATTGTACTCTACTCATCCTTCTTGTGATGATGTGAGATGATAAAAATGCCTCTGTGATGAGGATTTAGGCCCTGTGACATAGTATAAGTTACTATTGACCTTCAGAAGGAGGACCACCTGCTTCTGGTGATCCTGGATCAGTGAGTGTGACAATGTCAATGGTTGCATGTCAGGAGCAGATGAATTTGAATGTTGGGGATCCCAGGTGGGATGGGGCAGGATGGTGTGAGATTTCATTACACCGCTCAGAATTGTCAATAACGATCCCCAGCCTTTTTGGCTCCAGGGACTGGTTTCATGGAAGACCATTTTTCCATGGACCTGGGATGGGAGGATGGTTCAGTAAATGACATTTATTGTGCACTTCATTTCTATTATTATTAGTACATTAGTTCCACCTCAGATCATCAGGCATTAGATCCACTGGGGAGACCTGTAATTTAAAATGTACGAATTGTTTATCTTTAGGGTTTTCCATTTATTATTTTCAGACCACAGTTGATCGTGAGTAACTGAAGCCACAGAAAGCAAAACCGTGGATAATGGGGACCACTAGGCACATTCTCAACTATTCCCACATCTGTGAAGTTGATGTCATAATAGCACTATTTTATTGAGACTTTTTGAAGATGGACTGACATAATAGCTATAAAGTATCTAGTGACTGATACAGGCCAAGTGCCCAGGAGATGTACCTGTAGTTACTATTATTGGTGTTCAAAGAAGAACCTCAGAGATAGGAATGGGACAGGGGAGGGATGGTTGCAATAGTTTAGTTTATAAGTAAACTTCCTTCATCAGCATGACAGGCTACAGAATTTGTGGGGTCCAGGGCAAAATGAAAATACAGAGCACAAGAAAAATTATTGATGTCACTAATTATTAGAGGAATGCAAGCCAAAATTACCATAAGGTATCACCTCACGCTAGTCAGAATGGCCATCATCAAAAAGTCTACAAATAATAAATGCTGGAGAGTGTGAAGAAAAGGGAGCCCTCCTACACACAGTTGGTGGGAATGTAAATTGGTATAGCCACATGGAGATCAGTATGGAGGTTCCTTAAAAATGTTTCTAATAATTTTAAAAAAACACCCTAAAAGTAGAGTTACCATATGATCCTGCAATCCCACTCCTGGGCATATATTCAGAGAAAGCTCTAATTTAAAAAGATACGTGCTCCTTAATGTTCATTGCAGCACTATTTACAATAACCAAGACATGGAAACAACCTAAATAAATGTTCATTGACAGATGAATGAACGAAGATGTGGTGTATATATGTGTGTGCTCAGTCATGTCATGTCTGACTCTTTGCAACCCCATGGACTGTAGCCAACCAGGCTCATCTGTCCATGGGATTCTCCAGGCAAGAATACTGGAATGAGTTTCCATTTTCTTCTCCAGGGTATCTTTCTGACCCAGGGATTGAAGGCATGACTGTTGGGGTCTCCTGCTTTGCAGGCGGATTCCTTATCACTGTGCCACCTGGGACACCTACTCCAGGGGATCTTCCCAACTCGGGGATCAACCAGGTCTCCTGCACTGCAGGCAGAATCTTTACCAGCTGAGCCACCAGGAAAGCCCAAGAATACTGGAGTGGGTAGTTTATCCCTTCTCCAGAAGATCTTCCAGACCCAGGAATTGAACCAGGGTCTCTTGCATTGCAGGCAGATTCTTTACCAGCTGAGCTATCAGGGAAGCCCATATATATTTATAGGAAATAAATACATAAATATATATATATATATATATATTTGAGTATATATATTGAATACTGCTGCTGCTGCTAAGTCACTTCAGTCATGTCTGACTCTGTGTGACCCCATAGACGGCAGCCCACCAGGCTCCCCCATCCCTGGGATTCTCCAGACAAGAACACTGGAGTGGGTTGCCATTTCCTTCTCCAATGCATGAAAGTGAAAAGTGAAAGTGAAGTCACTCAGTCCTGTCTGACTCTTAGCGACCCCATGGACTGCAGCCTACCAGGCTCTTCCATCCATGGGATTTTCCAGGCAAGAGTACTGGAGTGGGGTGCCATTGCCTTCTCCGGTATATGAATACTACTCAGCCATAAAAAGGAATGAAATAATGCCATTTGAAGCAACCTGAATGGACCCAGAGATTATCATACTAAGTGAAGTAATCCAGACAGAGAAAGACATACCATATGATACCACTTATGTATGAAATCTTTAAAAAAATGATGTAAATGAACTTATTTACAAAAGAGAAATAGACCCACAGACATAGATAACAAACTTATGGTTATCGAATGGGAAAGGGTGGAAGGGATCAAATTAGGAGTTTGAGATTAACATATACACACTACTACATATAAAATAGACAACCAATAGGGACCCACTATATAGCACAGGGAAGTGTACTGGGTAGTAACCTAAAAGGGAAAAGAATCTGAAAATGAATATGAATATATATACTTATACACACACACACATATACATTTTGTTGTTTAGTAGCTGAGTCATATCTGACTTCTTTGCCACCCCATGGACCATAGCCTGCCAGGCTCCTCTGTCCACGGGATTCTCCAGGCAAGAATACTGGAGTGGGTTGCCGTGCCCTCCTCCAGGGCATCTTCCTGACCCAGGGCTTGAACCCACGTCTCTTATGTCTCCTGCATTGGCAGGCAGGTTCTTTACCACCTGGGAAGCCCAGTAGGGTGGTACCTGATGCAACTGAAAACGCTCTACAAACCAGAGCCCTGGGAGACGAGTGATGCGAAAGTTTAAAAAGTTTACACAGTTTTCTCCAAGTCACTGTTAGTGGGATTACTATAATCGGACACCTGGTCACCTCAACTTCTGGCGCTGCATTTTTACCTAGTTTGCAAGGTGAGTAAAATTCGGATATGATCCTGGTCTCTCTACTTGGGTTCATGTGACATGTATTAATTTAAGAGTTATCTTTCTTTTGGCTAGAGAGGGGTTGACACTTGACCTTAGTTTTCTTTGAACGTGAAATGCAAGTCCATAATATCAAGCATTATGTATATTTTTACGTCTGTGTAGATTCTTGTTTGAAATGTAAGTGCCCAGAGATATTGGCCTAAATTGACCATTTTCTTTCTTTCTTCCTGTCCTTCCTCTCTCCCTCTCTCCTTTCTTCCTTTCTCTATCCTTTTCTTTCTTTCTTCCTGTCCTTCCTCTCTCCCTCTCTCCTTTCTTCCTTTCTCTATCCTTTTCTTTCTTTCTTCCTGTCTGCTTTCTCCCCTTTCCTTTCTTCCATTTTTTTTTTAAGCATGCGTGCTCCGTCGCTCAGTCATGTCCCACTCTTTGCAACCTCATGGACTGTAACCCACCAGGCTTCTCTGTCCATGGAATTCTCCAGGCAAGAATACTGACGTGGGTAGCCATTTCCTTCTCCAGGAGGTCTTCCTGACCCAGGGATTAAACCTGCGTTTCCTGCATTGGCAGGTGGATTCTTTGCCACTGGGACACCTGGGAAGGCACCCCCCCCAACCCCAACCACCACATTTTTTTTAAAGAATGCCTAGCAAAAAAAAAAACCCACACACAAAACCAAAACCTAGTATATGCTTTTCATACAAATGAGTTTAGCAAGTCACTTTGGGTGTACAACCCTGGTTCTTAGCTGGGAATGCTCTCCCATTTGGTAATGTCTGGAGACATTTTTCATTGTCACAATTGGCCGGGGTGGGGGATCCCTACTGGCATCTAGTGGGTAGAGCCCACTACATCCTACATCCTCCAGTGCTCAAAACAACAAAAAATGATCCAAAGCTGAACAACAAAAAAATGAGTCCAAAATAAATGGTCCCAAATGTCTAAATTTCCTGAGATGGAGAAACCCTACTGTTGAGGAAGAGGAAGAAACATGGAATCAACGATCAAGATTCTGCATCTCTGATTAAGAAGAGAAAAAGTTCCTGTCACCTGTTCAGCATCTCTTCTGGGACCCGTGATGGGATAGAGGGAGTTGCTTCTGCAGCAGTGAGTCCCAGGGTGTGTCTCACCCCAGTGGTCAGGAAAACACAGCACAAAAAGAAAATCAACTGGTGCAAAGTCAGAAAATGGTCATAAATGTGTAAAGGTTTCCTGTATATTTTGTATCTTAGGAAGTTTACTTTCTCCTGCCTGTTCTGGGTGAGTCCAGACATGCCCACTAAGGTAATCCCCAGGCTTGGATTCCAGTTTGCCTTGTGAATGGAGAGACCATGTATGTGCTTGACTCACTGTGAGAAGCAGCACTGGAGCAGACTGAATTTCCTACAAAAAGGGGAGACATAAACATAACTAATCATGGTATCAAGAGTTAAGGGATATCCATTTCTGGGCATGCAAACAGTATCTAACCCTTCACTGATCTCAGCTGCCATTTATTAATCTTCTTAATTAACCCAATTTTTAAATTTTTGCCCAGAGGGAAAAAGAAAAGGGAAGGAAAAAGAGAAAGCATAAGATGATGAAAGAGACACTTCACAGAGATAGGGACTGGTATGAGAATACAGATGATTTATCCAAGCAGCAGGTTCCCTGGTGGTTAGTCTTATTAATTTCTTCCAAATGTACTTGCTTGTGTAATTATTTTAAAAACAAATTAAATATTTAAATTAAGATAAAGATAAAGTTAGGATTAAATTACTGCATCTACTCATAACCTCATTTTCAATTTTGACATATATTTGCCCTCAATAGGGGTTGATTGTCCCAGTTTAAAACCCTATCTGCCAGGAATATAAGAAAACTGCTTGTTTCTCTAAACAAAACTGGCTTTTATTATCAAACTTAAAATTGTTTTCAACATGACTTTGTCAATGATAGCTCATTTTGTTTCCATTTGCTTGTTTTTCTTCTCTTCATATAGATATTGGCCATTTACCTTTCTTCTCTTCTAAATTACCTATTAATGTCTTTTGCCCACTTCTGGTGTTGTCTCTTCTGTTGGAAAGAGTTCTTTGCACAGTAAGGATTTTCCCCCTTTTTAAGTTGTTGTTTTTTTCTCATGTTGCAGATTTTTAATGGTATTCTAGATGTGGGCTTCCCTCATAGCTCAGTTGGTGAAGAATCCACCTGCAATGCAGGAGACTCGGTTCAATTTGCTAGGTCAGGAAGATCCGCTGGCGAAGGGATAGGCTACCCAGTCCAGTGTTCTTGGGCTTCTCTTGTGGCTCAGCTGGTAAAGAATCCGCCTGCAATGCGGGAGAGCTGGGTTTGATCCCTGGGTTGGAAAGATCCCCTGGAGAATGGAAAGGCTATCCAGTCCAGTGTTCTGTCCTGGAGAATTCCATGGACTGTATGGTCCATGGGGCCACAAATAGTTGGACACAACTGAGTGACTTTCACTTTCACTAGATGTGTACAGCAGTCATGTGCTTTTATTATGAAACTTTCATACCTTTTGCTTCACTATGTGTTACCAAACACGTGGCCAGTTTGTCACTTATTTGCTTATTCATTCATTCATTTATTCAAGAAGCAGAAACCAAATGCTTTCTATGAGTCAGAGGAACCACCAACACCACTGCTACCGTAATGACAACAACGAAATAAAACACAGAACAAAATCCTTAGGAATACATGTAAAATAAAATGTGCAGGATCATTTTAAAGAAAATACTAAAATTTAGCTGAAGTACACAAAAGAAAGGAAAATCCCCTGGAGTAGGAAATGGCAACCCATTCCAGTATTCTTGCCTGGAAAATTTCATGGACAGAAGAGCCTAGTGGCCTGCCATCTATAGGGTGGCAAAGAGTCAGACACAACTGAGTAACTGAGCACACACACACACACAAGAAAGACTGAATAAATGGAGACATACTATATTTCTGGATGGGAATAGTTACCTTATAAAGATGTTAATTCTAATGTTATTTAAAAATTAAAAATTTATAAGAATAAATACATAAAATTTTATAGAAAATAGTAATAATAGATGATTTGACTAATATGATATTAAAACAGATTATACTTTCTCAGTATTTAAAATAATTGGGAAAAGAATTATTAAATGGTCTAGGGCAGCTGATTAATTATTGTGGGGAAAGGCTAAAATCTTACAGTATGTTTATAAAATATAAAAACATTATGTTTTATGCCAAATTAAACTCTAGAAAGACTTATGATTTTTTACAAATATTCCAAGGTTTCCCTGGTTTTCCTGCTCCAAGGTTTTCCTGGCTCAGATGGTAAAGAATCTGTCTGCAATGCTGGAGACCAGGATAGAGTCCCTGAAGAAAGGAATGGCAACACATTGCAGGATTCTTGCCTGGAGAATTCTGTGGACAGAGGAGCCTGGCGGGCTACAGTCCATGGGGTTGCAGAGTTAGACATGACTGAGTGACTGAGGGTGCACATGAATATTGAAATTATAAAGTTACTGAAAGAAAATGTAAAGTACAATATCAAAGAACAAAATCTACTATGTAAAAATCTGATGGCATGGAACTGCCAAAGATTTTTGTAACAACAATGTCAAATTAAAATAGATGTTATGTAGAAAATGTATGTGTGTGTGTGTGTGTGTGGCATCTGTACACAGAGGGGTGGAATAGAAATCTGCAATATCCCAAATACATAAAGCACTCTTCACATCTTCAATAAAAAGAACAAACCTTTCATAGAAAAATAGGCAAAGGACATGATTGGACAATTCAATAAAGAAAATACAAAGAAACTATACATATTTATTTAAATATTAAACTTTGGTAGTAATGAAAGAAATGTTAACAGTCCAGCAAGGACCAAAATCACAACATTAAAGACCATGTGAGAAATGCACACTCACGTCCACTACCGTTGAGACCCTGATTAGGACTGATTTGAGGGGATACCGTTAAGCTGCCCTGAATTTAGCCGATAAAAACAACAAACACTTTTTCACAAATTCCTTGGGAATCTGGGTGCAACTTAACTGGGTCCCTTAGCCCAAGGACCCTTTCAAAGCTGCAGCCATGAGCCTGGCTGGAGGACTAAGTCATCTCAAGGCTCCACGACCAGGAGGACCCACCTCCCTGCTGGTAATCGGTTCTTTCTGGTCAGAGACGTCAGCCTAGGCCACATTCAAGCCCACACATTTGACGACATAAGAACCAAAAGTGAGGACCACTGAGCCTCATCTTGGAGGCTGCTCACCCAGGAGACAATTTGGCAATAGGTGTCAAAAGTGAAGGCACATTCTATTGACACGTCTGTTCTAAGGAAATAATTGAAAAAAGTACACAAGGAAAAGAATGTAGGAACATTTTTTATATGGAATGGCATATAATAGAATAAAATAGGAACAACCAAATGTCAATAGTCTTCTTTAAGTAAATTGGGTTTTAGCTTCATAACAGAACAGTGCAGTGCAGTTCAGTTCAGTCACTCAGTCATGTCCAGCTCTTTGCGACCCCATGAATCGCAGCAAGCCAGGTCTCCCTGTCCATCACCAACTCCTGGAGTTCACTAAGACTCAAGTACATCGAGTCAGTGATGTTATCCAGCCATCTCATCCTCTGTCGTCCCCTTCTCCTCCTGCCCCCAATCCCTCCCAGAGTCAGAGTCCTTTCCAATGAGTCAACTCTTCGCATGAGGTGGCCAAAGTACTAGAGTTTCAGCTTTAGCATCATTCCTTCCAGAGAAATCCCAGGGCTGATGTCCTTCAGAATGGACTGGTTGGATCTCCTTGCAGTCCAAGGGACTCTCAAGAGTCTTCTCCAGCACCACAGTTCAAAAGCATCAATTCTTCGGTGCTCAGCCTTCTTCACAGTCCAACTCTCACATCCATACATGACCACAGTAAAAACCATAGCCTTGACTAGACGGACCTTTGTTGGCAAAGTAATGTCTCTGCTTTTGAATATGCTATCTAGGTTGGTCATAACTTTTCCAAGGAGTAAGCGTCTTTTAATTTCATGGCTGCAGTCACCCTCTGCAGTGATTTTGGAGCCCAAAAAAGAATAAAGTCTGACACTGTTTCCACTGTTTCCCCATCTATTTCCCATGAAGTGATGGGAACAGATGCCATGATCTTCGTTTTCTGAATGTTGAGTTTTAAGCCAACTTTTTCACTCTCCACTTTCACTTTCATCAAGAAGCTTTTTAGTTCCTCTTTCTGCCATAAGGGTGGTGTCATCTGCATATCTGAGGTTATTGATATTTCTCCCGGCAATCTTGATTCCAGCTTGTGTTTCTTCCAGTTCAGCGTTTCTCATGATGTACTCTGCATAGAAGTTAAATAAGCAGGGTGACAATATACAGCCTTGTTGTACTCCTTTTCCTATTTGGAACCAGTCTGTTGTTCCATGTCCAGTTCTAACTGTTGCTTCCTGACCTGCATACAGATTTCTCAAGAGGCAGGTCGGGTGGTCTGGTATTCCCATCTCTTTCAGAATTTTCCACAGTTTCTTGTGATCCACACAGTCAAAGGCTTTGGCATAGTCAATAAAGCAGAAATAGATGTTTTTCTGGAACTCTCTTGCTTTTTTGATGATCTAGTGGATGTTGGCAATTTGATCTCTGGTTCCGCTGCCTTTTCTAAAACCAGCTTGAACATCTGGAAGTTCATGGTTCATGTATTGCTGAAGCCTGGCTTGGAGAATCTTGAGCATTACTTTACTAGCATGTGAGATGAGTGCAATTGTGCGGTAGTTTGAGCATTCTTTGGCATTGCCTTTCTTTGGGATTAGAATGAAAACTGACATTTTCCAGTCCTGTGATGGCTGAGTGTTCCAAATTTGCTGGCATATTGAGTGCAGCACTTTCACAGCATCATCTTTCAGGATTTGAAATAGCTCAACTGGAATTCCATTACCTCCACGAGCTTTGTTCATAGTGATGCTTTCTAAGGCCCACTTGACTTCACATTCCAGGATGTCTGGCTCTAGGTCAGTGATTACATCATCATGATTATCTGGGTTGTGAAGATCTTTTTTGTGCAATTCTTCTGTGTATTCTTGCCACCTCTTCTTAATACCTTCTGCTTCTGTTAGGTCCATACCATTTCTGTCCTTTATTGAGCCCATCTTCGCATGAAATGTTCCCTTGGTATCTCTAATTTTCTTGAAGAGATCTCTAGTCTTCCCCATTCTGTTGTTTCCTCTATTTCTTTGCATTGATCACTGAGGAAGGCTTTCTTATTTCTTCTTGCTATTCTTTGGGACTCTGCATTCAGATGCTTATATCTTTCCTTTCCTCCTTTGTTTTTTGGTTCTCTTCTTTTCACAGCTATTTGTAAGGCCTCCTCAGACAGCCATTTTGCTTTTTTGCATTTCTTTTCCTTGGGGATGGTCTTGATTCCTGTCTCCTGTACAATGTCACGACCCTCATTCCATAGTTCATCAGGCACTCTATCTATCAGATCTAGGCCCTTAAACCTATTTCTCACTTCCACTGTATAATCATAAGGGATTTGATTTAGGTCGTACCTGAATGGTCTAGTGGTTTTCCCTACTTTCTTCAATTTCAGTCTGAATTTGGCAATAAGGAGTTCATGGTCTGAGCCACAGTCAGCTCCTGGTCTTGTTTTTGTTGACTGTATAGAGCTTCTCCATTTTTGGCTGCAAAGAATATAATCAATCTGATTTCGGTGTTGACCATCTGGTGATGTCCATGTGTAGAGTCTTCTCTTGTGTTGTTGGAAGAGGGTGTTTGCTATGACCAGTGCATTTTCTTGGCAAAACTCTATTAGTCTTTGCCCTGCTTCATTCCGTATTCCAAAGCCAAATTTGCCTGTTACTCCAGGTGTTTCTTGACTTCCTACTTTTGCATTCCAGTCCCCTATAATGAAAAGGACAGTAGGATGCAGCAATTAAAATTATGTAGATGCAGACATAGTAATGGGCTTCTGAGGTGGCGCTAGTGGTAAAGAACCTGCCTGCCAATCCAGGGGACATAAGCAACATGGGTTCCATCCCTTGGTCTGGAAGATCCCCTGGAGGAGGGCATGGCAACCCACTCCCCTGGAGAATCCCATGGACAGAGGAGGCTGGCTGGCTACAGCCCAAAGCGTTGTAAAGAGTTGGACATGACTGAAGCGACTTGGCACACATGCCTACATGGCATTATGGAAAGGTGTTATTGAAATGACTGAATTAAAAATCAAATTTTAAAAAACCTTAAAAATATACACTTTTTATAAATTGTTAAGCATATGCACAGGAAAAAGTCTGAAATAACAGACTCCAAAATATTGACATGATTATTTCTTTGAAACAGTGGGAATACACATGATTTAAAATTTTCTTTCTTCTGGCTAATTCATATGGTTTACATTTTATACAGTGGTCATATTATATTTTATAGCAAAAATGAACCAATGCTTGTAATGAAAAGTAAGTAAGAAAACCATCTTCACTTGCTCATATTTGTACTGGACATTTGCACTGAGTCTTAGCTCACTCAGGCTGCTATAACAAAAACACCATAGACTTGGTAATTTAAACAACATGCATTTATTTCTCACAGTCCTGGAGTCTGGGCAGTCCAAAGTACTGGAATGTTTAGTGTTTGGTAAGAACCTTCTCCCAGGTTCATAAACAGTGATCTTTTTGCCCTGTCCTCACAGAGTGGAAGATTGACAGAGTTCTCTGGGTCTCTTCTCTAAGGGCACTGATCTCATTCATGTGGGCTTCACCCTCATGACCTAATTACCTCTCAAAGGGCCCACCTTCACACACCATCACATTGGGGATTATTGTTGTTATTCAGTTGCTCAGTCGTGTCTGACTCTGAGGCCCCATGGACTGCAGCACACCAGGTTTCCCTGTCCATCACCGACTCCTGGAGATTACTCAAACTCATGTCCTCAAGTTGGTGATGCCATCCAACCATCTCATCTTCTGTTATTCTCTTCCACTCCTGCCTTCAATCTTTCCCAGCATCAGGGTCTGTTCCAGTGAGTCAGCTCTTCGCATCAGGTGGTCATAGTATCGGAGCTTCAGCTTCGGTCTCAGTTCTTCTAATGAATATTCAGGGTTGATTTCCTTTAGGATTGACTGATTTGACCTCCTTGCAGTCCAAGGGACTGGATATACAATCCAAGGGACTCTCAAGGGTCTTCTCCAGGACCACAATTCGAAAGCATCAATTCTTCAGCACTCAGACTTCTTCATGGTCCAACTCTCACAACCGTATACAACTACTAGAAAAACCATAGCTTTGACTATACGGACCTTTATCAGCAAAGTGAAGTCTCTGCTTTTAAATATGCTGTCTAGGTTTGTCATCTACTCATGGACATGAGTTTGAGCAAATTCTGGGAGCTAGTGAAGGACAGGAAAGCCTGATGTGCTGCAGTCCATGGGGTCACAAAGAGTCAGACATGACTGAGTGACTGAACAACAATAACAACAAAACAATTCGTCATGTCTTTCCTTCCAAGAAATGAATGTCTTCTAATTTCATGGCTGCAGTCACCATCTGCAGTGATTTTGGAGACTGAGAATTAGAATTCAATGTATGAATTTGGGGGGACATAGCATTCAGTCATCAGCAGATAATGCATGCAGTCAGCAGCCCTGGCGAGTCCTCCCTTCTCACTATTAGCCCCCACATTCCTAAGGTACTTCCCAGCAGCCTGAACTCAGTAAGATCCTTCAAGAACCGGACCCAGACCATTCTTTCTCTCCCTGGAGAAGATTCTGCACAAGCATCCTCCAGGGACTCTGTCACCAGCTGCACATCCTAGGAAGCGGGGTTGCCATTGTTTCTAAGCATAGATGAACAACACCATTAAGCACACAGCTTACCAGCACGGAAGACCACAGTGTACTGTGGAATGCTGTTCTCCAGAGCCTTCCTGGACTCCTCATATATCCGCTTAACACTGACACTCTCCTGTCCTGTCAAGATGAGTCTAAGAGAAAAAGAGCAGTAATTTTTTTTTTTTTTTTTACCATTCCTTTGAAATTTTCAAGACATTGTTTTTGGAACACAAAGCTCTCATGTTCTATTAATAAATGAGAATTAAAATAAACACATGAAATTGAGCTGTCAGGACTTCATTTCGATGAGATTATTTCTGCTGAAACATTTAATTGGGTATGGTTTATGCATTGACAATGATCAATATATTCATTCCCCAGTGAGCTGAGAATCAAATCCCTGTGTTTGAAGGAATCATTTATACGTATGTTATGGGTTCTTTAAATAAAACAAGTGAAACCCATAGCTGCACAATATTAGCAAAATACTTCACAGAATGCACTGAGATTCCTTTATTGGCTGATGTGGTAATTAAATTCATGTGCTATAAAGCAGTGCAGAGAGCTGGTTTATTCCTTTCTGAATGAGATTCATTCTTTTCAGTTTTAGAAATTAGAATTGGAAAATGCCTGTATTTAAGGCAAAGTGCTTTCAAAACTAATCCCAAAGAAGAGAATTCTTAATATGGCAGTGCTTTGGAAATGTGAAGTTACTCCCTTCCCGACCTTTCTTAAGCCCCAGCCCCCAGCCCTTTTTATCTGATTCTGAAACTGCCTCCGACATAATTGGGTTTCCTAAGACCTGTTTCTCTCACTGGACACGATTGTGAACAAAGAGGGCTGAACTGGGAAAATAATTAATTTTAATGAGAGAGACACTGGGGGAGTGTGAGTGGCTTCCTCCGTTTGCTTTGATTTAAAATAATGAATGTTCATGCGGCAAATAGAGCAGAAAGATTACAAACATCTAGTCCTAAACAGAGGTGGCATTTTTATACAATCTAATGAAATCTCTGACAAGCCATGTTCGCGACTGGGTCTGCTCAAGCGTGACAGAACGTCTTGGGGGCTCTGTATTTCTGATCTTAGTTTGTACCAACTTGTACAAAATACGCTCCATCAAAGGTATATGGAGGGTGTGCCCGGTTACTTCTATCTCGTCAGGTTACGGGTGTAGGATTTTCTCCTTTAGGTGTTTAGGGCCTTCTTTTTACAAATGTTTTCCATTTTGTTTGAAGACTGTCTTACCTGCCCAGTCTTCTGACATAGGAAAGGACCGTGAGCGCCTTATAGTGGAGACAGCTCCATGCTTGTCACTGAACTGCTGTACCTCTAACAGCACTGGTGCGCGCGGGCTCAGAAAACCTCTGCTGGATTGAATAAGTGGAAACTGACGAGCCCACCACTGAAATGTAGACACTGTCTTCATTTTGCTTTCTAGCTCTCCAGTGTTTTATAAGGATGAATATTTGTACCTGGGAGAGGCCATTCAAGAGGAATAAACAAACCTTGGCATCTTGGTGGCTCAAAAATTTTTCTTAATCAATGAAAATGCCACTGTGAGCCAAGTGGCTTTCTCCAGGGCAGCTCCACTCCAAGCAGTGACTCAGGGATCCAAGACACTCCTAAACCAAGTGGGTTTTCCTGGGGACAGACCTCCCCCCGACAACAACCTGTGTCCTTTGCTTCTTCTTTGCAAAAAAGCTTTAGTCTTCTAGGCTTTCCCTGAATTTCAAAAAAAAAAAAAAAAATCAGAGAAATTAAAAAAATACAGAAACAAAAGAGTCAAGCAAACCAAAATAATAATAGTTTAAACATAAAACAAAGTAAGGACCTTTAAGTTCCTCCTCAAGGGCCATGGATATTAATAATATCCTGAGCCATTTCCTTGAGTTGTTTTGCAGATACTGAAACCCCCACCAGGTGGAAGAAGTTAACTGTATACTGACCACAAACCCATAGACTCCGGTTAGTTAGAACCGGAAGGTTGATGGTTAAGATTTCCAAAACACCTTTACCTCACTACCAATCAATCAGAAGGATGTCCAGAGTTTACCAGGCATCCTACAAACTTTATCCCTAGCTTTGCCTTCAAAAAACTCTTCCCTGAAAGGGTCTTTTGAGCATGATTAGAGAGAGAGAGGGAGAGCCCCTTGGTCCCTAGGAGTCAGGGTTGGAAAGAAAAAAGCAATAGAAACAGGAGAAGAAAGCCCACCCTGTTTAAAAATATTGCCTGGAATTTCAGGAGATAGTGTTTCTTTAAAAGACAAAGAGGGGGACTTCCCTGGTGGTCAGTTAAGAATCCTCCTGCCAATGCAGAGGACACAGGTTCGATCCCTGGTCCAGGAAGTTCTCACATGCCACAGAGCAATTAAGCCCACAGGTCACAGCGACTGAGCCCATGCCCTAGATCCTGAGCTCTGCAACAAGAGAAGCCACCGCTGTGAGAAACCCTTGCACTGCAAGGAAGAGTAGCCCTCACTTTCTGCAACTAGAGAAAGCCTGTGTGCAGTAAAGAAGACTCATAAATTATGTTTTTTTTAAGCCAAGGAACAAGAGGAAAGTAAGAGAGGTGTGTTTGAAATGTACACTCTCAAGTAAACACTGGTTAGCAGGTAACTGTCCGGCGAGAGTTTCCCACGGTGGTCAGCCCTGATGGTTCTAAGTGGAGGTGGCTAGACTTGGGGGTTTGGCGGGGAGGGGAACAAAGAGGGTTGAGTGATTCTGGCCCCTAGTCCGCTAGTGGCATCTGGAACTCATTTACAATTGCTTCCTAAAACCATATTTCATTGAACAGAAGTCTCTTACAACATTTGCCTTAGAAATCAATGCTCCGATAATCCTTTGCACTGTTTTTATAGTTTCGTACGACGTGTTGATAGAGTGGCTCTGAACTTGTTAACTGTAAAACTGAAAATCCAATCATCTCACTGGCCTAGAAACTCATTACTCCTTTAACCTCCTAGATAAAAACTAACCAAATGATGCCTTTTACAAATGACTGCTCAGATCATTTTAATCCCATGGGAGAAGCTATATTTCAGATATTCATTTTTTGTACAAATGGATTTGATTTATCATTATTGTCTCATTTACATTAAATATTAAGAATGTAATAACATTCGAGGGGAATTTAAGTATTTATTTTTACCTTTACCTTCCCTTTATGGCAAGCAGTCTTGAGTGTCCACACTCAGTGGTGACGCATTTCTTTAAAAATTCTTGTAAAACAGGGTCAATTGGAAGAAAAAATTTAATAATAGTGTAGATGATACACACACATGGTGAAAATCTGTGAAGTTGGAATTTGAATGAACACCGTTGCGAAGCACTGATTTAACATTCCAAGATCTCATTATTAGGGTCCTAAAAGCTAGGTGTGTATCTTTAACTCACAGAAGGTGGTTCACAATCACAGCTGCACAGTAGGACTGCCCAGGGGGCTTCCAAAAAATCAGTCATGCTGAGGCTCCACTTCAGACCAATTAGATAAGAATCTCTGAGTGTGAGTCCATGGATGGATTTTTACAGCTCTCTTTGCAAGATGCGGCCAGAGCTAGGAACCACTGGTGGAAAATCTCCCACTTCGCTTCATGTTGAGTTCCAGCATGAACTTTTGAAAGGTGTATTCTAAGTTACCACTTATCTAATAGGCTAGGTGGGGAGTGCATTTGGTTTCTGTACATTTGATTTTGAGAACCACACTTTTTTCTGGGCCACCCCAACCTTCCACACTGATGTCCTACTCATGCCCGGCAATCCCTTTCCTGTAAGGATGACCTCCTCATCCCACTGTGATCTCACTGGAAGCTGGAATGGTGAACAGAGGCAATAACGAGAACCAGGTTTTATTTATTGTGTTCTCACTGTATATTATCTTTTGTTTCAATGCATAGGTGAATTTTATCATACACATATTTTGCACATGTGAAAGTACACATCTATAGGACAAAAATCTACACATGTAACTTACAAAAGTAGAGTTTCAATATGGATTCTTTAGCTTTTTACTTGGAAACAACTTAAAATTCACAGAAAAGTTACAAGAATAGTGCAGAGATTTTTTTTCCCTGAAACATATATAATAAGTTGCTGGCATGATGCCCCAGTCCCCAAATAATTTATTACGTATTTCCTGCAAACAAGGATATTCACTTGTACAACTATAAACTTCAAATTCAGGAAGTTAGCATCAGTACATCTTCCATCTTAGATTCCATTCAAATTTCACCAGTTGTCCCAAACATTTTTTATAGCAAAAGGATCAAGTCCGGGATCACATGTTGCACTTAGTTTTCTCTTTAGGAGTTCCTCAGACTTTCCTTGACCCTCACAACATTGGTGCTTTTGAAGATTTCAAGTCAGTTATTTAGCAGGACATCCCTCAGTTGAGGTTAGTCTGCTGTTTCCTGATGATTAGATTCAAGTGTGCACACTTCAGCTGTCAGAGGGCTGTCACTGCAGTCTTCTTTTTCCTTCTATCAGATGGCGCATGACTTCAATTTGCCCTATTAGTTTCTATTTGCTTGACTAAGTGGATGTCGACCAGGCAAGTGACTCTTTTTCCCCTTAAATAAATATTTTTATGGGAGGTATTTTGAAATCATGTGTGTATCCCATACACCTTCAAATTTTCAATGCAATTCATTCATTCATACCATTATGAACTCATGGATTCCTAGCTTATTCAATAGGCTATAATCCATTAGAGTCAATACTTATTTTGATGTTCCAATAATCCAGATTTGGTCAGTGGGAAACCATTTAAGTTGGCTTGCTTATTTCATACATAACCCCATCATTATTGGAGCACTTGCTTGTGTGTTTCATGTGTATGTGTATATAACAAGATGTTTAGAATTAGTGTTTACTTTCTCTGCTCCAGCCCTGGTATCAGCTATTTGTTCAAGAATCTTTGGTCCCTTTGAGTACAGATGGGTATTTAGAAACCAATATCTAGGCACCAGGTGTGTTCACTGCTATTAAGGTGTCACAGTTCCCAGACCTTTCCAGTGGACAGAGCTGGAACCTATGTGTAGACACACACACACACACACACACACACACACACACACACACATTTATGTCATACTTACTTCTATAACTATCTTTACAAACTAGAAGCCAAGAGTTCACAGCAATATCCTCACTTACAATCCAGCACCCCAGGGTTCACTCTAGTATTCTCCCTTCTCATATCTGTAACTCCAGTCTCCAACACTGAGAATCCTGCCTCATGTTACACTCAATATATTTAGTAATGATACTCTGCCATTACCCTCTCCCAACGCACCAACTCCCTCTTCATTTCATTAAGATGCTGACACTCTACCCTGTCTCTCCACTGGGTTTTAATTCATTTTTCTGGACTACCCCTCCCTGCTCCCTACTTGGGCTCTGAAACCCTATGTCAAGCTGCCCTACACCATGCAGATGGCTTCCCCCTCCCTCTTGGGCTCTGATGGCCTGGAGTGAGTGGTCTGTTGTTACCCTCGTCCACCCACTTGGACATCCTTCTCACCTCCTGTACCCTGACACCCGGAGTCTGCTCACTCTTCTGTATGGACCTCCTCCTTAGTCAGCTCAGGCTGCCACAGCTCCCTCTCTTCTACCACGCACTGAGGCTTATTTCCTCAGCCCCATCTAATGCAACACAGATCTTTAATTTTGAAGAGTTTTGCCAAATTTTCAGCCAGAGAGATTCTGTCAAGTCATATCTTACCATTAATGTTTTAAGAGAGCCTGTCTCCCTAACACTCAGCAATGGAGTGTTATTATATTTTCAAATCTTTGCTAATTTGAAAAGTGAAAAGTTTGTCTTATTTAGCTTAAACTGTATTTAAGAAAACATAAAGTATTTCTACCAATTAGAACTCCTACTCTCATTAAAACTCAAAATTTTAATTCCCTTAGTGTTTTTAATTTTTAATAGTAAACTCCAAACTTTGTAAAAGACTGACACTTCCTCACTTATGTAATAGTATATTTCTGCCTCTTTAGTAGCTACACTTTGTTCTGGAAAACCTATTGTTGGTTCCAGACATAATTAAAAGGGATAGAAAATTTTAATTTCTAATGGGACAAGAAAAATAACACATGAACAGTCTGTTTTGACTAGAACAGTTTTCAAATCAATAATTACTTCTCACTTAAAAAACACGGATTTAGAAGAAAAAAGCCCCATCATATGATAATAATGGAAGGCCTAGGTCATTTCACCTTGTGTCCTAAGGTTTTGTAGAAGATCAGCATGCCATGGCTTGCCCTTGATCTCAGAGCAGCTCCAGCTGATATTTCATGATACTTGTGGTTGTCTTTATGGAGCATTACCAGTTCATCAGGGCAACATCTTTTACTCGGAAGCCCCGGCTAGTGGAGGCGCCTCCTGGAAGCTCTGTTACATTGACCCTCACCCAGTGCGTAGCACGGAAATGTCTGCTCAGATTTCCCCATGGAGGCTTATAGCTGGCACAGAACCATCTAATACACCTACCCAGTCACTACTCTTCTCTTTCAGGGTCTAGTAAATGTAGGCATATGAATTTTAAGAGCCTCTGGAAATGAGACATAATATAGTCTGAGGAATTATGTCACTTATATTCATAATTAGCAGACTCTTAAGGACAAAAGGAAACCTTAATTAAAGCTCATGTTTCACCAGATATCCAGAGATTTCCCAAAGTTGTGCGTTTGGGGAACAAAAGGATATTCTCCAGTCACAGCCCTGAATCTCAGAGTCATAATGTGTGCCTGAAGATGTCCTGGGTCTTTATAAAAATTACCTTGGCCACGCCATGGCAGAAAGACATTCAAAAGGTTAATTTTGCCAGCTACACCAATGACAAAAGACCATTATTCCAGCAGCACCTTGTTTATCCAGTATTATTGGGTAGAGAAAGGTTTTCTGTATAAATAAATAGCAGAGCTTTCAGGATAACCAAGATGCCTTTAAAAAATTTTTTTTGCTAATATCTGTAGACTATGCTGCCTGTCACATCAGTAAACAAAGGATGTTGCAGCCATCAGCCGCTTTGATCAACAGAAGGTGAGCCCTAAGGGAGCCTCAGAATGGAAACAGAATGCCCGCCAGCAAATCATCAGACACTGTAGCCATGTCCCAACCCCCACCCCCACCGTGTACCTGAGAAAACTCAGGCTGATAAAGCACAGGTTACAGGCACCAGAGAACTGAGATGTATATCAAAGGAAAGATTTCAGTGAGCCCAGACTCTTGCATCTTCCCATGCATGAAAAGCACTAAATTCCTCGAGATACCTGGTTTTCTTTAATAGTAATCTTTTAATGTTCTGACTACTCGGTCTTTTTGCAAAAGCTTGTATGTATCCTGGCTCCTCCCTTATCTCTTTGGAGCAGTCTCTCAGAGTTTTCTGAGATGCTGTGTCCAGGCTTAAGTCCCCAGTTTTGTCCTCCAAATAAAACACGACTCTCGACTTTTGGCTTCTCTGGTGGCCCAGATGATTAAGAATCTGCCTGCAATGCATGAGACCCAGGTTCAGTCCCTGGATCAGGAAGATCCCTTGGAGAAGGGAATGGCTACCTACTTCAGTATTCTTGCCTGGAGAATCCCATGGACGGAGGAGCCTGGTGGGCTACAGTCAATGGAGTTGCAAGAGTCAGACACGACTTAGTGACTAACCACCACCACCACCAGGTGCAAAAGGTATATTAGTTGAATAGTTCAGTAAGTCCATGTGTGAATGATAAACCCGGGAACAATGAGCACACACTGTGTCATGATCTAGGATCACGTTGTGAACCACAGTGATCAGTCATGGATGGCTCGGCCCTCAGGAAATCCTCTTTCCTTCACCACCCAGGCTCCAGAGCTTTTGATTCCACTTCATATCACTCTCAACTCAAACTCTCAGGAAACCAAGCTTATTAAATTGCTATTCATAATACTTGGAACAAGCAGCAACAGGATGCAACAATTTTGGGGGGGCCAGGATTAATCTATTCCTTTATTTTTCAACCCATATTTATTGAGGGTCTACCCTGTGGTCAGTGCTGAGATAGGTCATGTGAATTCAACAGAGTTCTCACCCTTGTGGGTCTTACATTATACTGGGGATCAGACAATAGATAGATGGATATAGAATAAACTGTAAGATTTCGGTGAGAGTGATGAAGACAAAGCCAAACAGGAGGCCTGAGGGCTGGGGCGGGACCAACATTTCAGAGAGCATCTCTCAGAGGAGGTGACTTCTGAGCAGAAGCCTGTTTTGTCCCTCGTACGTCAGACCAACAGCTCCTACGATTACAAGCTGATTTGGCCCAGAAGCTTTTTTCTGGACTCCCTTAAACTCTCTTTCCCATAGTCACTTTACTGCTTGACACAGCCCATTTTTAACGTAGTGGTGATGGACTAGACTGCCAGGGTCTGGAAGTGAACTTCCATCAGGTAAGGCAGGACCCTCTATTCACACATGAGTTCAAAAGATACTTATGAGAACTTAGGCGGCAACAGAGGATGAGATGATTGGACAGCATCACCACCTCAGTGGACATGAGTTTGAGCAAACTCTGGGAGACAGTGAAGAACAGGGAAGCCGGGGGTGCTGCAGTCCGTGGGATCACAAAGAGTTGGATACGACTTAGCAAGTAAACAACAATCACAACACATGCTAGGGTTTGGCCAATGCAGAAATGCAGACCAAGACTAGGAGGCCATGGCTGAAGCCCTGGGTGAGCTTCCAAATCAGTGGGGATAGTTCAACGTGAAAACAAATCAGAAGCTGTGTCAGGTGCCTTGGGAGCTGGAGGTCCAAGAAAAAGCAACCAGCTCCTGAAGCTGGAAGACTCATGGAAACACTTAAAAGAGGTGATTGCTCAGCTATGTTGTGAAAGAGAAGTAGGCATGTTTCAGCTTGATGGTGACGACATACACCAGGCAGAGATGACAGCAAGGGCAAAATTATACACAAGGAGCAGAAGTCCTGTTTGGACCTCAAATCATCTGGTTTGACTCATTCACTTGCTGTGAAATGGAGTAAGAAGAGGCATATAAGAGATGCGACTGGAGATAAACACGGTTTAATCCTGAAAAACAGTACCCAGTGATTAGCAGTATAGAATGAGGTCTCCTATTGGAGGTTTTCAAAGTCATTGTGGAGAGGTTAAATACCATATTCATAAATCACACTTGGTATATGTCAAATATTACATCAACAATATTGTAACAATATTCTTAACCAAAGCATGGGGCTTCCCCCTAGAAACACCAGAGTCTTTGGTCCGTGAATACAATGCTTTTGTTTTGCTAAATTTACCTTCTGGCCAATTAATTTTTCTTTCTCACTTCATCCCAGGCTCCTCAAGAAAACCCAGTTAGTCTAAACAGGAGGATCATCAAAGGGAAAACTGTAGGTGTGGATGTGTGTGGAAATCTAGAAACATTGCTACTTTTCTCCAATGCTATTTCTTCCCTCTTGAAACAAGAGGAGAAAGTTTGCTAAGTTCTTGGTGGAAATCATTTCTGTCACTTTACTGTGACTTGAGGCTACTGCCAGCCGATGGGAAATTGTTTCATGAACTGTATGGGTTTTTAGAGCTGCAGATTTTAGAAAGCTGCTCCAAATTTCAAGTTTCTAAAGAAAGTACTGGTGACATCAATGCTGCTATATCTGGCTCCCAGGTGCCTGAGTGAGTTTTGAGCAAGAAATAATCTAATAGAAAAAAATACCTCCACCAATTAACTTGGAGTAGGAAATGGCAACCCACTTCAGTATTCTTGCCTGGGAAATTCCATGGACAGAGGGGCCTTGCGGTCTACAGTCCATGGGGTTGCAAAGAGTTGGACGCGATACACACACCGTCAATCAACTGCATAAGCTGAGCACACACACACCATCAATCAGCTGCATAAGCGCACGTGTTAGTTGCTCAGTCTTGTCTGACTCTTTGTAGCCCCATGGATTGTAGCCTGCCAGGCTTCTCAGTTCATGGAATTCTCCAAGCAAGAATACTGGAGTGGGTAGCCATGCCCTTCTCCAGAGGATCTTCCCAACTCAGGGATCTAACCCAAGTCTCCTGCACTGCAGGCAGAGTCTTTAACATCTGAGCCACCAGGGAAGTCCCAGTTAACTGCATAGTGAATGTTTTTTTTTTTACCAGAGTGATCTTGTCCAAGGCATTATTTAAAGATAGTTGTTTCTCACTTGTTCTTTGCTTTTGTTTTGATTTTCTTTTCTATTCATCTGAGGTATGGAGGGAGCGTTGCCGAGTGATCTGTGGACAACTCACCTTCATTGTGATGCATACATCTGATATCTACAGGTAAGAGGACCTCGGTCCTTGTCTGCTTTGGAGAAAGAATTCCACAAAGAGATGTTGTAAAGCAGGCAGAGTTTATTGGAAGCACAGTATGTGCAAAGAGAAAGTAGAAGCAGTTTATTTAGAGCAGAAGCAAAGCAGAAATACACACCCAGAGAAGAGTACAGGTGCCCTCCTTAGTGAGAAGTGTACCAGAAAGGAGATTTAAATCACTTACATGGGGGCAGTTTTTCTGGGTCTCTTCTTCTGGCCAGTTGTCTTGCTTTGTTTCATTTCATTACATCTAACCTGACCAGGGCCCTTCCTGAAACACATGTGAATCTTCAAGCCAAATGGGTTCCAGTGGGGGGTGGGGGTGGGGATCCTTGGGAGATTGACAGAACTTATTATGTGTTAGTGCTCCCTCTCCTTTTTTTGACCCCCAAGGAGCCTTTCTGCACATGTGTAGTTGGGGACGTCTCTTTGACCTCAAGAATGAAAAATATGGTTTTCTTATCTTTTTATTTCAGCACAGCTCAGATCCTCTCTATTCCTGCCATTAAGTTTTCCCTTGAAGTGTTGAAGGAAGACAAGCTCCAATTTACTCCACTCGACAAACTCCAGCTGCTCAGTCCAGGAGGCCATCTACCTTCTACCTCACACCCGTTCTTCCCTGGGCCTCAGAAGAAATTCAGGAAACTCCTACCCCAGAAGTTCCTTCCCCACATGGTTCCTGGTTGGATCTGACTGGTGAGAGGTAACCCCATGAGATGTCCAAGGCAGTAAAGGAAGTGAAGTCAGTGTTTCTCAGTGCCAGCTGCAGACAATGGCTTGGATCCTGGGGACCACTCACCAGGGGAACCCCAGTTCCTCTTGAGACTCTGCCCTGCCCTGTCAGATGTCTCCAGTGCAACCTTCTGACCTTTACTTACCCCGTCGTTTAATTGTGAGTAAGCTTAAGTTCCTATAGCAACTCTAATTGGAAAACCTAGAAAGGTTTCCATTTTCTGGTTGAATCCTGATTGATATAAGGGCAAAGCACTCATTATATCATTCTGCTTTTTCCTTATGTTACAAATGGGGAGGGATATTAGTGAGAAAGGGCTTCCCAGCTGGTGCTAGTGATAAAGAACCTACCTGCTAATGTAGGCAGATATAAGAGATGCAGGTTCGACCCCTGGGTGGGGAAGATCCCCTGGAGGAGGGCACAGTAATGCACTCCAGTGTTCATGCCTGGGGAATCCCATGGACAGAGGAGCCTGGAGGGTTACAGTCTAAAGGGTTGCAGAGTAAGACACGACTGAAGCGACTTAGCACGCACGCACCCATTAATGAGAAAGTCTTTCTTGAAAGAGGATGAGTTACGGTACAGTGTCTTACATACCAAGGACACAAGTCAAAGGTAAAGTCCTACCTCCCAACAGTTCTAAAGAAGAGATGAAATGACAACCACACATACATGAAACTGTATGTGTCAACGCAGTGACTAAAACCAGGTGTCCAGGAAAGACTCCATCTGGGAATCTGTTGTAAGCAAGACATTCATCCAAGTATTTTTCTTTTCAAAATCCTCTATGGGGAAACTCTCCATGGATGGCCTTCCCAGACAAGTGCTGTCCTCAGGAACTACATTCCTGAGCTGCTTTGACATGCCATCCTGCAGGGACAGTGTCATCACTGGCATTGTATATCTGGGCATTGGAGGAGGCAGGTCAGTGAACACAGAAATGCAGGGCTTCATTTTCTGCTGTCTCCTGAACATTCATGGGGGGATTCCTGGGAAGAATTCGAGGATAAAAATAATGGCCATAAGTGGTTCCATTAAAAGGAGCACTTGTCAGAAAGATTTCAGTTTCATAAGACAGAAAACATCAGCTCAAACTGGCTTAAACTTCACGGAAGGGAATGTTCGCACATCCAGAAGCTCAGTGATGCCTCCTGTCCAAGGTCCTCCCAGACTCTGCTCTGCCGTTCTCAGCATCAGTTGTATTTTCAAGCTCTTCTCCTTAGGGAAGCAAGATGGGTGCAGTGTGGCCCAGCGAGACACCCAGAAATGAAACAGCATTGAATGGTAGGAAGGGAACGCAGAGCCTGATGTTCATTTTCTTGTAAACAAGGACACTTTCCCTAAAGCCCCTTCAATACCTACCCCTCTTGTATGTCCCACTGGCCAGAAGGGAGTCAGAAGCCCACCCTGAAACATGTCCTTGGAAAGAAAATGAGACTGTACAAACTGGCTCTGTTCAGTCAGAATTCAACCCTGGAACTGGGAATGGATCCTCACGTTAGTGCCATTGGAGTGGGATGGGCTGATGCCATCCATGGGCCTTGGCAATAAGAGTAGGAGAGGGTGTCTGTTGGCTTTTCTGGAGATCGGTCAAGAGGGGAGCTACTAATTGTCAAGGGAAGCCAAGAGGGACCCTAAAACTTGCCAGGAGCCCACGTTGTTCATAGCAACTGCTGGCCTGCAGGGGGTTCCTAGAGGATTCACACCTTATTTTGCATCACCACCCTCAACTGTGCTCAGGTGCCCTTGTGCTCCATCCAGATTTGTATTCAGCTATTTCTGGCATCCTGCTTCCAATCCCGATTTTAATGAGGGTTGTCTTTCTTTACCATGTCAATGTCATGGTCAGAAGAGCAGCTCAGTCTGGAACTGAGGGCACGGAAATAGAAGTCCATCTTCAGGAACCTCCCACAAACTGGCCTTGGTCTCCTGTTTCCCACTGGTATCACCCAATCCAGGGCGCATGGGGAAGGCCAAGGAGGAGTGGAAGGGGAGGGAGCCTGTCACTGGGGGCTTTTTCCTGAGCCTTTGAGAGTGAGGCTGGGGCCAGGTTTTCACCATTAACGTGCCTGGAGTAAAATGAGCACCAGCAATGGGAGTGTTTCTGGTTTCAGGACAGAGAACTAGCAAATATTCCCACTGTTACTAATACGCATCAGAGAGCTTTCCTTAGAATGAGACTGACCCAGAGACAACCTAGTCCAGAGGTCACTAGGTGTCACCAGGTGTTCTGCAAAAGCAGTGGCTCCACGGTGAAGTTGGGGAAATACTGGCTAAACAGGCTTGTGACTTCACGACCTCCCAGAGCTTTTGCTATGGTGCCGTAAATTGTGGTTCATTATGTTCTGTGTTTTCCAAACAAGAACTGCAGCCATGAAACTAAAAGACGCTTGCTCCTTGGAAGAAAAGCTATGACCAACCTAGACGGGATATTAAAAAGCAGAGATATTACTTTGCCAACAAAGGTCCATCTAGTCAAAGCTATGGTTTTTCCAGTAGTCAGGTATGGATGTGAGAGTTGGACTATAAAGAAAGCTGAGCGCTGAAGAATTGATGTTTTTGAACTGTGGTGTGGAGAGGATCCTTGAGAGTCCCTTGGATAGCAAGGAGATCAAACCAGTCCATCCTAAAGGAGATCAGTCCTGAGTGTTCATTGGAAGGACTGATGCTGAAGCTGAAACTCCAATACTTTTGCCACGTGATTCGAAGAACTGACTCATTGGAAAAGACCCCATGCTGAAAAGGATTGAAGGCGGGAGGAGAAGGGGATGACAGAGGATGAGATGGTTGGATGGCATCAACGACTCAATGGACATGAGTTTGAGTAAACTCCGGGAGTTGGCAACAGACAGGGAAGCCTGGCATGCTGCAGTCCATGGCGTTGCGAACAGTCAGACATGACTGAGCGACTGAACTGAGCTGAACTGATGTTCTGTGTTTTCCAGATGTATTTGATCACAGAATACAACCTGGAATACGGTGAGACAGATGTGCAGAAACCTCTTTGGGAAATGTTGCTGAGACCCTTCATTTTACAGTGAGATAAATTTAAGCTTGAGGGAATTGTTTCAAGTCACCCTAGAGCCAGGATCCCTGAGGAAACAGAATAATCAAAAGAGATTAAAACAGTGCATGGAATGTGGAAAGGATTAGGGAAGCCAACAGGCCTAGTGAGACCTCTGCCTTGCAGGCCCCGAAGGGAAAAGAGAAGCACTTTGTTACTGGAGCGTAACTAAGGGCAAGAGCCAGGGGCGAGGGGCTGCCGATGACCAGCGATGTGGCAGGAAGGGGTAACTGCGTGACTTCAGCCTCGCCCTCCCCATCCTCCCACACCCCCTGGCATCTCCCATTGGTCTACCCTGGAAGATGGAGCGTTGGGAGCTGGTGACGCTGCCTGTGGAGGTCAGCCTCCAGGCCACAGAACTGAGCAGAGAAGCACTGACGGTGTATTCAGGGGGCAAGGAAGAAATAACCAGCACCATCATATAGCTGGGTTCTTGTGTCTTTCTTTTTATTTTTTTAATGTTTACCTCATTTAGTTTATAGACTTATTTGAGTTTGCTTGCTACTGCTGCTGCTAAGTCGCTTCAGTCGTGTCCGACTCTGTGCAATCCCATAGATGGCAGCCCACCAGGCTCCTCTGCCTCTGGGATTCTCCAGGCAAGAACACTGGAGTGGGTTGCCATTTCCTTTCCCTGAGTTTGCTTACAACAATGTAATTTGATATGATATATATCAACTCTTTATCAATAAAGTTGGGGGAAAAAACTTGATACTCTGTAAAACAGAACAAAGATAAAAATGGAAAATATAAAGCAATGGTTCTCATAGTGTGGTCTAGGACTCTCTGGGGTCCTCAAGACCCTTGTAGGTCTGCAGGTCCATGTATAATAACACTGCAATGCTATTTAGTTATTTACTTCATTTTCTCACAAGAGAATAGTGGGGTTTTCCAGAAGCTTCGTGGTGAGGGACAACACCATTGTTCTGATGGCTAATGTAATGAATGTGTGCTTGAGTGTTCTCATGCTTAAAAATCACTCCATGTTGCTGCAAATGGCGTTATTTCAGCCACATGGATGGACCTAGAGATTGTCATACTGTGTGAAATAAGTCAGACAGAGAAGGAAAAATAACATATGCTATTTTATATATATATATATATATATATATACTGGGCTTACCTGGTGGCTCAGAGGTTAAAGTGTCTGCCTGCAATTCAGGAGACCTGGGTTCAATCCCTGGGTTGGGAAGATCCCCTGGAGAAGGAAATGGCAACCCACTCCAGTATTCTTGCCTGGAGAATCCCATGGATGGAGGAGCCTGGTGGGCTACAGTCCATGGGGTATATATAGATCTAAATAGATATAATACAAATGAACTTATAAACCAGAAAGAGACTCACAGACATAGAGAATGAACTTATGGTTCATTGCCAGGGGGAAGGATGGGGGAAAGGGATAGTCAGGGAGTTTGGGATGGGCATGTACAAACTGCTATATTTAAAATGCGTAACCAGCAAGGACCTACTGAATGGCACATGGAACCCTGCTCAATGCTACATGGCAGCCTGGATGGGAGGGGAGTTTGGGGGAGAATGGATGCATGTATATGTGTGGCCAAGTCCCTTCTCTGTTCACCCGAAACTATCACAACATTGTTACTCAGCTGTAACCCAACACAAAATAAAAAGTTGCAGATAAAAATAAAAATCACTCCGTTTAAATTTCAAATGCAGTAGATGATAAACATTACCACATAAGCAAAATCTTATGGGGGTCTTAAATAATTTTGGATAAAAAGGAGCCCTGAGACCAACAGAGCTGCTGATGTAAAGAGAGGAAAGGGACCAGACGTGTCCAGGTACTTGAAGGAACTATCCCCCATGATGGGCACCAGATCTGTTTTCAGGTTATCTGGTAGCAAAGCACATAGGAAACATGAAGGCTATATGTATAAGTCATCTGTGCAACCTGGGTGTGACTCGAGTACAAAGTGCTACACGACCTTCTATGTAGTCCGTGGATTAAGGTTTACCTGTGTAAGGAATGATGCGAGGGGTGCTGGGTAATAAAAACAGTACAATATCTTTATTGTAAGGGTGGGTATTAGTTTCTTGTTGCTGCACAACAAATTACCTCCCTCTTTGCATCCTAAAACAACATTCATTTGTTATCTCACACGTCCTGGGTTAGGAATCTGGGATGGGTGTAACTGGGTTCTCTGCTCAGGGCCTCACATAGGATGAAACCAGGTGTTGCCTGGACTGCATTAACCATCTGGAGACTCACCTAGAGAACAATTCACTTCAAAGCTCCTTCAGGTTAAGGGCAGAATTCATTTCCTTGTGGCTGTAGAATTCACGGCAACTTGCTTCTTCAAAGCATGCAGTGGAGAGAAGACAGTCTCTGCTGCTTTAAGTCTGTAACTGCAGGGAAGGCCTGGAGCCTCTTGTAAAGGGCCCACGTGATTATGTCAGGCCCACCCTGGATAAACTCTCTCTTGTTTAAAGTCAACTGATTCAATTCAGTTCAGTTCAGTCGCTCAGTCATGTCCAACTCTTTGCGACCGCATGGACTGCAGCACACCAGGCCTCCCTGTCCATCACCAACTCCCAGAGTTCACTCAGATTCACGTCCATCGAGTCAGTGATGCCATCCAGCCATCTCATCCTCTGTTGTCCCCTTCTCCTCCTGCCCCCAATCCCTCCCAGCATCAGACTCTTTTCCAAGGAGTCAACTCTTCGCATGAGATGGCCAAAGTACTGGAGTTTCAGCTTCAGCATCATTCCCTCCAAAGAAATCCCAGGGCTGATCTCCTTCAGAATGGACTGGTTGGATCTCCTTGCAGTCCAAGGGACTCTCAAGAGTCTTCTCCAACACCACACTTCAAAAGCATCAATTCTTTGGCACTCAGCTTTCTTCACAGTCCAACTCCCACATCCATACATGACCACTGGAAAAACCATAGCCTTGACTAGATGGACCTTTGTGGGCAAAGTAATGTCTCTGCTCTTCAATATGCTATCTAGGTTGGTCATAATTTTTCTTCCAAGGAGTAAGCGTCTTTTAATTTCATGGCTGCAGTCATCATCTGCAGTGATTTTGGAGGCCCAAAAAATAAAGTCTGACACTGTTTCCCCATCTATTTCCCATGAAGTGATGGGACCAGATGCCATGATCTTCGTTTTCTGAATGTTGAGCTTTAGGCCAACTTTTTCACTCTCCTCTTTCACTTTCATCAAGAGGCTTTTTAGTTTCTCTTCATTTTCTGCTATAAGGGTGGTGTCATCTGCACATCTGAGGTTATTGATATTTCTCCCAGCAATCTGGACTCCAGCTTGTGCTTCTTTCAGCCCAGCGTTTCTCATGATATACTTTGAATATAAGTTAAATAAGCAGGGTGACAATATACAGCCTTGACGTACTCCTTCTCTTATTTGGAACCCGTCTGTTGTTCCATGTCCAGTTCTAACTGTTGCTTCCTGACCTGCATACAGATTTCTCAAGAGGCAGGTCAAGTGGTCTGGTATTCCCATCTCTTTCAGAATTTTCCACAGTTTCTTGTGATCCACACAGTCAGAGGCTTTGGCATAGTCAATAAAGCAGAAATAGATGGTTTTCTGGAACTCTCTTGCTTTTTCCATGATCCAGCGGATGTTGCAAATTTGATCTCTGGTTCCTCTGCCTTTTCTAAAACCATGGTTCACGTATTTCTGAAGCCTGGCTTGGAGAATTTTGAGCATTACTTTACTAGTGTGTGAGATGAGTGCAATCGTGCGGTAGTTTGAGCATACTTTGGCATTGCCTTTCTTTGGGATTGGAATGAAAACTGACATTTTCCAGTCCTGTGGCCACGGCTGAGTTTTCCAAATTTGCTGGCATATTGAGTGCAGCACTTTCACAGCATCATCTTTCAGGATTTGAAATAGCTCAACTGGAATTCCATCACCTCCACTAGCTTTGTTCGTAGTGATGCTTTCTAAGGCCCACTTGACTTCACATTCCAGGATGTCTGGCTCTAGGTCAGTGATCACATCATCGTGATTATCTGGGTCATGAAGATCTTTTTTGTACAGTTCTTCTGTGTATTCTTGCCATATCTTCTGCTTCTGTTAGGTCTATACCATTTTTGTCCTTTATCGAGCCCATCTTCGCATGAAATGTTCCCTTGGTATCTCTAATTTTCTTAAAGAGATCTCTAGTCTTTCCCATTCTGTTGTTTTCCTCTATTTCTTTGCATTGATCACTGAGGAAGGCTTTCTTATCTCTTCTCGCTATTCTTTGGAACTCTGCATTCAGATGTTTGTATCTTTCCTTTTCTCCTTTGCTTTTCACTTCTCTTCTTTTCACAGCTATTTGTAAGGCCTCCTCAGACAGCCATTTTGCTTTTTTGCATTTCTTTTTTTTTCTCTATTTCTTCCTTTTCTAGTTGCTTTAGGTGTAGGGTTAGGTTATTTATTTGACTTTTTTCTTGTTTCTTGAGGTATGCCTGTATTACTATGAACTTTCCCCTTAGGACTGCTTTTTTTTTTTTTATTAACTTACAATGGTCTCCCAAATTTCCCCAGGTTTCCCCTTTCTACCTATAATCCCCTACTGGGACTTTTATAACTACCTGTATAACTATTCTATTCTATCTCCATTACTTGGGCAAGCCTCGAACTCCTTATGCCTCTGTTTTCTCATGTATGAAATGGGTATAATAATAGTGCATATATCATATGTTATTTATACTATTTATATTCCTTAATCCCACAAAGTACTTCTCCCCTCTACTGTCTCACCTCTCCCCCTGTCAGAGAGAGAGAAAAATTCTCACCACGGTCTTTTTTTTTTTTTTTTTGAAAATATGTACCATGAGGTACTTTAGTTATTTTCAGTATTCATCCCACTTGCATAATATCTAAGACAGAACTATGTCATACCATATTCTTTTTTTTTTTTTTTTCTGAAAAATTTCACAATATAATGTTGATAGTTTACCATGAAGAAATTAAGAAAAGAGAATAGTTTCTAATGTTTATCCATGTATTGACTGTTCATAGTGCTCTTTACTCCTTCCTGTATTTCCCAGTTTTGTTTTGATATTATCATCATTCATAAAGGACTTTATCATTTTTTATAGCTCGTGCATGCTTCCTTAGCTTTCATTTCTCTGAAGGTGTTTTCACCCCCATTTCAAAAGATACTTTCAATGAATATCTATTACAGAATTGACAGCTTTAATTTTTCAGCACTTTATTATTTTTTTATTTGATAAATTTAACGCCTTTTATTGCCATACCTCATTTTACTGTGCTTTGCTTTAGTGAGCTTTATAGATACATGTTTTTGGTTTTTTTCCTTGTTAATTTTCTGTTTAGTTGATCTATCCATAAGTGTGAGTGGGGTATTAAAGTCTCCCACTATTATTGTGTTATTGTTAATTTCTCCTTTCATACTTGTTAGGATTTGTCTTACATACTGCGGTGCTCCCATGTTGGGTGCATATATATTTATAATTGTTATATCTTCTTCTTGGATTGATCCTTTGATCATTATGTAGTGACCTTCTTTGTCTCTTTTCACAGCCTTTGTTTTAAAGTCTAATTTATCTGATACCCAGTATTGTGACTCCTGCTTTCTTTTGGTCCCTATTTGCATGGAAAATCTTTTTCCAGCCCTTCACTTTCAGTCTGTATGTGTCCCCTGTTTTGAGGTGGGTCTCTTGTAGACAACATACGTAGGGTCTTGTTTTTGTATCCATTCAGCCAGTCTTTGTCTTTTGGTTGGGGCATTCAACCCATTTACGTTTAAGGTAATTACTAATAAGTATGATCCCGTTGCCATTTACTTTATTGTTTTGGGTTGAGTTTATACACCATTTTTGTGTTTCCTGTCTAGAGAATATCCTTTAGTATTTGTTGGAGAGCTGGTTTGGTGGTGCAGAATTCTCTCAGCTTTTGCTTGTCTGAAAAGCTTTTGATTTCTCCTTCATACTTGAATGAGATCCTTGCTGGGTACAATAATCTGGGCTGTAGGTTATTTTCTTTCATCATTTTAAGTATGTCTTGCCATTCCCTCCTGGCTTGAAGAGTTTCTATTGAAAGATCAGCTGTTATCCTTATGGGAATTCCCTTGTGTGTTATTTGTTGTTTTTCCCTTGCTGCTTTTAATATTTGTTCTTTGTGTTTGATCTTTGTTAGTTTGATTAATATGTGTCTTGGGGTGTTTCTCCTTGGGTTTATCCTGTTTGGGACTCTCTGGGTTTCTTGGACTTGGGTGATTATTTCCTTCCCCATTTTAGGAAGTTTTCAACAATTATCTCCTCAAGTATTTTCTCATGGTCTTTCTTTTTGTCTTCTTCTTCTGGAACCCCTATGATTCAATGTTGTAGCGTTTAATATTGTCCTGGAGGTCTCTGAGATTGTCCTCATTTCTTTTAATTCGTTTTTCTTTTATCCTCTCTGATTCATTTATTTCTACCATTCTATCTTCTAATTCACTAATCCTATCTTCTGCCTCTGTTATTCTACTATTTGTTGGCTCCAGAGTGTTTTTAATTTCGTTTATTGCATTATTCATTATATGTTGACTCTTTTTATTTCTTCTAGGTCCTTGTTAAACCTTTCTTGCATCTTCTCAATCCTTGTCTCCAGGCTATTTATCTGTGATTCCATTTTAATTTCAAGATTTTGGATCAATTTCACTATCATTATTTGGAATTCTTTATCAGGTAGATTCCCTATCTCTTCCTCTTTTGTTTGGTTTGGTGGGCATTTATCCTGTTCCTTTATCTGCTGGGTATTCCCCTGTCTCTTCATCTTGTTTAAATTGCTGAGTTTGGGAGTCCTTTCTGTATTCTGGCAGTTTGTGGAGTTCTCTTTATTGTGGCGTTTCCTCGCTGTGTGTGGGTATGTAGAGGTGGCTTGTCAAGGTTTTCTGGTTAGGGAAGCTTGTGTCGGTGTTCTGGTGGGTGGAGCTGTATTTCTTCTCTTTGTTCAGTCGCGCTATGGGGAGGGAGGGAGGGATGCTGCAAACAAATGACACTGGCGTGCGCTCGCAGTGCCTCAGCCACACTGGGTCTGCCCCCGCTCACGGCGCGTGTAGCCTCCCTGCCCACACTGCTCAGGCTCTAGGTTGTTCCACTGGGAACAATCCGAGGCTGGCCCTGGGTTGCATGCACCTCCCAGGTCCAAGCCGCTCAGGTTCAGGCGCTCAGGTTCAGGCTCTCAGGTAGTCCTCAGAGGCGCAGACTCAGTTGGGGCTGCGTTTTGTGCTCTTCCCAGGTCCGAGCAGCTCAGGTGATGAGGTGTTTGGCGAGCGCCAATGCTGCGACTTATCGCCTCCCCGCCACTTGGTTATCTGGGTGTAAAACCGGCGCACCTTCTCAGGCAGATGTTGACCGTCCAGACCCCCAATAAGTTTTAGTTAGCAAAGAAGCCAGTTTTATAGATAATGTCTCTCTGGGGCTGCGATTGCCCCCTTCTGGCTCTGGCTGCCTGTCACTGGAGGGGGAAGGTTTGCAGCCGGCTACCTCTGTTTAGTCCTTTGTTCCGTGCGCGGGCTGGCGGTGTCTTAGGTTAGGGCTGGCTTTTCACATGGTAGATATCCCACAGTCTGGTTTGCTAGCCCAAATTATTTCGCTCAGATAGTGCTCAGGTATTCAGGCCAGATTCTTACTCTCAGCGATGCAGCCCGCGCCCGCCTCCCTGCCCAGCCCCCTTGCTAATGGCGGATGCAGGCGCCTGCGCTGCTTCTCTGCTGGAGGAGTTACAGTAGGGCTCGCAATCTGCGAGTTTTAATTGTTTATTTATTTTTCTCCCTGTTATGTTGTCCTCTGTGCTTCCAAAGCTCGGCACGGATTCGCAGTGAGAAGGTTTCCTGGTGTTTGAAACTTCTCTCTTTTTAAGACTCCCTTCCCGGGACGGAACTCCGTCCCTCCCTCTTTTGTCTCTTTTATTGTCTTTAATATTTTTTCCTACCTCCTTTCGAGGAGTTGGGTTGCTTTTCTGGGTGCCTGGTGTCCTCTGCCGGCATTCAAAAGTTGTTTTGTGGAATTTACTCGACGTTTAAATGCTCTTTTGATGAATTTGTGGGGGAGAAAGTGTTTTCCCCGTCCTACTCCTCCGCCATCTTGGCGCCTTCCCTCACTTTTTTGCATTTCTTATCCATGGGGATGGTCTTGATCCCTGTCTCCTGTACAATGTCACGACCCTCATTCCATAGTTCATCAGGCACTCTATCTATCAGATCTAGGCCCTTAAATCTATTTCTCACTTCCATGGTATAATCATAAGGGATTTGATTTAGGTCATACCTGAATTGTTTAGTGGTTTTCCCTACTTTCTTCAATTTCAGTCTGAATTTGGCAATAAGGAGTTCATGATCTGAGCCACAGTCAGCTCCTGGTCTTGTTTTTGTTGACTGTATAGAGCTTCTCCATCTTTCGCTGCAAAGAATATAATCAATCTGATTTCAGTGTTGACCATCTGGTGATGTCCATGTGTAGAGTCTTCTCTTGTGTTGTTGGAAGAGGGTGTTTGATTATCAACTGATTAGTGACCTTAATTGTACCTGTAAAATCCTGTCACCTTTAACACATAAGAGAATCACAGGAGTGATATCCTGCATCTTTGTCATATTCTATTGACTAGGAGCAGATCACAGGATCTACCCACACTGTATGCTGAGGGAATTACGGGCATGACTCAGATAATCACTCTATTGTGTGTCTGCCATGGGTGGGGAACAGATTCAACCATAATAAGAAAAATTTTGATACAAAGACACCTGAGAGTTAGCACAAAGGCATGACTGAACCTTCAGGCAGAGACCTTGGAAAGAATATCCTTTCCAGCAAGATCCCACATGGGTGAACAACATTCCAGACTTTCAATCAGAACACTAAGGTGGAAGTTCAGAAACACAGAAATACAGAACCATCACATTCCTGGGCAAATGAAACAGTAACAAAGATTATGACGTAAAAGATGATGACAGAATTGTAGGATGTACAAAGCTACTAGCTGAGTTGGTGGATTTGGCATCTCTACTCTAATCACCATTGGCTAATACAAATCATACTGTAAAAGCTAAGTAGCATTAAGAAGCACTATCCTGAAGGGCAAAGGGATGTATGTGAGGTTTTTTAATCCCTGATAAATATGTCTTTGAATCTGTTAGATTGTGTTTTTGGCATTTTCCTAAACTTTATTCATGAAAAGTTGAGGGAAAAGTTGACAGGATTTTTCAAGGATCGCCCGTAGAAGAGAGGGCCTATAGAGGGAATCTCCTAGAAATGACTAGCTTGTGATTTGTTCCCTTAAAGCTCAACATTCAGAAAACTAAGACCATGGCATCCGGTCCCATACTTCACAGCAAATAAATGGGGAAACAGTGACAGATTTTATTTTTCTGGGCTCCAAAATCACTGCAGATGGTGACTGCAGCCATGAAATAAAAAGACACTTACTCCTTGGAAGAAAAGTTATGACCAACCTAGATAGCATATTCAAAAGCAGAGACATTACTTTGCCAACCAAGGTCCATCTAGTCAAGGCTATGGTTTTTCCAGTGGTCATGTATGGACGTGAGAGTTAGACTATAAAGAAAGCTGAGCGCTGAAGAATTGATGCTTTTGAACTGTGGTGTTGGAGAAGACTCTTGAGAGTCCCTTGGACTGCAAGGAGATCCAACCAGTCCATCCTAAAGGAAATCAGTCCTGGGTGTTCATTGATAGGACTGATGTTGAAGCTGAAACTCTAATATTTTGGCCACCTGATGCAACGAACTGACTCATTTGAAAAGACTCTGATGCTGGGATGGATGGAAAGTGTGAGGAGAAGGGGAGACAGAGGATGAGATGGTTGGATGGCATCACTGATTCAATGGAGATGAGTTTGAGTAAACTCTGGGAGTTGGTGATGGACAGGGAGGCCTGGTGTGCTGCAGTCCATGCGGTCGCAAAGAGTTGGACATGACTGAGTGACTGAACTGAACTGAAAGATTTCTTTCTGTAAAGATGGATGAATGTGGCCATCCATTGTACCCATGATACAGAAACAAAACTTGTAGAATCAATCAGAGGAGGTAACCCAGGAAGAAAACAAAGATCTTGATTTAGAAAGATATAACTCTGCTCACCAGGCTGTGTATACCAGTCTGCTTTCAGAAACGTTGACTGAGTGAGAACCCTCTGAAAAGGTCAAAACCCTCAACCTTAGTAGCTGGCTTTGCTGATACCTTAGTACTAACCAAGGCTATCTGAGATGTGACACAGGCTTGCCCCTCCCCATCACCCCAGATGGATTAGCGGAGAGGATAGCTTGTGGGAGGGATTGCTACCAGGTTAGGCCCCTTGCAAGGAAGGTGGAGGGCCTCTCAGGTAGATTTCACTTGTTTTAGATGCTTATTTTTATGCTAAATGGTTCACTGAGGGCAAAAGGGGATATTTTTTTCAACAGTCTTCAAGGGGTAGAAAACGCATCAGTCCGGATGCATTTACCTCTTTCTCTCCACCACTACTCCTCTCCCGCCCCCTGTCTCTTTCCCCTTCCCCATCTTGCTCCTCTTCCTCTTCTTTCTTCTTTCTGGTATTGTGTAAATAAAGTACAGCAACTCAGTACATGAGTACTTACCAGATATTAACAGGGATGTTTATTAGCAAATCCAATTATAAGATTGAAATTAAATCCTGAGATAGTGAGGGACAGGGAGGCCTGGCGTGCTGCAGTTCACGGGGTGACAAAGCGTTGGATTTGACTTAGTGACTGAACAGTAACAAAATCCTGATAAAGTTTTAAAAAACCTGTGTGTGCTCAGTCATAGCCAACCAACTCTTTGCCACCCTATGGTCTGTAGCCCGCCAGGCTTCTCTGTCCGTGGGATTATCCAGGCACGGAAAATGGAAGGCCCCCAAAAAGCCTGTAATAAAATCGGTTAATGACAAGAGTCATTATTTAAAATCTGACTTCGTAGATAGATTACCATGATATCTTGAAAGGAATTTATATTGATGGGCTGGCTATTTTAAATGTTAATTAAATGTATAAAACGCAATAATAAGTGGGAATATGATATGATTTTTAAAAGATAAATCAAAACTGTTGTTTTTCTAGTACTTCTGTATGTTAATCTACTTTTCTGTCTCGCATACTCTCATTTTCCTCCATTCCTATCAAAAATTTCTAAAAGCCGCTTTAAAACTGGTCATCTAATGATTTCTGCTCTTCCTCCTTTTAAATATGTTTTTTCAAAACAGCAGCCATGAGGCTAGAGGTAGGTGAGTCAGTTATAATAAAGCAGCTTCCGTAATTAAATTATTGTGCTGCTGCCTCTTGAGTTGTAATTTGAAAGGATGAAAGCTTAATTTTTCCATCAACGATGTCAGTTTCATCCAAGCTGTTCTTCAGAGTGCATTAAAAAATTACATGTTTAAAGTAATCAGGAGAAAACACAATTTACACCCCTTATCACAATAGCGTGGATGGATTGTAAGTGTATGGACCAGTTTTGCTCTAGAAAACTAAGTCCATTCAAAACATATTCATAAGTAATCAGGGAAACAGCAGTACAGATATAAAAATACTAGTTGTGAGCTTAAGGCAGAAACATAGCTAGCAAATTAGAGTAAATAGCAGCCCAACTGTCCTCACCGAGGTTTATCTGTTCAACCTAGCAAGGAAGGAAAGTTAGCATTAATTGGTGAGCTCCAAGGTCTCTCAAAGGAAAAGGCACTTACAGCAATTAAGTCAGATGTGGAAAAAACAGCTCTGCTTTGAAAGCTGACAGCAGGACTCGGGCACAATATCTGCAATGAGCAGCTGAGGATTTTAATGGATGGAGGCTTGGAGACTAATGGACAATTAATGTAAAACAGATGACTTCCCTTGGAGATGACAGCCTTTTGAAAGGCGCTTTACCTGCTGCTCAAACAAATGTGGCTAACTTGAAATGATAAAAGGAACAGTAGCTGGGCTAGACAGGGTATGAGTGGCCCTGCTTTCTCCTTGAATATCTTCAAAAACGAGGTCAGGAATTTAAGTTTCCTGCAGCTGGCGGTGCAAGCCCCTCCCGCCGCTCCAGAGGGGTCCCGGAATGGCTGTTTCTTAAGCCGTTTTCCACAGAGCTGCCCTGCGGGTTCACCTTGTTTTACAGGGGAAAGAAGACAGCATACGTCATGGTGTTACAGCCTAGTTTTTATTTATTTTATAAGTACAGTTACTTTACAATGTTATGTTCGTTTCAGGTGTATAGCAAAAGGGATTCAGTTATCTATGTATATATGTGATTTCAGGTTCTTTTCCAATTTAGGTTATTACAACAGATTGAGTATAGTTCCCTGTGCTATACAGCAGGTGCTTGATGTTTACCTCTTTTATATATAGTAGCGTGTACATGTAAATGCTGAACGTAATTTATCCCCCCCACACTCCCTTTGATAAACATAAGTTTGTTTTCTGTGTCTGTGAGTCTAATTCTGTTTTGCAAATAAGTTCATTAAAAGCCTAGCTTTTAAAATGACCACAAACCACACCAGCACAAGAATTGCAGTAAATAACATTTGAAACCTCTCTTAGAGACTTTGGAGCATGGTTTCTTCCTGGTTCAGCTATTTTAGTTGTACTTACTGAAGTCCAAAAGCCAGGGTCCTTCAAGATTGAGCTTTATAACCACATAATTTACCTTCCTATTAAGTGGTCAGGTACCAAAAGCATACACTGAAATCAATTGCTTGGAAAGAGTAATCCATTCTCTATGGACTGCAGCCTACCAGGCTCCTCCGCCCGTGGGATTTTCCAGGCAAGAGTACTGGAGTGGGGTGCCACTGCCTTCTCCATAGAAACAATACTGCAAAGATATTTAAATTGCCATGTGACCCCCAAAGTCTTTTTAATTTATAATGAGGTGTAACTCACATTACCTGAGCACTGGGTTCCAAGGAAAACAATGTGGATGTTTTTTCCTCTCTCTTAGTGGGAAATGGAAACGGACTAGTCTGTAATTTTGAGATACAAGCTAATCCTCAAAATTTTTAACTTCTTATGTCCCTGTGTTCAACCCTTAGGAAATCAGTGCCTTTGTGTAATTTAACTCACTAGGCATTGACCCCTAATCCCTACTCCAAATGTACCTATTTTAGTAATTCTCCACTCATTGCCTTCTAATTTTTCTTTCATTTGCTCAGGACAATATACTTCAACTAGAAAAAATTTTTTTCAACTAGAAATTAAAGAAAAGCAACCTGTATGGGCTGATCTGTACTCATGGGTGAGGTCCGAACACTCTCAGAAGTCTTTGCTTTTTAAACCAAACTGCTTCTAATATCACATACATCTCTAATTGGCAGAATTTCTGTGAGAAAAGTCAAGTGAAAATGTCAGGTAGTTGAGTAATTCCATTTCTAAAGATCTAACTTGAAAATATCTATATTAGGAGGAGAAATGCACAGGGATATTTGTTGGGGTGGTGAAAGGTAGAACCCACGTGAAAGTCAACAGGAAAATGCCTAAAGTGTAATATATTTGTTAGGTAGATAGAATAGGGAAAAGGAGTCCAAAATGGCGATGGCTAAAAGACAAGGAAGGGAAAAGCCCGCGAAAATAGAACAAAGGAAGGTCAAAGAAAGGTCCGAGGACCTGACTGAGAACCTCAGGTAGAACAGCACTCCTGTCTGAGCCCAATTTGCATAGGGCAGGCCCAAGGGGAAGAAAACATATTAAAGAAGGAGCCAAGCGCTCTCTCTTCCTCCCCCGTGTGTGCGTATGCTCTTTTCTCTCTCTCTACCCTCATCCCCCGCCCCACGCTCTCCTCCACTCTCTTCTCTTCTTCGAGGATGTATTCTCCTGCTATCTTCTAAATAAAATAGAGCTGTAACACTGATTTGTCTAAGAGCTATGACACAGTTTGTTCAAACCCGAGAGTTGTGACACACCAAGGGCTTTAATATCCATAGCTCCGAATCATTGTTGTGACGAGACAAGAACCTAGAAGAATACACTCGCCTGACATATTCATGATGTAATATCATGCAAAAATTGTGTGTGCACTTTGGAAAATTAGGAAAAGTCATCTATTTTTCACAGCCTGACTGGATTTCAGCTCCCAGTGTTGGGCAGGGCAAGATTTGCACAGCTGTTGAAAGAAGCCCAGTTCTTCCTGATACGGACCAGGGTTCTTGGCCTCCCTAGATCAAAATAAATTGACTAGAGCCCAGTCAAGGCTTTATTGTGACCGCTGCAGAGGAGAGCGAGATCAAACAACAAGTTCCCTTGCTAGCTTGCCCCCCAAGGGGGACAAGCTTGTTTCTTATATGGGGTCAGGGTAGGGATAAGTCCAGGAGTCGGGCCAGAGAGGTAACAGGTGTTTTGCCCACTCCTCTGCTGGTTGTGTTTGCAGGGGGCATGCTCAGTACCCTGCTTTTGCTCCCAATACCCTGTTTTTGCTCCCAGCTCTTCAGAAATGGCAATTGAATTTTTTTTTTGAACGTTTTGTCCATAATTTGCTCCAATTTGCGTATGCACATGCTTGTTTTTAGTCCCATGTAGGTTCTCTGTATTTTGTTGCTGGAGGAGAGGTTTGTCCAGGAGTAAGCACTACAGCAAAGAGTCCCAGGTCCCAACCTGCCTTATTTCTTCCCAAGTGGATCCAGAGCTTGGCAGGGGCAGAACTTACTTTGGGGTTTCAAATACTAATGTGGATTATGTGTCATAAGTCAGAAATTCGTGTACTGGGTGTGACATTGACTCAAAGTTGGGTAAGTAAGAAATAGCTAATTGCTTTCTTCAAATCAAATTAAATCTGACTGCCATTCCCTATACCACCAAATTTGTAAGAGTAGAACAAACCTGTCTTCCTATTGGATCTATTCCTTTAGCTCTGACCCTTATGCTCTGTTGCCTGTGCTTAGTCATGCTGACTCTGTACCTTCTGGAAAAGTATGTGGCCTATATCCTGATATATATGTGATAGAAAGGTATAACTTTTTTCCATGCATACAGAAAAGAAAAGTTGCAGAGCAGAGAATAATGTTTGTCTTGTTAGAGGTTTATAGGAACATTGTGACCAGACCTACATGGACAGCTGCAAGAACAAAGGATTCCAGGATCAAGAACTCTGCAACAATCAACCATACCCTCTCCCCTTTAGTATAAAAGAAGTGTGAATTCTGACTCAAGTGGTTCCTTGGGACACTGCTGCTGCTTTTGCTAAACCGCTTCAGTCGTGTCCGACTCTGTGTGACTCCAGAGACGGCAGCCCACCAGGCTCTCCCGTCCCTGGGATTCTCCAGGCAAGAACACTGGAGTGGGCTGCCATTTCCTTCTCCAATGCATGAAAGTGAAAGTGAAGTCGCTCAGTCGTGTCCGACTCCTAGCGACCCCATGGACTGCAGCCGACCAGGCTCCTCTGTCCATGGGATTTTCCAGGCAAGAGTACTGGAGTCGGGGTGCCATTGCTTTCTCCATCCTTGGGACACTAGTCCACTGTGTTCTCAGTCTGCTGGCTTTCCCAATAAAGTTGCTATTCTTTGTCCCAACACTGTGCCTCTTGATGTATTGGCCAGTTGTGAGGGGAGCAGTATGAGCTTGGGCTTGGTGACAAACTGGCAAGAAATTCAGCTATGTGTCCTCTTTCTCCCAGGGTTATTTGGTACCCAGGCAATAAAGTTTCTCAATGTGTCATGGGTGCTCTGGATCATCACTGTCCAAGGTTTATCCAGGAAATTGGCTCACCTGGTTCTGGGAAAGGAGCTTCCCATCAAGCCCCATCCTCACTGAGCTCAGGCCAGTCCTGGAGCAAGGCTAAGGGAATGGCACTGATCCTCAAGGGGTTCAGGATCTGCAGACCCTCATGTTTTTCCTGAGCTTTGAGAATGTCCTGTCCCTCAGTTCCAAGAAGATCCATGTTCTCTCAACAGACACCTTCACATACATGCACACTCCCTAGCACTATTCAGTTCAGTCGCTCAGTCATGTCTGACTCTCTGTGACCCCGTGGACTGCAGCATGCCAGGCTTCCCTGTCCGTCACTAACTCCTGGAGCCTACTCAAACTCATGTCCATCGAGTCAGTGATGCCATCCAACCATCTCATCCTCTGTCGTCCCCTTCTCCTCCTGCTTTCAATCCTTCGCATCATCAGAGTCTTTTCCAATGAGTCAGTTCTTCACATCAGATGGCCAAAGTATTGGAGTTTCAGCTTCAGCATCAGTCCTTTCAATGAATATTCAGGACTGATTTCCTTTAGGATAGACTGGGTGGATTTCCTTGCAGTCCAAGGGACTCAAGAGTCGTCTCCAACACCACAGTTCAAAAGCATCAATTCTTCAGCGCTCAGCCTTCTTTATAGTCCAACTCTCACATCCATACATGACTACTGGAAAAACCAAAGCTTTGACTAGATGGACCTTTGTCAGCGAAGTAATGTCTCTGTTTTTTAATATGCTGTCTAGGTTGGTCATAGCTTTTCTTCCAAGGAGTAAGTGTCTTTAAATTTCATGGCTGCAGTCACCATGCAGTGATTTTGGAGCCCAGAAATATAAAGTCCCTCACTGCTTCCATTGTTTCCCAATTGATTTGTCATGAAGTGATGGGACTGGATGCCATGATCTTAGTTTTCTGAGTTTTAAGCCAACTTTTTCACTCTCCTCTTTCACTTTCATCAAGAGGATCTTTAGTTCTTCTTCGCTTTCTGCCATAAGGGTGGTGTCATCTGCATATCTGATGTTATTGGTGTTTCTCCTGGCAATCTTGATTCCAGCTTGTGCTTTATCCAGCCTGGCATTTCTCATGATGTACTCTGCATATAAATTAAATAAGCAGAGTGACAATGTACAGCCTTGACATACTCCTTTTCCTATTTGGAACCAGTCTGTTGTTCCATGTCCAGTTCTAACTGTTGCTTCCTGACCTGCATACAGATTTCTCAAGAGGCAGGTAAGGTGGTCTGGTATTCCCATCTCTTGAAGAATTTTCCACAGTTTATTCTGATCCATACAGTCAAAGGCTTTGGCATAGTCAATAAAGCAGAAATAGATGTTTTTCTGGAACTCTCTTGCTTTTTCGATGATCTAGCAGATGTTGGCAATTTGATCTCTGGTTCCTCTGCCTTTTCTAAATCCAGCTTGAACATCTGAAAGTTCATGGTTCAAGTACTGTTGAAGCCTGGCTTGGAGAATTTTGAGCATTTTACTTGGCTATCATGTGAGATGAGTGCAATTCTGCAGTAGTTTGAAACTTTTTGGCACTCCCTTTCTTTGGGATTGGAATGAAAACTGACCTTTTCCAGTCCTGTGGCCACTGCTGAGTTTTCCAAATTTGCAGGCATATTGAGTGAAGCACTTTCACAGCATCATCTTTCAGGATTTGAAATAGCTCAACTGGAATTCCATCACCTCCACTAGCTTTGTTCGTAGTGATGCTTTCTAAGGCCCACTTGACTTCGAATTCCAGGATGTCTGGCTCTAGGTGAGTGATCACACCATCGTGGTTATCTGCGTCATGAAGATCTTTTTTGTATAGTTCTTCTGTGTATTCTTGCCACCTCTTCTTAATATCTTCTGCTTCTGTTAGGTCCCTACCATTTCTGTCCTTTATTGTGCTCATCTTTGCATAAAATTCCTGTGAGATCTCTAGTCTTTCCCATTCTATTGTTTTCCTCTATTTCTTTGCACTGATCGCTGAGAAAGGCTTTCTTATCAGTCCTTGCTATTCTTTGGAACTCTGCATTCAGATGGTATATGTTTCCTTTTCTCCTTTGCCTTTAGCTTCTCTTCTTTTCTCAGCTATTTGCCAGGCCTCCTCAGACAGCCATTTTGCATTTCTTTTTCTTGAGAATGGTCTTGATCACTGCCTCCTGTACAATGTCACTAACCTCTTTCCATAGTTCTTCAGGTTCTCTGTCTATTGGATCTAATCCCTTAAATCTATTTCTCACTTCCACTGTATAATCATAAGGGATTTGATTTAGGTCATACCTGAATGGTCTAGTGGTTTTCCCTACTTTCTTCAATTTAAGTCTGAATTTGGCAATAAGGAGTTCATGATCTGAGCCACAGTCAGCTCCCTAGCACTATACTCTAAAGAAACTCAAGTTTCAGGCTTCAGAAAGAAAATGGGCTTCAGGGGAGAGAGATTACCTTAACACAGTAGCTCTCAACATGTGGTCCTGGCCTGCAGCATCTAATATTCAAGGGAGGCTCATGGTTAGAAATGCCAATTCCTGGACTCCACCCCAGACTTGTTGAATCAGAAACCCTGGGAATGGGGCCCAGCATGCTGTGTCTTCAGCCCTCGTGGGTCCAGAAAGTAACCTGGGCTTTCTGTTCCACCTCACAATAAGTACCCAGAAGCAAGAGACTGTCAAGTCCTAGTCTCTTGTTTAAGTGGGGGGAGGAAAAATGGAGAGGTTAACACAAAACAGCTCTCATTCTTTCAGATACTTCTACAGCAACAAATAAAATAAATGCTGATGGCAAACTGTAATGCCAACGGAGTGACCTCAGTTCAGGCAGACAGAACTGGAGTCGGGTGGCCATTAAGGACTTGGTCAGACACGTCTCTGCAACGAATGGGAACTTGCACTTTCTTTGAAATAAACCAGACCCAAGGATACCAGCAACCATAGTCAGAACAAAACCCGCCAACTGTAACCTTATGGTCTTAAAATCTCCCCTTGTAAATAATTTCAGACCCCAACAAATCCCTAACAAGCACCCTTACTTCTTGCCACCTCCAATGATAATTCTTGAGAAACAACTCATGTAACCATAGCCTTGCAGTATAAGCCTCCCCCACTCCATGGTCAGCAGAACACAACCCAAACATGTCTTGAATCTTTTAAAATATATTCATGAGTTTCTTTTATTTACTTTTTTGGCTGTGCCAGGTCTTAGTTGCAGCATGTGAAATCTTAGTTGTGGCTTGTGGGAACTACTTTCCGAATCGGCGATCGAACCCTGGGCATGCTGCATTGAGCGTGGAGTCTTACCCACTGGACCACCAAGGGAGGTCCTGCTTCTTGTTTCTGTGTCTTCTGGGATACAGTCCTAAAAAACCCCAAATAAACACCTTTCCGTTTCAATCAGGTCTTCATTTCTGAAATTTTGGTTAATGATACCTTAGTTAATTCTCTCTCCCCTTGATTAAGGCACTGCAAGCACAGTCTGGTTTCATAAAGAACGGAGGAAACCTGAGAACACGTCTGATCCACACCTCACCAACGAATCCTCACCCCCACCCGCCAGGTTTAAGAATGCAAGAGGCTTTATCCTGAAAAAGAAGCATGCAGAGAAATAAAGGTCAAGTGTTCAGTCGAGGCTGTTCCACATCTCCATGGAATGCAGAAAGGTGTGAACACTCTTAGAATTTCAATTGGGTCTCCCTTTTGCAAGGATTTTTATACTAACATGGACCCAGCACATAACTCCTTGTAGTAAAAAAAACGGTCTGTGTTAAAAATGCAATATCCTCCTCCAATATATATACCAGGTAAATGCTCATTTTTATCACATCATCTTATTTCAACCTTGTTATAAGGTTTGATTCAAGCAAAAGTGGAGGGTTGTCATTTTCGTTCTTAAACCCAATTAAATGTCACCATTTCCTGATTTCTCCTGCTGCCCCAGATACTTCCAACATATTTCAGACCTGAAATTTTCTGAACTCCTTCTTCTTTCCCAAGTCATTTTAAGAACCTGCCATTAAAGCATAATTACATGACTGGAAAATACTTTTGAAGCCTGCTCAGTGTGACTTTTTTTAATAGTGAGGTTTCTGAATTGCAGGCCTCCTAGGTGGATTTTCCGAGCTGGGTATAACTCAAGAGCATCTCTGCGGGCCCATTAGTTACCTTACAGAATTACATGAACTGTTTTAGGCCTCCCGAGGTAGCAAAGACTTCACAAAAAAATGAATGGATTATGCTTCACATCATCATATTTTTAGACAATATATACTAACAACCAAGACTGTTGAGCAGTTTTTGGCTTCTGAGATTATTGCTGTGAAATACAAGATTTACTCTTTACAGAAACAAACAAAAATGTTTAAAGCCAAATGGAGAATTAGCCTCCAAATTTCATTCGAGTTGATCCAGGCCAGAGAGCAATGCAGACCTTGATCAAGGTCACAACGGCTGGTTTCAGGGCAGCAGCAATTGGATTCACAGTCCCCACTGTGAGTCCTCCAACTGCTTATCAGCATTTCAGCCAGTTCTTTTTCCCTGAAAAACCAGTTCATTACCTTCCAGCACACGACTGCCACCTACTGGTGACGATGGTCGTTGCTGCCTGTGCAAAGCAGGAACTCTCACTGTCCAGAAAGGAAACAGATTAAGAATAATTTATATGTGAATTTAACAAAAAAGAAGCAGCAGACTTACAGATGTAAACAACAAAAGAGGTTACCCACAATGGGGAGAGGGGCAGGGGCAATATAGGGGCGGGGGAGGAGGGGCAGATACAAACTACTGTGTTTAAGATAGGCACGAGGATAGATTGTACAACCTGGGAAATACAAAGCCAATACTTTGTTATAACTGTACATGGAAAGTGACCTTTAAAAATCATATTTAAAAGTTAAAATAAAAAGTAAAATCTTTATGAAGGAGAGAAAAGAATTTGTCTTCAAAATGCTTTGAGTCGCTTTACTTAAACGTTATCTTATGTGATCCTTTCAACACTATGAAATGGGAATTTTTCTCCATGAGCACATGAGGTGCAGGTAAAGAAACTTACCCACGGAAGAATCAAGTTCACACAGCCTTGCTCCAGCTGACAATAGCTGCACCGGCTCCACGCCCTTCCCCCCACCCCACCCCGCCCCCCACACACCTCCAGCCCCCACGCCTGCCCCACGGGCTAAGTCCTGGTCCTCTAACTTTGACCTGCTTGGGGCTGGGGTCTCCCATCTGTTCCCAGGCCTCTCTAACGGGGACTACTCCTCGGGATGCATACTCCCCGGGATGCAGCGATAGGCTTAGGGAAAGCCAATCAGATCCTCTGACGCTTTTGCCAGCCCGGGTCAGGGAGAAGCACGTGCTCTTTTCCACTGACTCAGCCAGTGGTGTCAACAGTGCCCGCTGGAAGCTGCCCTTGCTCTGCCCAGCGGAGCCCAACATCCTTAGGTTGCCACCGTGCAAGAAAAGCTGAAAGACGTGGAACACCTGAACCAGTGACAGCTCTGTGCCCCCAATTCCAGCTGTGCTTGGACCCAGCTCTGCTCTTAGATGTTTCCGTTCTGCTCTTGGATGTTTCCGTTCTGAGAGCCAATAAATGCCTCTAAACTTTAAGGAGAGTGAAAAAATTGGCTTAAAGCTCAACATTCAGAAAACTAAGATCACGGCATCTGGTCCCATCACTTCATGGGAAATAGATGGGGAAACAGTGGAAACAGTGTCAGACTATTTTGGGGGGGCTCCAAAATCACTGCAGATGGTGATTGCAGCCATGAAATTAAAAGACGCTTACTCCTTGGAAGAAAAGTTATGACCAACCTAGATAGCATATTCAAAAGCAGAGACATAACTTTGCCAACAAAGGTCCATCTAGTCAAGGCTATGGTTTTTCCGGTAGTCATGTATGGATGTGAGAGTTGGACTGTGAAGAAGACTGAGTGCCAAAGAATTGATGCTTTTGAACTGTGGTGTTGGAGAAGACTCTTGAGAGTCCCGTGGACTGCAAGGAGATCCAATCAGTCCATTCTGAAGGAGATCAGTCCTGGGTGTTCTTTGGAAGGACTGATGCTAAAGCTGAAACTCCAGTACTTTGGCCACCTCATGCGAAGAGTTGACTCATTGGAAAAGACTCTGATGCTGGGAGGGATTGGGGGCAGGAGGAGAAGGGGATGACAGAGGATGAGATGGCTGGATGGCATCACTGACTCAATGGACGTGAGTCTGGGTGAACTCCGGGAGTTGGTGATGGACAGGGAGGCCTGGCGTGCTGCGATTCATGGGGTCACGAAGAGTCAGACACGACTGAGCGACTGAACTGAACTGAACTGAAGGATTAAACACCTGTTTGAGATGGCTTTTCCTGAATCTTGTCCTGAAAAGTCCTAATACCAAGGGTTCACCCTTTTCTCCCTTCCTTCTCTTTCCCTACTTTCAACTGTCAACAAATTAATGTTTGTATTGTGCCTGTGCTTACAAGACATGAGTCCATTTTCCAATACCTGTTTATTCTTGCATTTACAGTACATAAGTAAAATGTCTTTTGGATATAAACATAATTTTAGAACTGAAGTAGAGTTGATTTATAACATTGTTTTGGTTTCAGATGTACAATATAGTTATTCAAAAAGTTTATAGGTTGTACTCCATTTAAAGTTTTTATTAAATACTGGCTATATTCCCTGCACTGTAGTATATATCCTTTAGCTCATTTATTTTATACAGAGTAGTTTGTACCTCTTAATACCCTACCCTTATCTTGCCCTCCCACTTCCCTCTATCCTAGGTAACCACTAATTTTTTCTCTGTGAGTCTGTTTCTGTGAACATAATTTTTAAATGAAGTTTTTACATAAATTAAAAGCCATGAAATACCTTAAAAATCTTTTATTTCTTCCCTTAAATATCAGTTTCTCAAGAGCAACCAGGAGGTCTGCAATCTAAAGTAGTTAGTTCTTTCATTAAGGCAGAAATTGATTAGAGTTTTGGGGTTTGTGAGGGAGACTAGCCATCTGTCAGGGATTCATGCCATCATGGCTTAGATGAGTGTAGAGGTTTTTCTCAAAGGAGACATATTCCCTTGAGAATATCAGAATATCATACATTTATTTAAGGTAAGATCAAGGCATAAATACCTTGGGAAATGTAACACTATGTACATATCAATACGTTTTAAAATGTTATTTATTTTTAGTTGATAGGAGAAACTAACTTTTCTTAAAATTATACATCTTATTTTTAATTCATTATATAATCTCTTTGTTAATGTTCAGATAAGAAATTTATTACATGCAATTTTCTCAACCAGAGAACTTCTTAGGTGGTAAATTGTTGAAAATGTCAATGATACAATAAATTAACTTGATCCCAGAAGATAGTGCCATGCTCATAACATTGCTTTCCCAATGCTATTGACTGACTAACACTTTTTGGAGACTGTCTTCTGATTGGTTAAGGATTAGTGATGGGCTGCTGGCTGCCTGAAGCAATTCCGCTTATGTAGAACTATCTACCAAAGATGTTTTGGCTACAGCAAAGGGATTTTGGGGGGTTTGCTTCTTATTATTTGAGGCTGCTCTATCCATGACAGAAAGGTATTTTACAAGTAATGTTTGGAGCCATGAATAAACACTGGAGTTAGGTGCTACTCTTTTTGCTGATTTATTTCAGCAGGGTTTTAAAACTCCTTTAAAAATTGTTGACTAAGACAGTTTCCACTTGATGGCTCCTTCCCTCCCCACATGGCCCCTGATTTTCACTCTGTTCTTCAAGGAGAACAGCTGGAGCAGCTGGAATAGGGCCAAGTAAGTAAAACCACCATCACCACTCAGTCCCTCCCCCAGCTCCTCCCATTCAATGAGAGTGACTTTGCTCTAAACTCTGTTTTTATGTATAGGGCTTTTTAAAAAAGGTTTTCACTCATTCAACAACTGTCTCTTGAAAACCAACTATCCCCCAAGCATCAAGCTTGGAGACATTGTGATACTCCCTAAACAAGAGACTCAAACTACCCTATCTTTATGTTCAGGGGGGAGGGGCATGAGGGTACAAACAACACGCAATTAACAAGAGAATAAACAAAATAATACTGACTGGAGTATGATAAAGAGAATAATGTGATCACATGATGGAGGGTGGCTGGAGAAGTCAAGCATCGTTTGAAAAGGCGGTGAGGAAATGCCTTGCAGAGACGGTGATTCTTGGAGTGGTGTATTTGTGTCACTAGAAGATTTTAAACAGAGTTGTGATAAAGCCCAATTTAAAAAAATCATTTTTGTATGTTTGGTAGAAGGAGACAGAGACAGAGAGTAAAAGCAAAATGATCATTGGGAAAATATTGGGATCATCCCATCAACACACTGGTTTGGATATGAGAGATGATGGAAAGAAAGGAATCAAGGATGACTCCTAGTTTTTTTTCCTTTTGAGCAGTTGGATGAATGGTGATGCCCTTTACTAAGATAGGAAAGATAGGACCTCCCTGGTGCTCCAGTGGTTAAGAATCTGCCTGCAATGCAGCAGACACTGGGTTCAATCCCTGGTTCAGGAACTAAAATCCCACATGTCACAGAGCAACTAAGCCCGCACGGCACAACTTCTGAAACCTGCATACCCTAGAGCCCGTGCTCTGCAACAAGAGAAGCCACTACAATGAGAAGCCCACGCATCACAGCTAGAGACTAGCCCCTGCTTGCTTGCCGCAGCTAGAGAAAGCAAGAGTCTGTGTGCAGCAGTAAAGACCCAGGGAAGCCAAAAATAAACAAATAGACTATCATTTAAAAGCAAGATGGGAAAGATAGGAGGAAAACCAAGTGTGAGCAGAGACTATAGAAAGAAATCTTTATTTTGGATAGTTCTGATTTAAAAGCTCTCTTAAATATTCAGGCTAAGATGCAAACTCAGCTGTTTTCTCTGGAGTCAGGAGCTCAAAGAAGAGGTTGGGCTCTAAAGATCTAATTTTGAGAGTTGTGCATGATGCAAAGAGATCACCAAGAAGTGGACACAAGACCCTGTTCCAGGAACTCAAGGAATTAAATGTGGCAGAGAAAAGAAAGACAAGATAGAAAAGGTGATGGATTCTTTTGCAAAAAGAAAAACCTAACACCCTCCCCCGGAGAAGGGGGTGGCATCCCACTCCAGTACTCTTGCCTGGAAAATCCCATGAACAAAGGAGCCCTGTCCATGGGGTCTCGAAGAGTCGGACACTACTGAGCGACTTCACTTTCACTTTTCACTTTCATGCATTGGAGAAGGAAATGGCAACCCACTCCAGTGTTCTTGCCTGGAGAATCCCAGGGACAGGGGAGCCTGGTGGGCTGCTGTCTATGGGGTCGCACAGAGTTGGACACGACTGAAGCGACTTAGCAGCAGCAGCAGCAACACCCTCCCCCACCAGAAGGAGAGAAAAAATCTGCACCAATTGCTGTGGCTATTCCCAAGAATATTACAAAATCCTGGTTAATCAGAGCAGGAAATCTTGGCCAGAAATTTAGGAATAAAACCAGGAGAATTCAATGAATTCTGGTGCTTTTAAAAAACCTACCAAGAGGGACTTCCCTGGCAGTACAGTGGATTAGAATCTTTCTGCCAGTGTAGGCAACATGGGTTCGAACTCTGGTCCAGGAAGATCCCACGTGCCTCAGAGCAACTAAGCCTGTGTGCCACAACTACTGAGCCCCTGCTGTAGAGCCTGTGAGCTGTAACTACTGAGCCCCTGTACTGCAGCTACTGAATCACGTGTTGAAAGCCTGTGCCCCACAACAAGAGAAGCCAACACAATGAGAATCCCACACACCACAATGAAGAATAGCCCCTGCTCACAGAAATAGCTCAGTTGGTAGAGAATCTGCCTACAATGCAGGAGACCCCGGTTTGATTCCTGGGTAGGGAAGAACCCCTGGAGAAGGGATAGCCTACCCACTCCAGTATTCTTGGGCTTCCCTTGTGGCTCAGCTGGTAAAGAATCCACCTGCAATGCAGGAGACCTGGGCTTGATCCCTGGGTTGGGAAGATCCATTGGAGAAGGGATAGCCTACCCACTCCAGGATTCTGGCCTGGAGAATTCCATGGACTATGTCATCCATGGGGACACAAAGAGTCAGACACGACTGAGCGACTTTCATGCACATACACAGCAACCAATGACAGCCCGTGTGCAGCAGCAGGGACTCAGCACAATCAAAAGATAAAAAGATTAAAGAATTTTTAAAAAACTACAAAAATTATAATAAGCAATTCAGGGAGAATAATACCATTCCTTATGTGCCATACTTCGGGGAAAAAAATACCATACTTTGTCCTAATCTTGGGTACCACTGCTAAGACCCTGTTACTTATATTCACTTTGTCATTGTTCCCAAAGTGAAAGTGCAAGTCACTCAGTTGTGTCTGACTCTTTGCAACCCCATGGATGATACAGTCCATGGAATTCTCCAGGTCAGAATACTGGACTGGGTAGTCTTTCCCTTCTCCAGGGGATCTTCCCAACCCAGAGATCGAACCCAGGTCTCCTGCATTGCAGGCACGTTCTTTACCAACTGAGCTATCATTGTTCCCAAAGAATGCCCCAATACCAGGGTGACTCAGGTCAGAAGGTGCTAGTCCCTGCTACTCTTTTCAGATCAACTCCTCTTCTATGCCAAACTAGGATTTCTATATTGAGCACAGATTTCCAGTCCGGGGGACACTATAATTAGTTTTCTTTCAAGAGTCCTTCCCAACTTTCCTGGCAGCAAAGCTCAACTAGAATCATTGGCCATCCTCAAGGTAAAGTTCGATAATGCTGGACCACAACAGGGAAAGAAGGGACTTCATTCTTTTGTCCTCAGGAAGTTCTTTTCACCAAAGAAATTTGCAAATTTCTCCAGACACTAGATCTGTATCCTAAGGGGTATTATTTCTTCTTCTTCTTTTTTTCAGTCTTTATTTATTTTTGGCTCACTGGGTTTTTGTTGCTCTGGGCAGGCTTTATCTAGTGGCAACACACTGGCCTCTTATTGTGGTGATTTTTCTTGTTGTGGAGCACAGATTCTAGGCAAATCTCAGTAGTTGTGGCTCCAGAGCACAGGCTCAGGAGCTGGGGTGCACGGACCCAGCCACTCAGCGGCATGTGGGATCTTCCCACCCCAAGGATCTAACCTATGTCTCTTGCGCTGGCAGGCAGATTCTTAACCATTGGACCACCACGGAAGTTTAGTGTATTATTTCTAATCAGATGTGGTCTGGCCACAGAGTATTTTATTGCACCCTTTCCTTATGTTAGTGGAAAACATTTTTCCTAATACCTATTTTCCTCTCCTGTTTCAGTTCCTTTCTCCGTCTGTGTGTGCTCGGTTGTGTCTGACTCTTTGCAACCCCATGAATTGTAGCCCACCAGGCTTCTCTGTCCATGGAATTTTCCAGGCAAGAATACTGGAGTGGGTTACCATTTCCTCCTTCAGGGTATCTTCCCAACCCAGGAATCAAACTCATGTCTCTTTTGTCTCCTGCATTGGCAGGTAAAATCACTTTTGTGTGGTCTATTTGGTCATATATATATATATATATGTATATATTTTGCATTTTTTGTGCATTTTGTTGGTGATTAAAATGCCCCAAGTGTAGTGCTAAAGTGCTGACTAGCGTACCTAAATACTAGAAGGCTGTGCTATGTGTCATGGACAAGATATGTGCGTTAGATAAGCTTCCTTCAGGCATCAGTTAAAGTGATGTCAGCTGTGAGTTCAGTGTTAATAGATTAACAATGCATGTTTAATAACCTGTCTTTAAATAGAAATGTACATAAAAGAAAGATATGCAGTGATCAGTTAATGAAAATGTTGTGACCAGAGGCTCTTAGGAACCTAACTCTATATTTACCTTAGGAGCAGTTGTTCAATATTCACTAAGTCTGTTTTTGGAGTGACTTTGTAGAACTACCATGAGTAATGAGAATCATCTATATTTACATCATCAAGGGGACATCACTCAAGTGACTTCCCTTCCTAAAGGAAGACACCTACATCAAGGTGACCAAGATTTCTGTAGGCAGAAAAGTGCAAGGCAGCCTGGAAATGGTGGATCTTCTTCCTTTGAAAAGACAAAAACAAAACAACAACAAAGAGGAAAACAAAGCATTTAAAGTGTTGCTTCACCAGTCTCCATGCCCCCCTCAGTGTGTATATATATATAATAAGTATATATATATATATATATATACATACACATGTAACATACATTACATATGCAACATATAAAACATATATACATGTAAATATATATATATAAATGAAAAAAATACATACCAACTGTACAATAAAATTTACATGTTGTGGAAAGCACTTGGAGCAAATCCTGGAAGATAATATAAATTTTAGTGCAATATGTTCAAATAAGGAAATTGCACAAACACAGAGATAATACTAAATATTATTAAGAATTACAGCTAAACATGTGTGTGTGTGTCTGTGTGTCTATGTTAGTCGCTCAATCGTGTCCAATTCTTTGCACCCTGTGGACTGTAGCCCGCCAGGCTCCTCTGTCTATGGAATTTTCCAGGCAAGAATATTGTAGTGGGTAGCCTTTCCCATCTCCAAAGGATCTTCCCCACCCAGAGATTGAATCTGGGTCTCCTGCTTTGTAAGTGGATTCTTTATTGTCTTAACTGCCAGGGAAGCCCAACCAAACATATACCAAATATTAATATATCACTTCACTCCTATTTCACATAATTATGTGAAACATTTTCTTAGAATGAGATATAGAAAAGTTTATATTTTTCATTTTTTCCTTGGAATATTATTAGGAGATTGTTTCTGATAATAGTACAAACACATGATAGATTATTATCTAACGATTCATAGTCATGTTTTAGAAGAATACTTAATATATAATGTTGTGGATCTACAATGAATCTACAAAGTTGTACAAATACTATGATCACAATTTAAAAAGACTATCTAATGCTACAAATATAATGAGAAGACAATACTACAACATTTGAAGCTGTAAACCTCAGCTATGATATTAAGGTAATTTTTATATTCTCTATACTGTTCTATATTTTCTATAATAAGGATATTACCTTATATAATCAAAAACTGTCATCAATTATGATTTCTATAACTTTCACACTGTTTTTATCATTCAAGCCTAAAAAGTCCTGACATACATTTTTATATTAAAGAGCTACATTTTTCTCACTTAACATCTCAAAAAATTAATAATTCTTTAAACGTTCCAAAATCTGAGTGAAATGCAACAAGTTATATGGTCAGGTCTCCATTATTCTGATAATGAATGACAACATGAACAAGACTATGTGAGTTGTACAAAAACTCTTACGGGTTTCGAAGCGTGATTTGATTTTCATGCAGAAATATATCTTTCCAATGCTGGATGTCAAAATGAGCCTGCCTTCCTGGTATACCTTCCCCTTAGCAGAAGGCCGTCAAACTTTCAGGTGACAGGTGAATGTTGGCAATAACTAGCAAAGTAGGAAGTCTTCATAGCCTAAATCATAAATTATGGTATAAATTGAAAGGAATAAAAAATAAGCAGATCTCTCTAGAGAAAATAGGTTAGACTCAGATGGCATGAATCTATGCTCAATACCCAGAGCATGTGCGTGAGCGCTAAGTTGCTTCAGTGTCTGACTCTTTGGGGCCTCATGGACTGTAGCCCGCCAGGCTCCTCTGTCCATGGGATTTTCCAGGCAAGAATACTGGAGTGGGTTGCCCTTCCCTTCTCCAGGGGATCTTCCTGGCCCAGAGATTGAACCCATGTCTCTTATGTCTCCTGCATTGGCAGGAGGGTTCTTTACCACTAGCGTCACCTGGGAAGCTCTCCCCAGAGCACTGCTGCTGCTGCTGCTAAGTCGATTCAGTCGTGTCCGACTCTGTGCGACCCCATAGATGGCAGCCCACCAGGCTCCGCCGTCCCTGGGATTCTCTAGGCGTTTCCTTCTCCAATGGGTTGCCATTTCCTTCTCCAATGCATGAAAGTGAAAAGTGAAAGTGAAGTCGCTCAGTCGTGTCCGACTCTTCGAGACCCCATGGACTATAGCCTACCAGGCTCCTCCATCCGTGGGAGTTTCCAGGCAAGAGTACTGGAGTGGGGTGCCATTGCCTTCTCCGTCCCCAGAGCACACCCCGCAGCAAATGGCCTTTAGCAATTATGTGAATCATGTAAATAGGATGAACAATGTTATTTTTAATAACAAAATAGTACATATTTTGGCATATGTTTGGAACTCAGAGTTGAGCCTCCTATGGAGCAATAAAATTCATAGTGAATACTAAGTCTTTGCTTTCACACTAATTATAAATCCATTTATTTGTAATAGATCCTTAATATTAAAACTTAAAAACTATGTATTTTAAGACACTTTGGGTTCATTTTGAATTTCTAAAAATAAGCATGGGCTAGTTTTCTCTATAAACAACTCATCTGAGACTTGTAAGCCCATCAATTTTGGGTCACCGACTTGTATTTCTCTGCTATCTTTCATTCCTATACGTGCTTTCTATTTTGGTTCTCTTTGATGGTCTCCCTGTGTTGTATTTGTTTTGCTCTTCAGGGCTGGTTTAGTCCGATGGACACCCCAGAGAAAATTCTGACTCAACAGACCTCTTCCAAAGGGTTGCAGAAGGTAAGTGAAGGCTACTCAGCCTTTGAGGACTGATATTGTGTGAGGCTATTGAGATGCTACTTGACAGGACCCCGCATCAACGTGAAATGAGATCATGAAGCTAAAGAACACAGAAGTGGTCCCACAGCCAGACTAGAGATGCAGATGTAGAGAATGGAGTTATGGACACAGCAGGGGAAAGAGAGAGTGGGATGAATTAAGAGAGTACCATTGAAATATATACACCACCATGTGCAAAACAGATAGCTAGTGGGAAGCTGCTGTATGGCGCAGAGAGCTCAGGTCGGTGCTCTGTGATGGTCTGGAGGGGTGGGATGGGGAGATGGGGGGGAGGCTCAAGAGGGAGGGGAAATATGTATACCTGTGGCTGATTCATGGTGATGTATGGCAGCAACCCACTCAATACTGCAAAGCAATTATCCCCCAATTAATAATAAATAAATGTAATAAAAGTAAAAAAGAGCGGGGGATATATGTATTGTTGTTGATCAGCCGCTCAATTGTGTCCAACTCCTTGTGACCCCATGGACTGCCGCACACCAGGCTTCCCTGTCCTTCACCATCTTCCGGAACTTGCTCAAACTCATGTCCATTGAGTCGGTGATGCCTCCCAACCATCTTGTCCTCTGTTGTCTCCTTATACTTATGGCTAATTCACGCTGTTCTATGGCAGAAACTAACACATTGTAAAGCAATTATCCTCCAGTTAAAAATATTTAAAAATTAGAAAAAGCAAAAAATGGAACAAAGTCTAACTTAAACTTGCCATAATTTTAATAAATGCATGGATGCAAAAGAAAGAAAGAAGTGGTCCACAGCTTCAGGCTGTGACCAGAGACCTGAAAGATCCCTCACCCTGCTCTCTCTTCCTTCCACAGTCTCAGCCTTTATCTGAGATCTGGGATCAAGGGTGGAAGAGCACTTTGTGCTGTTCTTTCCTCTCATACTTATTTTCCGACCCTTTCAGAAAAGGTATAACCCTCTTACCAAGCCCTCTCCATGACTGTAGCCACACATACCACACGTAAATGAGTCTCCCAGTTGGGAGTGTCTGTGCTGACCCTGGGGATGTGTTGGTTGGGTGATAAACATCAGCATATGTCCTGACTTCTATGGGGCTACATGAAGGAGAGAAAACACAGATTCATGAACAAGCCCCATTCCTTCCTGTAAGACCCACCAGCGTTCTTGGCCTTCCCCAATCAATAGAAATTGATTCCAGACCAAACAAGAAATTCAGGCAAGGCTTTATTGGGGCTCCTGTTATAGCAGGAGGAAGCCAGAGTAAACAAGTTTCCCTTGCTCACTCCCCGAGAAGAGGGAGAGCTTGCTTCTTATATGAGGCGAGGGTAAGGATGTGTCCAGGGGTAGGGTAGAGGGGTGGCTTAGGTGGTCTGATTCCCCTTTAGCGGTGTTGCGTGCAGGGCGCATGCGCAGTCCCTGGCTTTTGCGTCAAACTACTTCTGCTCCCGGCTCTTCAGAAATGGCCGTGGGTGGCAGGGGTGGTGGTGGGAGTGTTGATCATTCTGTATCTTGCCCATAATTTGCCCCAACTGCACATGCATTCATTTTTAATTCTTTAGAGTTTCTATTTTGTGTGTCCTGGTGCAAGCATTGCAGCAAAGGATTCCAGGTTCCACGTCCCAGCCTGTTTCACTTATACTCAGCCTGCAACTAAGGTAAGTCGTTTCCCTGGGAAAACTGAGAGAAGTTGCACTTAAGATCTCAACTAGACAGAAGCCAAATGCTCAGTAAGGTAGTGTATGTGCTGGATGTTCAGCTTTGCTTGAAAAAACTTTTATAAACCTTTCCAAACATCCACATGGACCTAGTTTCTTATCTGCTAAAGGTTGACATCCAAATTTTTCCTCTTTTTGTTTTAAAATAATTTTCTGGTGTTTTATTAGTATTCTGACATTTAATTATGAGTTGTTAGAGTTGCCCTAGAAAGAAAATATCTCTGTTCAGACTTCAAGGGCTAATACAATAATACCACTTGCTTCATTAAGTCTTAGGCATTTTAACCTCACAGCACACCGGGAGAAGAACTAACAGATTCACTACAGTGGTGGGTGGTCTCTGCTGAGATGATAAACAATACCTCTTTATATTTGAAGTGTCATTAATCATGCTGAGCCAATGTGAAGTGAAAAGGGGTAAAGTTATGGTTACTTTTGAAGGACCGAAGCACTGGTTTAAAAGATTGCTGAAGGAAAGACATATATTTTTAAATGTGGGATTACTGGAGAGTTTTGCTGAATGCTATGAGCTTGGTAACTGGCAAACTGTTTTTACTTCCGTGTAAGACATGCTCTAGGAACAAATCACACAGTTTGCTGAGGAGCTGCAAGACAGTTTGATTAACTTTCTTTTCTAGGACAAAAGGCTACCGTTTAACTTGAAGTCCTCAGGAAGCTATGTGAATTGAGTGATTCAGGCAATGATATTAATGTCATTTGAATTCCATTTGAGTTTATTGATTCCTTCATCTGAAAAATAAAAAAAAAGAAGAAGCAGGGAGCAGCTGTGGAGGCAGTAACCCAGGTCTTCCAGATTTTTGTTGTAAATCATGGGAAGGGATATGGTCTAAATTGCTCTCATTTGTAAATGCTTCTAGGCTGTTCTTTACGTGAAAAATGGCTTATCTTTGAACTTCCTTTTTCTGTCTTTTGTTAAGATAAGACAGAAGCCTAGTGGCTAGCAATAAAGAAAATTGTACTAACCATTTAGAAAACATTTCTTTCCCAGGAGATGAGCTACATACAGATATGTTGAGCTTGTAATCAGTGTGAGCAGTGTTCTTCTTATCTGGGGGATGGGCTTTTGGACGATGCAGACCTGGAATGCTAGCATTTGTTGGGAACTCATAGCTGTAGGGAAGACAGCTGTGATGAATGATTCCCCAGCACCCCAGGTCTGGGGAACAAAAAGTTCACTTGCATTTCTGTTTATAAAACAGAATATATCTGGCAATAAATAATGCCTTCAACCTCGATATTTTTTTCCAGGCTAATTCATTCATTAATCAAACTAAACCATTATACTAAACCCCAAGGCTAATATGCTATAAAAAGTTCCCATCTATAGTGAGGACAGGTTGATTTGTGACTAAGATGGGGGAAAGAAGGATTATCTCATGTTTCTTTTATTTCCCCAAAGCTCGGTGTTTAAAACACATAAAATTCGTAATTTAAAACCCTCAATTCCTTGAGCTCGTTACATCTGATTGCTGCTCAGATAGCTTCTAGTATGCAAGGGGTCACTTGCTATGGTCTGAATGTGTGTGTCCCTCCAAATTTATACATAGAACACCTAAGGGGTGGTATCAGGGGGTGGGGTCTGATTAGGACCCCACCTAGGACATGATCCAGAGAAGGCGATGGCACCCCACTCCAGTACTCTTGCCTGGAAAATCCCATGGATGGAGGAGCCTGGTAGGCTGCAGTCCATGGGGTCGCGAAGAATCGGACACGACTGAGTGACTTCACTTTCACTTTTCACTTTCATGCATTGGAGAAGGAAATGGCAACCCACTCCAGCGTTCTTGCCTGGAGAATCCCAGGGACGGGGGAGCCTGGTGGGCTGCCATCTATGGGGTTGCACTGGAGTGGGGTGCTATTGCCTTCTCCAATATAAATGCTACATATAGCTAAAAGTTGAAACTCAACCACTTGGCCATAAAGAAGAATGAAATAATGCCATTTTGCAGCAACGTGGATGCAACTAGAGATTACCACACTAAGTGGAGTAAATCAGAAAGAGATCTCTAAGACAAACACCGTATGATATCACTTCTATGTGGATCTAAAATACGACACAAATGAACCTATCTGTAAAACAGAAACAGACTCATAGAGAACAGAAAAGAAAAGCTTGGGTGGGTGGGCTGGGAGAAGGTTGAATTGAGAGTTTGGGATTAGCAGATGCAAACTGGGATATATAGGATGGATAAACAAGATCAAATTGTACTGTGATGTACCATAATGGGAAAGAATTCTTTAAAAAAAGAATAGGGTTTCAAGAACACACACACAAAACTTAAAAACTTCTAGAGGAAACATAGAAGATCTTTGTGACACAGATGGCACATGTTTTGTAGATGAAAAATAGTAATTATAAAATATAGTCCATCAAAATACAAAATTTCCAGGCATCAAAAGATTTCATTAAGATGATAAAAGAAAAAGTAGCTACAGCTGAAAGAAAATATTTCCAATACCAATATCTCATAAAAGACTCATACCCAGTATATATAAATAATTCCAACTACTAACTAATAGAAAATTGAGCAATCTTGTTAAAAAAATTGCAAAAACCGAAACATACTTCACAAAAGAAATTATATGATTGTAATTATAAAAGTGGCCAATACACACTGATGCTAAACATCAGTGAAATGCAGATTAAAAGCATAATTTACAGTAACTGGAATAGCTCAAATTAGAAATAGAATACACAGACAATACTAAGTATTGGGGAAGGTTACAAATGCAACTCTCATGCACTATTGCTGGAAATGTATAAAGACAAGTACTTTGGGAACCGATCTGGTAGTTTTAACATATATTTAAAATATAATTTAACAATTCAACTCCTAGGGAAATAAAAATACACTCAGTAAAAAAAAAAAAAAAAATACAACAACGCTGTACAAAGGACTTCCCTGGAGATCCAGTGGTTAAGACTTCACCTTCCAATGCAGAGAATGCATTTTTGATCTCTGGTCAGGGAACTAGATCCCACATGCCTCGGGGCAAAGAAAGCAAAACAAAAATATTTGGAAGCAATATTGTAACAAATTCAATGAAGACTTTAAAAATGGTCCACTTAAAAAAAAAAAAAACTGTATAAGGATTTTCATAGCAACTGTTCCATAATTGTCAAAACTAGGGGAGAAAAAACTACTAAGGAAATAAATTGTTGAATTATATGATGGCATACCCATTCAATGAAATTCTACTGACCAATGAAAAGGAACAAACCACTGTATATCAGTTATCTGGGACTGTGTAACAAATCACTTCAAAATATAGTGACTTAAAACAACTATGGTGTATTATTTCTGTAGGTTAAGAGTGGCATTTCTGCCTGGGCTGATTCTTGCATTTATATTCAATTGCCTGGATGGAACCAAGAGAGCCTCACTCACCTCCTGGTGGCTTGATGCTGGCAGTGGGCTGGACACCTGCCTCCATGTGGCCCTTTATCCAGGTGGTCTTCCCATCCTCCAGGGGTACTCCCTATAAATGTGGCCTGTCTCTTCAGCAGGATAGCCTGAACTTCCTTATATGGCTGCTGGAGAAAGAAACGGCTACTGCCGAGGACCAGCCCTGGCTGATCCAGGGTATTCGAAGGGGAGACGGCGTCGGCGACCTATTCAAATGGTAATTAGAGATATAAAGAGTAATAGAATGAGGATAGCTCAGTAGGAAAATTCAGTGGAGAAAAGAGGCTGAGTAGCTTGGTTTACGCGGAAATCAATATAACCCGTGACACCAGGTTAGCTCTGACCACGGAGGCCGCAGGCGCCCTCTCGAATAGCGGAAGGTGCCCCACCTTAGACACCTTCTCGAGTGGGTCTTAGAAGCCCAGGCAAATAAGTGGTCGCAGAGGATATCCACGCTCCAGATGGAGACTTCAGCCGGAAGTTAAAGGAAAGAATTGACATGGGGAGACCAAGCATTGGTGAGCAAGGCCCGTAGCTTTATTTTTAACAGGGGCTTTTATACCCTAAGTTACACATAGAGGATAATAGGGGATGCAAAGTCAGCAGTCTTTGATTCTTATCAAAAACCAGGGTTTCTTTCCTGCAAATTTATCGTATACAAATGGTTTAGGTGATTTACATCATCTTCTGGCCAGAAGGCCTACTAACATTTTATGACTCTTGACAAGGACTTATCAACAAAGACTTATTTTCCCTAAGAGTAATTATTTTAAGGTTTGGCGCCATCTTCCGAAGATAAAATTGCATTCCTATAGGGCGGATGTGTAATGGGTATACAACAAAGGAAAGAATTTATTACCTTAAGGGTCTAAAGTTACTAACACCAAGGCCACTACTTATTTTTTCTACATACCAACTATATTAATTAATACACATTCAAGGATACAATTCAGGGGATGTGAAAACTTGGCAACAAGCATTGGCTCATCAATGAAATCCTTTACTAGTTTATTCTGACAGTTTCTAACTCTCTGAGAGGCTCTAAAGCTATTTGAATATCTTAAGTTTCCTGTGCCTCTTGAGGCTGGAAGACTGTAAACAATCGTATGCATAGCTGTAGGAGTCGGGTAAACTTGTCAGGCGAGTTAGAGAGCCATCTGAGGGGTTTGGATTTAAACACTCCTAATTGCCCAGGAACTTTATTAATTGGAGCTGTAAGTTAACTCTTCGACAGAGAGAGCGAGATGGTGGTAGGGGACAGCCCCCAGTAAAGTCAGAGGTGAGAGCACAAAGCAATAAAGTAGGCAGACTCTGGTTTTTTGGGGGGAAAATGCTCGAGAATATCCGGGCGGACTCCTGAGGCTCGATCCCGCCTTTGCGTATGCCGAGCCTCCTTCCTCATGACCTTTGTCACGAGCGGAATGCCTCACCGGCTCCCGGCAGGCTACCTACTCCAGTATTCTCACCTGGGAATCCCATGGACAGAGGAGCCTGGCAGGCTACAGTCCATGGAGACGTGAAGAGTTGGACATGACGGAGCACGCACGTTCACACCTTTCTTCCAAGACATAAAGTAGAAGCTATAAGCTCTATTAAGGCTTGGATTCAGAAGTCAAAGAATATCACTTCCATCACATTTTATTGGTCAATCAAGTCATAAAAGCAGTCCGTTTCATGGGGTAGTATATAGACCTAGTCACGTGATGGCAGGGGTAGCAATTTTCCATTATACAAGGATAAGATAACAGGAAAGGGAGTCATTGGGAAGCTGCTTTCACCATGGTCCCTCTTGTGATATGTATAAAACAGAGATTAATCTTCCAAATAATACCTTGACTGAAAGAAGACATTCACAGAAGAGTGAACAGTATATTATGCTGTTTATATTAAACACTGGAACAGTGAAAACTAAGCTGTAAGTCAGAAATGAGAATACTGATGGTTGTTTATTATGGCACTGGAGGTGGGGAGGTTGACTGAAAATTGGGACAAGGAAGCTTTCTGTAGTGATGAAAATGTGCTATGAATTTCAGATTATCTTCGTTGATATTAGTATTTCCTGTCCAAGAAACAAATCTTATAAATATTTCTTCATTGTTCATAAAATTCTTTTCCACTAATTGGATGGAACAGCAAACAATCAAATACCCTGTTTATTACTTCTATTAGAAGTTTATCTTGTAATGAATTATTGCTGTTATCATGCTCTGAAAATTTTTCGCTACAATTTGCTTCTCAGTGCCCCCATATATGTCTATTTATTTTGTTGTTCGTCTTTATTGCTTTTCTTATAGCCCATCAGCTTTTGAGCATGAAATCTATAGAAAAGGGAGAAATGACATAAGGAAGTTTTCCCCTCAAATTTTGTAGCTTCTGCTAGAGGAAGTGAGTTAATGAATAAATCTGGGTCTGTACATAACTTGAATGAACAGAAAATCAGCTTTTTCCTTTTACCACCAAACCAAAAAATGTTAACCTTTTTTAATTTTTAACATATATAAAAATAAATAGACAGTATAGTGAACCCATTCTCCAGCCCCAAACATAAACAGGCCAATCTTGCCTCATCTATATTCCTAGCCCCAGTGTTATTAGAGATGGGCCATCTTGTTATACTTACTCTTCAAAAGTAATCCAGGATAGCATATGTGTTTCATTTGTTCCATCAATCAGATGGATCTGAAAAGAAAACAAAACTATTATAAAATACCAAAGTAATTAATAACTTCTGGTCCTAAGAAGCAACTTTCCGTCTGATGAGATGCAGAGATGGAGCAACACGTGTTACACATTCACACAGATCTTGGTTCTCATCTCTCGTAACTGCTATGTTGCCACACAACTGATGGCAAATGGTTTTCAATGACAGGTTGCAATTGTCCAGAACATATTTTATTGATTTAAGAAACTTACAAATAGATGATTTTCATTTGGCCAAAGGGAAAAAAAATAGCTTAAAACTGCTCATAGGATTTCCTTTTGTAAAAAGTGTGCATTGTTATTGCCAAGTGACCGGGGTAGAATCTACAGTAATGGAGTGGTAGGTGGTGTTTGGTTTGCCACTTCATTTTGTACGGATTCTCCCATTATTTCAAATTTTTTTAAATGTTTGTATAAGTAAGTCACATTTGTTTTTTTTCACTTTGACATTTTTTCCAAGTCCTGACACAACAATGGACTAAATTCAATAACTACATAATTCCCACTAAATTTGTTTTATTTAAGAATTTCGCTTTCATTATAACCCTGAAGGACAAAACTCTCACTTAAAATTGAACAACTGTAACTACTTTTTAGCACTCCAGGAATAATAGTAAGTTGTCTTTGGTCTTAAAATCCTGATTCAGTGTGCTTTGTTTGGCTTCACTTGCATATAAAACAAGTAAACACAGCCTCCTTGGATTCGGTGTCATCTCCAGGACTTGAGAATTCTCAATATGGTCATTCCGACTGAGCACTTGTCTCGTGTCGGTTGTGTCTGTCTCACTGAAAACAGTTTAAAACGATTCATGCAGTTTAGTGTTGGGCTAGCCTAGTCCGGATCTCAAAATAATTTAACCAGTTACATTTTTTTCTTCTCAAAATATCTATTTAAGACTTTTTGTTTATTTTGCATTCTGTTCATTTCTCTCTACATATTATAAGGATCACAATTCTGAAAACCTGCTGTCATTAACAATGTTGAACATTTTATTGCTTTCCGTAACAACATGAGGAAAGAGACATGGTTCCTAACAAAATCAACTTCTTCCTCAAAATAAGTGGTTGCTGACTGTCTTGAATGCTCTGGTGGACTTATAATTTCTCTCCTCTTTTTTTTAAAATTTATTTTAAAAATGTTTTTCATCGTGTACAATTGCTTTGCAACATTGCTTTACAATGTTAGCTTCAGCTATACAATGACGTGAATCAGCTATATGAATACATATGTACCCCAGGACATGGAAGCAGCCTATACATCCGTCAACGGATGAATGGATAAAGAAAATGTGGTTCATATATACGATGGAATATTACTCAGCCATAAAAAACAAAACTCAACAAAACTGGGTCATATGATGGAGATGTGGATGGACCTAGAGTCTGTCATATGGAGTGAATTAAGTCAGAAAGAGAAAAGCAAGTATCATATGTTAATGCATATATGTAGAATCTAGAAAAATGGTACAGATGAACCTATTCACAGGGCAGGATAGTGATGCAGATATAGAGAACGGACTAGACATAGACGGCACGGGGAGGGTGGGACGAACTGGGAGAAAAGGACTAACATACACACTTTCTCCCTTCTTAACTTTCCTTTTCTTTCACTGCTCTTCCTTCTGAAAGTATTCTCATTCTAGTAAATATATCTATCTTTTCACAATGTTGCTTCCAAGAGATTTCCATTTCCTTCAGACCCAGTAGGAGAATTTGGCCATTTTGAGGCCCGTACAGTCTTCTTTCTTTCAGAATAGGTTTTTGGCTTGCAGTAGGATACTTAATTTCATTTTATTTAAATTTTGGCATAGTCCATAACTCATAGCAGTGTACACAATCTGAATTTAAGGTTTGCAAAAGTGCGTTTCAAATACATTTTAATTGCTCCTACCTTGTATAGAGCCATATAAATTGGTAATCAAACAACTTAAAAAAATTTGAGGTATGGTTGATTTGCAGTGTCAGGTTAGCTTCACGTATACAGCAAAGTGGTTCAGTTATACATATATATCTATTCTTTTTCAGCTTCTTTTCCTTTAGGTTATTACAAAATATTTATTATAGTTCCCTGTACAGTAGGGAACAGTAGGTCCTTACTGGTTATCTATCACACAATTTCTATTTTACGTATATTAACTTGTTGATGTATATGTGTAGGAATTTTTATCACTGAGACCCTCTATTCTTTGGGTCATCTTACTGCTTTTAGACAATCTGTGTGCAGACTCACTATGCCAATGGCAATGTTATAGATTGTTTCTTCTGGAACTACTGTCAGGACAAGATGTTGAGTAACAACAGTAAAGCTTGTTGAGTAACAAGTTAATGCATTGCAAAAAGCACAGAATGCCACACAGACATTTCAGATGCACGTGGTACTGCCACAGTTTTGCTCTATAAACATAAGAATTCTTATAAACTTGTATTTCCATGATTCCCACAAAAAAAGAAACGTATAGAGTATTTAAAATTGTATATTCTGAATTATTTTATCTTTCCCTGACAACACTCCCATTTGGGTAGGTATTGTAGTGAACCAAATCTTCCACTAACAATTTTGATTTGCGGGTCTGATAATTAAAAGAGATTTCTGCAGACTAGCTTCGGTCCATACATTCCAAACCTTGTTTCTCCCACATGGCCCCCGTATCTAGGGCTGAGTGGTTAGAACACTTTCGTGTTGCAGCCTCATCTCTGACCCTACACTTTGTGTTACCGTTGGGTGAGTCAGCCTGGTGGACAATGGTGGTTTTCCTGGAAGTCGTCTTTATACCTGGATACCTAGCAATAAGTAACAATGCCAGAAGAGACCATAAGCTACATAACTATACTCCATTAAACCAAAAATATATGCTTCCTTTGCTCAGCTCCCTTTGTCTGTATCTCGCAAAAGCCAGGCCACTCTAAAATCCCTGATATCACAGGGCAAGTACGACAAAGGAAAAATGAGTCGAAAGAGACAATTGTCTTAACTATCTTACTTTGAAACTTACAGTGAAACTATCTTACTTTGACATATTTTAGAAAAGCACATGACTAGGTGAACTCATTTCTAGGTTCTCTCCCAGGCCTTGGAAATGGTCCATTAAAAATGAGGGGCTCTGACATTTTGTCAGTTTTATAGTAAACCTGCTTTTGACCCCATCAGCAAATTACATCTCTAAATTGCAGTTCATTGGTTACTCTTAATGTGTTGCTGATGACATTATATATACAATGAAGAAAAAAATCAGAATTAGAAACTTATTTGACTTCTGATTTAATGGTTTTAGATCAATCATTAACACTCATATAATTACAAAATTATTTAATAATAAATGAACAGCAGTAATCAACACATGAGAAGCTCTTTTGCAGGCTGTATGATCTACACTTCAACACTATGAGATAGGTGTACTGTTACAGGTATTATCATCCCTGTTTCAGAGATGAGGAGACAGAGGACAGAGAGGATACGTGATTTGTTCACAGTCACGGAGTTTTAGTAGAGGATCTGAAACAATTTCTATGAGCAACGTTATGAAACTTCTATGGTGGCTCAGTGGTAAAGAATTTGCCTGCCAATGCAGGTGACGTGGGTTTAATCCCCTGGGGTAGGAAATGGCAACCTACTCCAGTATTTTTGCTAGGATAATCCCATGGATAGAGGAACCTGGCAGGCTATAGTCTATGGGGTCCCAAAGAGTCAGACATGACTAAAGTGACCGAGTTCTCATGAGGAATTCTACGACAGAGACCCAAGTGTCTTCTTGTCCAGGCAGGAAGGATACATGGGGGGAGGGGGTATGGTTGTAATGAGACCAGTCACTCACTCCCTAGGGACTGGTGAGACTGTCTTGAACTGGAAAGCTCAAGGCCATCTAAGGATCAGTAATCAGACCCAAGGGATTGTGGCCCCGTGCTAACACAGGCCCAGACTTTCTGATTTTTCAAGAGAATACAAAAACATAAAAGTTTGTGTGTCACTGTGTATAATCTAATTGTAAAATACTGAATCCATTTTATTTATTTTTTGTTTGTTTCTGGTCTTACTTTTTAATCAACACTAAGGCCTTAAGATGGTAAAACATCTGCCTACAATGTGGGAGACCCGGGTTCCATCCCTGGGTCAGGAAGATCTCCTGGAGAAGGAAATGGCAACCCACTCCAGTATTCTTGCCTGGAGAATCCCATGGATGGAGGAGCCTGGCAGGCTACAGTCCATGGGGTCGCAAAGAGTTGGACACGACTGAGCGACTTCACTCACTCACTCACTCACTCAAGGCCTTTTAACATTTAGCTTCCTTCTTTCTCGAATGTTTCTGAAGACATTCAATTCCCAGGGCCCTTGGAATAATAGAATCCACCTTCCTTTGTTTCAGTAGTTTAGGAATGATCACCACCCTCTCCCATGTCTTCATTTGTACCAAAACAACAACCTACACAGAAGTCACAAGAATTTCACCGTCTCGGTGCAAAGACCTTATGTAAAGAACAAAACCAGGGATGGCACATCTTTATCAACAACTGCCAGCTCAAAAACTCTTCCATTTTGGGCAAATATATTAATCTGTGTACTTGCTGAGGCTGCCTCGGACTCCAGCCTCTGGAAATCAGAAGTGCTGATGAGGGGGGTCAGCATCACATGGCAGGTGGACCTGGCTGCCTATTGCAGTTTTATTGTTCTTGAATCAATTTTTAAAAAGAAAAACAACAAGTGGGCCAAAAAAAGGACTGTGCTTCTAGCCCTGCTCTGAGGCCAGGACTACTCAGCCACAGTTCAGTTCAGTCGCTCAGTCATGTCCGACTCTTCGTGACTCCCTGAATCGAAGGATGCCAGGCCTCCCTGTCCATCACCAACTCCCAGAGTTCACTCAGACTCACGTCCATCGAGTCAGTGATGTCATCCAGCCATCTCATCCTCTGTTGTCCCCTTCTCCTCCTTCCCCCAATCCCTCCCAGCATCAGAGTCTTTTCCAATGAGTCAACTCTTCGCATGAGGTGGCCAAAGTACTGGAGTTTCAGCTTCAGCATCATTCCTTCCAAAGAAATCCCAGGGCTGATCTCCTTCAGAATGGACTGGTTGGATCTCCTTGCAGTCCAAGGGACTCTCAAGAGTCTTCTTCAACACCACAGTTCAAAAGCATCAATTCTTTGGCGCTCAGCCTTCTTCACAGTCCAACTCTCATATCCATACATGACCACAGGAAAAACCATAGCCTTGACTAGATGGACCTTTGTTGGCAAAGTAATGTCTCTGCTTTTGAATATGCTATCTAGGTTGGTCATAACTTTCCTTCCAAGGAGTAAGCGTCTTTTAATTTCATGGCTGCAGTCACCATCTGCAGTGATTTTGGAGCCCCCAAAAGTAAAGTCTGACACTGTTTCCACTGTTTCCCCATCTATTTCCCATGAAGTGATGAAGCCACAGTTAGTTCTTTGCAAAATCACAGTGTATAACCTGTATTTCTACACTCTTTTTTCCTTTGCTTCCCTTGTGGCTCAGTTGGTAAAGAATCTGCCTGCAATGCGGGAGACCTGGGTTTGATCTCTGGTTTGGGAAGATCCCTGGAGAAGGGCAAGGCTACCCACTCCTGTATTCTGACCTGGAGAATTCCATGGACTACAGTCCAGGGGGTAACAAAGAGTCAGACACAACTGAACGACTTTTGCTTTCACTTTCACTTTTTTCCTTTTACTACTCAAAGTTTTGTAGGTTGCTTTCAGTGCTTAGCGTTTTGCTTTTCCTAGAGCAGTTGCTTAAATAAATGAAGTTGGTTTGTAAGATTCTCTGACTCAGAAATGGAGCTTGACCTGTCTAATCAGGATGCTTTATGGGAGAGAACACAAGAAAAGGTAATATACAGCAACATTCAACCGTTTACCACAGGTGATATGGTGCTATCTACCTGTAAAAAGTATTAATTTTCCCTCTGGATACTCCTTATTGGCCAAATATCAGATCAACCTAGGAGTGAAGAAATATAGAGAAGGGGCCTTGCAGACACCACCACCCCAGAGCTTCCCTTGCTGTCTAGCCATGGTCAACCCCACCGTGTTCTTCGACATCGCTGTCGACGGCGAGCCCTTGGGCCACGTCTCTTTTGAGCTGTTTGCAGACAAAGTTCCAAAGACAGCAGAAAACTTTCGTGCTCTGAGCACTGGAGAGAAAGGATTTGGTTATAAAGGTTCCTGCTTTCACAGAATAATTCCGGGATTTATGTGCCAGGGTGGTGACTTCACACGCCATAATGGTACTGGTGGCAAGTCCATCTATGGCGAGAAATTTGATGATGAGAATTTCATTCTGAAGCATACAGGTCCTGGCATCTTGTCCATGGCAAATGCTGGCCCCAACACAAATGGTTCCCAGTTTTTCATCTGCACTGCCAAGACTGAGTGGTTGGATGGCAAGCATGTGGTCTTTGGCAAGGTGAAAGAGGGCATGAATACTGTGGAAGCCATGGAGCGCTTTGGGTCCAGGAATGGCAAGATCAGCAAGAAGATCACCATTGCTGACTGTGGACAAATCTACTAAATTTGACTTGTGTTTTACTTAAGCACCAGACCATTCCTTCTGTAGCCCAGGAGAGCACCCCTTCACCCCATGTGCTTGAAATATCCTATAATCTTTGTGCTCTTGCTACAGTTCTTTGGGTTCCATATTTTCCTTATCCCCCTCCAAGTTTAGCTGGATTGCAAAGTTAAATTTATGATTATGAAATAAAAACTAAACAATTAAAAAAAAAAGAAAGAAATATAGAGAAGGACATAAAATGCTGATCAAAGGGGTGGGGTGGAGTGGGAGTTGGGAGGGAGGTTCAAGAGGCAGGAAACATATACATACCTATGGCTGATTCATGCTGATGTATGGCGGAAACCAATACAATATTGTACAGCAATTATCCTCAGATTAAAAATGAATAAATCAAAAATAAAAGGGAATCAGAAGACCTCTGATCTATTACTACTTCCAAATAAGCATTTAGATATGCTATATAGTTAAGTATAGCTAAATATTAGTAATTATTAAAGTTAAACATTAGATTGTTCAAGTTTACTTTAAACTGAACTATTATTATAATTGATATAATAACTTTATGTATAGAATACTGTTTGAAATCAAGTGGTTTATAGATTAGTAAATATGTTTTTGTTATATTTATATTCAAATGGTACTGGTAATAAAATTTCATATATATTTTTTCTACAAAAAAAAAAATCAGTAATTAGCAGTCATAAACATTTCAGGCCCCAAGGCACCTGTCCCACTTTAATGTCCACCATATGAAATACGGAATTGCTTTCTAAAAGCACACAGCCAGATCATTCAATAGGATCCCAAACAACCTTTGCCCCAGTTATCTTGCAGCCCAGAAATCAACACTGTTACCAGCAGACCTCAGAAATAAAAACTTAGTACTCATGCTGTAAACAGGTGTAAATCCCTGAAAGCACAGTGAACCCAGTAATGTGATGGTTTCCACTCATTTCATTTTATCTATTCTATTTTTTTATTTTTGATTGTATGTTTCATACTTGCAGTGATCAAATGCTTGTGTCAAGTGGTTGAAATTATTGGTTCCAGACATTCCAGTGAGCTGGCTACTGACATCTGCCTGCTCTGATTTTTGAGCTCACTGTATCTGTGTGTATCACTGGGGTTCACACGTACATGGAAAGCAAGCTTTTCCAACATGGAAGACAGAGGGAGACTCACCTCCTGTCCACAGCGGCCGCGGGCTCTGCTGCTGTCATTTTGCATTCGGGTCTGTTCTGTTTCTTCAGAAACAGCCCAAGTGTGTGATTATGTACTTCTGGAGCCTCGCCAGCTCACTCAGGAGTTTCTGGCCCTCTGGTGTCTGTCCCCTAAGGCGGCAAACTCGATTGACTCAAAGAGCTGTTAATTAAGTGAATTATGTCTGGTCAGGAATTTATGAACAAAGAAAATAGAACTGGAAATGATAACTGTGCCCTCACAAAAGACTGAGTAAGCAATATACAAATTAAACAAAAAACCCCAACCCAACCAAAAGAATCTCTTTATAAGGATTTTCCCTCTCCTCTGAGTTTAGTTTTTCTCTCTAACCCAATTTGACAGAATACACTTGTTCTTTAGTGAGATTGTTCTCATCCCAAATGTGCTTATAATCTTGGGCAAAATGCAGAGAAGAGCTGAGAGGAATATAAACACTGTGTATTCTCTCTACAGAACCATTGAAGGAAATGCTGTTTACTTGGAAATAGAGTTCCAGAAAGTATGTCTGCCATCTGTAGTCCAGATGATGGTGGCTGTGGTGATGAATTAAACATTTAGAAATAAAAGCTAGTGGTTGTTTCTGTTTGTGAGGATAAGGCAGTTGAAATATTGTTTCATTACTCTTAATGCACAAAATAGCTAGAACTTGTTTATGCATTATATATTCATAACTTAGAAGACATTTAAAGAAAGACACAATGATTGTGGATTTTTGAGAGTGTGTCTTGGCACAATTTCTGCATAAGCTCTGATGCAGACATAATTTGCTAAGCCATGGAGACTGCTAGAAAATTGAAAGCACTCTTACTAGCACCATGACTTACTCTTTAGTGAGGGCTCTTGCTCTAAGATCCACACACCTGACCTGCCTCTTGAGAAACCTGTATGCAGGTCAGGAAGCAACAGTTAGAACTGGACATGGAACAACAGACTGGTTCCAAATAGGAAACGGAGTACGTCAAGACTGAATATTGTCACCCTGCTTATTTAACTTATATGCAGAATACATCATGAGAAACGCTGGGCTGGAAGAAGCACAAGCTGGAATCAAGATTGCTGGGAGAAATATCAATAACCTCAGATATGCAGATGACACCACCCTTATGGCAGAAAGTGAAGAGGAACTAAAAAGCCTCCTGATGAAAGTAAAAGAGGAGAGTGAAGAACTTGGCTTAAAGCTCAACATTCAGAAACCAAGATCATGGCATCTGGTCCCATCACTTCATGGGAAATAGATGGGGAACAGTGGAAACAGTGTCAGACTTTATTTTGGGGGGCTCCAAAATCACTGCAGATGGTGATTGCAGCCATGAAATTAAAAAGCACTTACTCCTTGGAAGGAAAGTTGTGACCAACCTAGATAGCATATTCAAAAGCAGAGACATTATTTTGCCAACAAAGGTCCATCTAGTCAGGGCTATGGTTTTTCCAGTGGTCATGTATGGCTGTGAGAGATGGACTGTGAAGAAAGCTGAGCACCGAAGAATTGATGCTTTTGAAGTGTGGTGTTGGAGAAGACTCTTGAGAGTCCCTTGGATTGCAAGGAGATCCAACCAGTCCATTCTAAAGGAGATCAGTCCTGGGTGTTCTTTGGAATGACTGGTGCTAAAGCTGAAACTCCAATACTTTGGCCACCTCATGTGAAGGGTTGACTCATTGGAAAAGACTCTGATGCTGGGAGGGATTTGGGGCAGGAGGAGAAGGGGACAACAGAGGATGAGATGGCTGGATGGCATTACTGACTCAACGGACATAAGTTTGGGTAAACTCCGGGAGTTGGTGATGGACAGGGAGGCCTGGCGTGCTGCAATTCATGGGGTCGCAAAGACTAGGACATGAATGAGCCACTAAACTGAACTGAACTGAACTTGCTCTAAGATAGAGTGATTGTTTCATATGCTGCCACTCACAGGCGTGTATCAATAAGCTCACCGTGAATATCCCCATTCTTGAAGCTATGAAAGAACATTTAGAAAGCTGTCCATGATTCTTTACTAAGTGAGATGCAAAGAAAGCTAAATGGTTATGATTCCTGAGCACTGCCCTTCAAGAACAGGCTGTCTAAAAGGGACTTGTAAAAGAACAGGGCAATGAAAATTGTACATTCATAAGATATTCATAAAATCAAGGTGCATAGAAGTGTTTTGGTGGTTTTTTAAAAATAAAAAATTTGTTTCAGTTGGTGAAGGCAGAACAAGCAGAGTAATGGTCTCAATCATCGTGCTCAATCACATCTGACTCTTTGCGACCCCATGGACTGAGGCCCGGCAGATTCCTCTGTCCATGGGATTATGGGATCCCAGCAAGAATAATGGAGTGGGTTGCCATTTCCTACTCCAGGGGATCTTCCTGATCCAGGATTCGAACCTGCTAACCGACATCTCCTGTGGCTCCTGCATTGGCAGGAGGATTCTTTACCACTGAAACAAGCCCAGAGTAATGGTAGAGGAATCATTACCTTTCATCCAAAGTCGAGACAATTCTGGTATGAAATGAGACTTCAAAGGCCATTTGTACAATCAAGAAGATTGAGAAGGAGACATACAGGCCAGAAAATGAATGACTGAAAGCAAGTTGGACTTGGGGTGTGGTGATATGTAGAAATGGCCAGGATGCGGGGTGGTGGCAGGGGTTGGGGGGGAAGCCGTGGTTGTAATGGGACCACTCATTCACTCTCCAGGGACTGGCAAATTGAAGATTGAATTGGAGAGCTCAAGGCCATTTAAGGGTCACTATTCAGACCCAGGGGGTTGTAGTCCTATGGTAATACTGGCCCAGACTTTCAGATTTTCAAGAGAATATAAAAATGTGTGTGTGTGTGTATAAACTGTGAATTATAAGACATTGGGAGGTGGTGAGCCAAATTCAAGAATATAAAATTGAAGCAGGCTGTCTGTCTGTAACTCAAGATACTTAGTAAAAGTTTCTAGGTTTGGGGGAGTTAAAGGATGTCCCAATCTTCTTTCTGATCTATCTACTCTTTCTTATGAATCTTTGCACTTCTCCGCCACTAACCAAAACAATTGGCCATCCCAATCAAACAAGAAATGTTCCTGATTGAAGATACTAGCAAAGAAGTGCTTGAAGTGATGCCGTATGGGTTCAGGGTTGGATGGGGAGGGTGTGGGTTCTGAAGGCAGGTTGAGTAAAGCATCCTATCCGATAGCTGAAGCTAGCTCCTATAGTATCATGAAAAGTGAAAGTAGTAGTTACTCAGTCATGTCTGACTCTTTTGTGACCCTATTCACTGTAGCCCGCCAGGCTCCTCTGTCCATGGGATTTCCCAGGCAAGAATACTGGAGTGGGTAGTCATTCCCTTCTCCAGGGGATCTTCCTGACCCAGGGATCGAACCCAGATCTCTTGCATTGCAGGAGGATTCTTTACCATCTAAGCCACATGGAAGCCCATAGTATCACAAGAAAAAATTAAATTATCAGGAATTTTGTCAGCCAGTATAGCCATTATAAAAATTATATTAAAAATACAATTACATAAATTATATAAAAAACAAAGGTAATAAATGCTCACACCATTCCACTCTCTGATTATGTCAGTACATTTTACTGTTATCTATGCTCTTGAGGACACTTTCTTACACTGTCACTGTACGATGGAAGTGCTGCAGAATAATGTGCTTCAGGGCCTCTTTTCCCGAGGCTGCCCTCAGTGTTAACATGCTGGTGGCTGGAAATCAGCTACACTGATAAACATTTACCAACATATCACTGGTCCTTGCTACAATATACCATCTCTAAGAGTGAGCTTGCCTTTTACATCGGAGCTGGCTTTACAGGCCAAATAAAATCCCATTACAAAGTACAGTTACAGATATAGAAAACAGATTTATGATTACTAGGGGGTAAGGAAGAGGAGAGATAAACTTGGAGACTGGGATTGACATATACGCACTTGTTATTGTTCAGTCAATAAGTTGTGTCCGACGCTTTATGGCCCCATGGATTGCAGCACGCCAGGCTTCCCTGTCCTTCACTATCTCTTGGAGTTTGCTCAAACTCATGTCCACTGAGTCGGTGATGCCATCCAACCATCTCATCCTCTGTTGCTCCCTTCTCCTCCTACCTTCAGTCTTTCCCAGCATTAGAGTCTTTTTCCAATGAGTCAGCTCTTGAATCAGGTGGCCAAAGTATTGGAGCTTCAAGCATCAGTCCTTCTAATGCGTATTCAAGGTTGATTTCCTTTGGGATTGACTGATTTGATCTCCGTGCTGTCCAAAGGACTCTCAAGAGTCTTCTCCAGCACCACAATTTGAAAGCATCAATTTTTTGGTGCTCAGCCTTCTTTATAGTCCAACTCTCACATCCATACATGACTACTGGAAAAACCATAGCTTTGACGATATGGACCTTTGTTGGCAAAGTGATGTCTCTGCTTTTAAATATGCTATCTAGGTTTGTCAGAGCTCTAGGTAACTAATAAGGACCCACTGTATAGCACAGGGAACTCTACACAATATTCTGTAATAATCTATATGGGAAAAGAATCTAAAAAAGGAGGGCAGGATGTATGTATATGTATAACTGATTCACTTTGCTGTACATCTGAAATTAACACAATGTTGTAAATCAGCTATATTCCAATGAAAAATTTTTAAACAAAGAAATAAAACTTGGAAAGTAAGAAGAAAAAGAAGATAAAGAAATGCAGGAAGCGGGTAGGAAGAATTGCCGCTCAGTTGCTGATATGATATTCCATTGGTCCCTGAGATGGGCCTGGAGCTCTGAAATGACGATTAAATTCTCATCCAATTCCTGAATAAATGCTTCTAATATCAGGCAACTGAGAAGCAAATTGAAATGACATTATTAGAAATAAGTGTCTATGTATAATTTGCAGTCTCTTTGCCTGAAAGAAGAGATTTCATCATCTGTATTCATTGCTTTTGAGACTACTAAACTGAATCTGATATTTCTTCATGTTAAATTGAAGGCTGTAGTTATCAAAATGCTGACAGGTTGAGTTATTGGCTATTTTCAGGGCCCATGGAAAGAGTCTCCCATTAATAACATTCACTGTGTACATTGGTAGCAGAGAATTACTTAGAGCTATCAAATGTGTTATTACAACTTATCCTGTATGCCCTAAAGAAGACATTTTTGACTTGTGGGGGGAAAAGGATATTTTCAGGGAGTTGACAAATGACAAAATAGCATGGCCTATAATAGGGGGAGAGATGTAGTAATGCAATTCTATAATAACTCAGTTAGAATCTGCCACTCCTTTTTTGGTTGTTTTTCAACAAGGTTTACAATGCTCATCTGTCTTGCTCTCTCCCCTCTCTCTCACACACACACACAATGAGATGAAACCAGAAAACAAGAAGTCAGATGGAGAAATTTGTTTAAAATGTTGATTTATCATGTGGGCTTAAAACTCCCTACCAAAAAAAATTGACCATTTCCTTTATTTTCTACTGAAAAATCACAACTGTCAGTTTAAGTATACAATCGTGCATTATGTGCCCTTAATGCACATTAAAAAAAAAAAAAGAAAGAAAATGTTTTTAAAAGTTCTGATTTTAAATACAAAAGCAATGGTGTAGGGATAAACATGGGGTTATAACACATGGTATGGGTAGCCTTATTTGGCAAATAAGGCTCTCACACTTCCTTTTCAGGGTGTGATTGCCTGCATAAATAGTTCTCAAGCCTTTTGTATATTTCAGCCCAAGAACTATTTTCACAGATTCTCTATGGACCATTGTGGACACAGCCTTCATATCTGATGGCTACATGGACATAACTGTATTCCATACTCCCACAATACAGAAACACACAGGCACAACCCAAGAATGAGTTGAGAAATGACGATGCCTTTTGATGCCTCTCATCCATATGATTGACATACATGTTATAATTCCTGTGTCCCATGTACCCCTGCTGGGCACTAGGAGGGACCCAGGAATAATATACCCAATTCCTGTCCTCAGCAAGGCATCTTTAAGTAACTGGCGAGAGACATAAAAAAAATGGCAAATCACAATATAGTAAGGGAAGTAATTTTGTCATAAAGATATAGAGAGCAGTGCTGTGGAATTCTCAGAATGGACAGATCCACCCTTCCTGAAGTCAGGGAAGACTTCACAGAGAGCTGGACCCTTAAAGGCATAGGATTTCGCCAGACAAAAAGGAGAAAAGGTCTGGAATGAATAAAGTTCTGCTGCTGCTAAGTTGCTTCAGTCGTGTCTGACTCTGTGCGACCCCATAGACGGCAGCCCACCAGGCTCCTCCGTCCCTGGGATTCTCCAGGCAAGAACACTGGAGTGGGTTGCCATTTCCTTCTCCAATTCTAAAAAGTAAATGCTCTAAAAACACAATCAAAGCTTTCCCCCACGTGGGATCCTGCAGCAGGGTGGCGGCGCTGCTGCGGGCAGGCTGGTACCGTGCCCACAGAGATGGTCTGCAGCAGAGTCCACCTCGGTCCAGCCAGAACCTGGTGCTGCTACCAGCCGAGCGGAGAGCGGACCCTGTCCAAATCCTGTGCCTTGGGAAACAGAAACGGCTTTCTCTCTCGCTGGCTCCTTAATATCACACAGGAATTAGCCAAAAACAAAGAAATGAAAGAAAGTTAAAAAAAAGTTCTGAGACAAGGCCAGAAAGCCGAGGAGACACAGAACCATCGAATCGGAAATTCTGAGAAGGAAAGAGGTGATCAGGAAAGAAGCTGGGGGAGATCACGGGCAGCAGGAAGGAGAGTCTTGATGAAGTCAGTCAAAGTGACCTTGGCGGGAAAATCAAGGAGGGTGTCGAAGAAGCAGCCACGACAGCTGAGCCGTTGGCCGAGTTGTTGTCCAAAGGCGGGGAGAAGCTCTACTGGACTGCCACCCTCAAAGCCGCCTGCCAGGGTGTGGAGTCCCTCTAGAAGGAGACGGACCAGAGCATCCTCAGGCAGACTGGGCCTACCTGTGGCTGGAGAGAAGTTGAAGGAAGAGGAAGTGTTTGAAGCCAACGAGGAGGCACTGGAGGTCGCTGCACAAGGACTCCAAGTGGGCCCAGCAGCTGAAGGACCTCAGGGACAGCAATGTGGTGCTTGATCGGTTCTTTGAGATGAAGATGAAGTGTGCCAAGAGCAACAACGCCTTGGGCTGGGTGTCCCACAGTGCTGATAGTCAAGGTCAAGGACTTGCTGACAGTCAAGGTCACAGCAAGATGATGGATGCAGAGGCCTGTGCTAATCACCACCTTCCAGGCCCAGTTGGTGATGGTGATCAAGAACCCCAAAGGCGAGTTGGTTGAGAGCGACCTGGACAAGGTACCGCTAATGTTGTACATGCGGGTGCTCTGCCCAGACCAGGATGAGCTGAAACCCTCTGTCTCCTGGTGGCTCCCGGACATCTCAGCCTCCAGCAGAGAGCAGCTCCTATGAGCAGGGTGGCCACAACTGAGGCCTCCCGGACTGACCCTCACTCAGGACACACGGGGTACTGGTGTCCATCTGCAGCAACCAGATCTCTGGGGACAGGACCGTCAGCTCTGTCGCTGCCCTACCAGGCTGGCTGCAACCCCAGCTAAATGGGGCGAGGAGGGGACAGTCTGCACTGCTGCCCTGCCCCCGGCAGGCTGGTGGCTGCTGGGCCACAGGCGCACAAACCAGGCAGGGCCCAGAGGCTCCCAGCCCCGAGACTCCCTCCCAGGGCTGAGCCGTGGGGGCTGGGCCCACTGGCCACATCAGCCAGGCTGTTTAAGCTCCTTTTTTTTCCTTAACAGTGCCCTGGTTATCCTGCATATAAGCCAGATTTGGAAATAGTAAAACACCAAAGTAAAAAAGAGCAAAAAAAAAAAAAAGCTTTTCCTGATACCAGCATGCAGAGCACACAAAAGACCTTTTCAGATCCCTGAACCATCCGTCTGAAGTCTTGGGTTCTTACTGCAGCAGAGCCTAGATTCTTCTTTCCAGTACATTTGTGTGATGGTCTTGTTGGAGTCACAGATCAGATCACAGTATGTGAAGGTGAGGATGGAGTTTCCTGAAAAGAGAAGAAACTCCTGGAATCAGTCATCTTGGGAAATACTCAGGCCTTGGATAAGAAATAAAGATTTTGTAAGCCACTTAGGAGAGAAAGTTTTCCTTCTCTCTGGGGCTAAGGTTCTAAGGCAGGGATATTCCTGGAGCTTTTCTGATATTGGGATGAGCGTAGGGCCTCGCTGATGGTTCAGAGGATAAAGAATCTGCCTGCAGTGTAGGAGACCCAGGTTTGATCCCTGGTTCTGGAGGATCCCCTGAAAAAGAGAATGGCTACCAACTCCAGTATTCTTGCTGGAGAATTCCATGGACAGAGGAAGAAGCCTTCCAGGCTGCAGTCCATGGAATCACAAAGAGCTGGACACGACTGAGCGACTAACACACACGAGTAAAACTAAGACATTCAGCATCAGACGTACCCTCTGTCACTGGCCTGCCTTCTTGATCTCTCTGAGTCACAAGCTGCAGTTTCATGCTGCAGATGGAAATTTTCCATGAGGATTACTCAGTAGGAAACATGTCATTCTGTCTGCATGGTTGTCATCAGGTCCTGTTCTGTAACAGCTAGGCTGCAACATTAGCTGCAGTAACAAACAGCCCAAAAACCTCTATGGCATAAAACAGGGAACATTTATTTCTTGTTTATCTACATGTTTAATGCGGGCATGTGCCTTGTGTGGCCTCTGCTTAAAGCTGTTATCTCTTCAGGCCCTTAAACCTCCCCCCCCACCCCGCCCAGCAGTGGTGGATGTGACTTCTGCTGGTCCAAAGTGATGCCACACATGGGCAAAGGCAGCAGAATGATGGTGGCCACAGACCCCGATCCCATATTCCAAAGGAATCACTTGAGTCCTTGGATGAAGGGTATACGGCTTTAATTAGGAAAATGATAATCAAATTTGAAATGTACTGAGCAGGCAGTTAGCTTTCCTGACAAAATAACTCTGTAACGATGGTCTGGTCATAGGAAGGTGAAGAAAGAGAGATGATGGAATAAGCAGAGAAGAGAGGATGAGTGAAGCTTGAGAAGCAAATAGAGACATAAGAGAAGTGAAGGCAAGAAGGAGATTCATGAGCGTGAGTATTGCCCATCTTCCCCCGAGGTGGCTTTGGCACAGCTTTCTCCTCCTCCTCTGATGCTCCATGGTCGTTCATTTCTCTAGGTTCTGACTACTTAATTGAACCAAGAAAGACCTGTAGGCAAGAGGAGGCAGAAGGGAAGGGCACGATGATGTCGGCACAGTAAGTCTCCTACATATGAACCTTTAAGTTGCTAACTATCAAAGATGCAAATGTGCATCTGGTTCTAGCAAGGAACCAGAACCATCAACGTGCCATCAGTGTCAGGCGTGAGTGAGACTGCAGCTTGCCCTCCGTCTCCCGTTGCTGACGATCCTTCAGCTCTCCCGCCTCCCACCTCCTCTTCCTCCTCTAGTCCATAGCTCTTCTTGTCTGTTCACTGGATGCCAGCCACCGTGTGCCAGCTGTTGTACTGTTCTACTGTACTTTCCAAGGTCCTGTGCTATAAGATTAAAAGTGTTTTGTTTACTTTTGTTTTTATGTATTGTGTGAAAAGTATTATAAATCAATTACAGCACAGTACTATAGTCTGTATGTAATGTGTATACATGTGTATATTGTGATTGTGCTAGTTGGGTACCTGGGGTAACTTCTGTTGGACTTATGAACAAACTGGGTTTAACAGACGTGCACTCAGAATGGAACTCGTGATGGGGGGCGGGGGGATGGTGACTCAAAGATGCCTGAGTGTGGACTCTCCAAGATGGGCAACTGGAGGAAGAACAAGGAACAGAAAGGGGCCAAGGAAAATGGAAGTGGCCACGGAGAGTCTAAAATTCAGTATCTGCTTAAGCCAGGGAGACACTGCAGCTGATGAAACTGCTCATCTTCTTGAAATATCAGATTCTTCCTCTGCTGCCCTCTGCCTGATGATGATGGTGAAGCTCACCCTCCTGAGACTTGTCTCTGGGACAATTACTAATAGGTTGGGAACTGGTCATCCCAGAATAAATCCACAGAACCCTTGGCCTCATGGTTTGGGGACTGACCTGCCCTGAATAGGGCAGTCTGGTCATGCTCCCAGGGCAGCCCGTTCCATCCATCATTAGACAAACGCCCAGTCGAACTACCTCCGTGAGGACCAAGGCTTTGGAGAACTGGCTGGAATTGCTGGGTAGAGGTGGGATGACTGTATTCCAGAGAAAACCTTGCTGTGATCCATGAGAAATCACTAAAGTTTGTTTAAAAAGTATGGAAAAATTGAAAATTAAGCTTTTACAGCTTCACAAACCTAGCATTAAAATACCATTTGAATGTAACCAGAGCTGCTTTCTGTAGCACTTTGCTAGCAGAGACCATCAGATTAATAGGCATCTCTATGAAATGTCAGACTGTCTTTTCATATAAAAACCATGAAATTGTTTAATTGAAATCCATTGCAAGAGAGGTTCTGAATTCTCAAAGAGAGGACATGTATTTGCCTAGAAAAGTAACAAGACACTCCCCAAGATCTGTTAGGCCTTGAAGGGGCAGTTGGGTTTTGCTCACATCATAGACTCTATTTATCATCTTTTTTCATGACTTAATTGTGGAATTGTTTTTTTTTTTAATTTACATGAAATAGAAATAGTTTTACACTCATTGTCCTGTTGAATATCTCCTCTGTCCTGAAATTAATACTTGCTTTTTCTTCCTCCATCTACAAATACAATATTTCCTTGGGAGCGGTCATGTTTTACAAAGGGCAACCGCAAACCTAATCAATGCCTTTGTGTGAAAAAAAGGCAGAAGGGCTCATCCATAGAGAACATATTGATGGTTGCTGGGATGGGGGGTGTGGGGGAGATTGAAATGGGTGAAGGGATTTTAAGGTACAGACTTCCAGTTGTAAAGTAAGTCAGTCCAGGGAATGTAATGTACAGTATGGTGACTATAGTTGATATGGTGCATATTTGAAGTTGCCAAGAGAGTAGATCTTAAAAGTTCTCATCACAAGAAAAAAAATTTATAGCTATGGCAGACATTAACTAGACTTATTGTGGTGTCATTTCACAAGATATGTAAGTACCACATCCTTACATTTTACACTTGAAACTAACATAATGATATATGTCAATTATAGCTCAGTTAAAAAAAATAAAAACCCAACCCAATGGGTGCCCAGCTTGGTAAGTCCCAGTGTCTGAGAGAAATATAGGGTAACCCTGCCTCTGGGAAGATCTCTTCTCCAGGCTGCATGGCTTGGTGAGCAGAGTATTGGCTTGATTTCAATCCCACACATCCTTTAGGTAGGCATTTTGTGAAATGCACAAACTGCACAACCCTCAATACTCATTGGAAGGACTGATGCTGAAGCTTCAGTACTTTGGCCACTTGATTAGAAGAGCTGGCCCATTGGAAAAGACCTTGATACTGGGAGAGATTAAGGAGGAGAAGAGGGCAACGGAAGATGAGATGGTTGGATGGCATCATTGACTCAAAGGACATGAGTTTGAGCAAACTCTGGGAGATAGTGAAGGACAGAGAAGCCTGCCATACTACAGTCCATGGGGTCACAAAGAATCAGACACAACTGAGCAACTGAATAACAAAAACAACAATACATGTTAGTTCTTACATGTTCTTATGTGATGTGTCTCCTTAGCTCCATTTGATCGGTCCAGGGGTGGCTTCTTATATAAGCCAGGCCAATCAGAGCTCTTCAGTGGAATTTTTTTCCAACTAGACCCAAGAGAGTCAGACCTTCTCTGTTAGCGAAAGTCAAATGATGAATTTTGTAAACTATTGGTGACTAGGGTTCCTACCATTTGATAAAAACCATTGGTAATGCAAAAAGAATGGAGCCGGGGCACGAGGAAACAAAGGCAAGAGATGACAACACTCAGTGAGCACCGAGGTTCCTGGCTCCAGCGGCGCCTGAGACCGGCGGCATCCTTGTCCTTCTCGTGGTGGGTGGTCTGGCTGTTCAGCCCTCACCTAGATTCTATGAATCAGAGACATCCTTTTCGCATCAGCTTCTTTGAGTCGGGTTTGCACCATGGCAACTTGAGAGTCATGAAAAAAAATGCAGCGATGGTGCAAAGAGCAGCTGTATATCACGGCAGCCAGTCATGGCTCCAGCCCCTACCTGTGACCAGCTCCCGTAACCTGTGCACAGACAGGTCTGTGTTTGTTACATGGTCAGGAGCCAACAAGCCCCCATTTCTAGCAATATGACCTTATCCCAGAGGCTAGACCTTAGTTTCCACATCTGCAAAGTGGGAAATTCAAGAATTCCTACTTCATAGAGTTTTTGTGAGGATTAAATGAAGGAATGCATGAAATATTTAGGACAGTGCCTGGCATCCAGTAAATGTTAGATCTGATTACTACTGTTTTCTTATTTCCAGTGTCAAATGGGGCTTGACATAGGATAGACACTAGTAAGAGTTGCAATGGGTATGACAATCTCATTTTAGCCTTAACTACATCACTAACATTCTGTGACCTTAGGAAAATTATTTATATTTTTGAACCTCAGTTTTCTTATCTGTAAATGGGAAAAAATATTTTTGACAGGTGAATTAAAAGGTAACACAAAATGATGTGCATAAGCAGATTTCATGAACTCAAACTCTATCCAATTATAAAAGATGAAGGATTAGAAAGATGAATCTAAGTTTGCTCCTTTATGGTGATTCTAATATATAAATATTTTAGCAGCTGGAAAAGAAGGGAAATCACAACTGTAAATAATAAAAATATTTTCTTAAATTGTTTTATAAAAAAGGAAGAACTTGTAAACTGATATTCTCCTATTGAATGCAATAGGTACCGTATGTCCTAAAAAAGAGACTTTTTCCTCCATGGGGATCAATAAAACTATTTTCATTTTGATTGGGAAATATGTGTTTTTTAAACATTTTTATTTTTCTTAAATTGGCCCTCATGCACAAACTTTGCTTTCCCCTCATGAAGACTGTCTAAGAATTTTGATAGTGTCCCAAGCTTAATCTGGGAAAACAACAATTTTAAAATTTCAACTCAAATCTTGGCATGATGTTTAAAACATTAGCCTGCCTCCAACAAAAGAAGCTTTAGATCAAACCATCTGTTTTCTTAGCATGCTAGCCTTTGGTAAGTGGAGATTTTGAAAATAAAACTGAATATAATCATCTTTGGACCATTTCAGTGAGAGAGGATAGCTTCACCAAAAAAAAAAAAAAGCTCTATTGCTTTTTCTAGCAAGTTTGCAGATTTGATTAAAGAAGATGTTTAGCAGAATAAATTCAAGTTAAAGAACTAAAAATATGAGAAAATATAAGAACAGGCAAGTTCTTATATGTGCAAGTTGAGCACAGTGCTACAACATCTCGTTTCTCTTTTAATTTAGAACATCGCCTAAAAGTTTGATGCTTTCAAACTATGGTGCTGGAGAAGACTCTTGAGAGTCCTTTGGACAGCAAGGAGATCAAACCAGTCAATCCTAAAGGAAATAAACCCTGAATATTCATTGGAAGGACTGATGCTGAAGCTGAAGCTGCAATACTTTGGCCATCTGATGCGAAGAACTGACTCACTGGAAAAGACCATGATGCTGGGAAATATTGAAGGCAGGAGGAGAAGGAGTGACAGAGGATGAGATAGTTGGATGGCATCATTGACTCAATGGACATGCGTTTGAGCAAACTCCAGGAGATAGTGAAGGGCAGGGAAGCCTGGCGTGCTGCAGTTCGTGGGATCGCAAAGAGTCAGACACGACTGACTGAACAACGACAGCAATCCGTTCTCTGTCACAGCCTCCTCCCCTCTTAACCTGAACATTTGCAAGAAAGGAGACTGTGGGGATTAGAGAGAGTCCAGGTGTCTGACTCACCTATTTTCCAGCCTGGCCATAAACCTGCTCAGAAGAGCTCCTTGGTGATGTGGTTGCAAGATTGTGGTGGACACTCTCCAGGCTAGACTGCCTTCCAGCAGCACTTTCCCTTGCTCCCTTGATAGCAATATCTCTGTTTTGATCAGTTTTCAGTATGCCTAACCCTAGAATATAATTCAGGATTGGTGTGCATGCATGCTAAGTTGCTTCAGTTTTGTCTGACTCTTTGTGACTCCATGGACTGTAGCCCATCAGGCTCTTCTGTCCATGGGATTCTCCTGGCAGAAATGCTGGAGTGGGTGGCCAAGCCCTCCTACAGGGGATCTTTCTGACCCAGGGATGGAACCCGAGTCTATTATGTCTCCTGCATTGGCAGCCATGTTCTTTACCACTAGCGCCACCTGAGAAGCCCATAACTGAAGATTGATCTCTATCAATTCTTTGCCCCTAGAGGTGGCAGAATGACCCAGTCTTGGCCAATGTGATTCCAGAGGACCTGCTAGGGACTCAGAGAGTTTCCTCACAGACAGAAGGGGAAGGGCCCATGAGTCCACCCTTTTGCCCTCCCCTCGACTTCCTTCTTTGAACACTTTTGTGAGGATATGATGCCTGGAGCCATGTGGTACCTTTGGGAACCACAATGGGAAGACAAGCCCATCAGAGGGACTGAAGCAGTAGCCCAACTGTACTGAACTGCTGACACTCTCCTGAAACTCCCACCCCTAGACTTCCTGTTACATGAGTAATTAAGTAACTTTACTGGTTAAACTGTGGTTAGGTGTTTTGTTATTTGTAAGGATACATGCAGGCTAAGTCGATTTAGTTGTGTCTGACTATTTGCGACCTATGGACCATCCTCTGTCCATGGGATTCTCCATGCAAGAATACTGGAGTGGGTTGCTGTTTCCTTCTCCAGGGGATCTTCTCCACGCAAGGATGGCACTCACCTCTCTTAGGTCTCCTGCATGGGTAGGTGGGTTCTTTACCACTAGAGCCAACTGGGAAGTCTACTTTAAGGAAATACTTGTAAGGAAGATCACCCTAATTGAGAATAGGGTCTTCCACAAAGAATTTTACCTGCAATGTTCCCTCCTCCCTGCCCGCTTCATGTTAATATATGTTTAGAACCACAGAACACCAGAGCTGAAAGTCACTCTAAATCTCCAATTAATAGGTGGTAAAGGAAGAAGTTCAGACATGATTCTACTTGACTGAAGTGATGAGTCTTGTTAGTGTAAATGTCTATGGAAAAGGAGAAAGTCACATCAGACATTTGAACTTTGGTGTGACTGACTCTAGCCAGATCACCTCCTAGAAACAGATTTGCCTGTGGACAAAGCACATGAAGTTCCAGGAAACTTAGGAGGTATCTTTAAGAAGGAAAAAGGTACAGAAAGGGGAATTGGAGGTTCTTGATCAATATCTTTGTTTTTATTATTTTTTAAATTTTATATTGGAGTATAGTTGATTATGTGGCTCAGATGGTAAAGAACCTGCCTGCAATGTAGGTGGCCTGGGTTTGATCCCTAGGTTGGGAAGATCCCCTGGAGAAGGGAATGGCAACCGACTCCAGTATCTTGCCTGGAGAATTCCATGGACAGAGGAGCCTGGCGGGCTACAATCCATGGGGTTACAAAGAGTTGGACATGACTGAGCAACTAACACACACACACACACATAGTTGATTAACAATGTGTTCATTTCACATGTACAGCAAAGTGATTTGGTGTCTTTTCAGATACATGTTCAGATACACGTGTCTGTTCTTTTTCAAATTCTTTTCCTTTTTTTTAAGGCCAAGTCTGAAGTTTTTCCACAAATGTCATGTGAGGTGGAGAATGCATACTTACAAATTGCTTTCCAAACAAGCATGGTAAACATTTCCTCCAGAAGGCATGGGACCTTTGACCTCATCATTCCTGAGCTGCTAGGCCCTGCTCTGGGTACTGGAAGCTCTGGCAATGGGGAGGTCAGTAGGTCCCTAGAACCTCAGGAAGAGATTTACAAAACAAACCACAGATACGAAATAAATGCTATTAAGAGGAGTATCAGAGACTAGTTTCAAAAGCTGCAAATATTTTCTGAACTTCTGCCATCTGATTCTGCAGTGGTCATGTAGATACAACACAACTATCCAATTTGTTACAGTTGTTGGTTTATAAGACTTTTCTTGAAATATTGATAACCCCTTCTATCTTCCCCTCAAACTTTTATCAAACTCAAGCAGATTTTTGTCAGAGAAAACATATTCTTGTAACTTAATTGATAAAAGCAATGCATGTGTACATCCCTACCTGTCCTCTGCATGGCTTAGCCCTGGCTCTATTTAGCAAAGGAAGTGGAACATAATAGATGCTCAATAAATATTTATGTGTTAGATGCATGAAGAAATGCAGGAAACTTACAAATACTGACAAACAATTTGAGAGACACATACTCTTTACACATACATTTGTACATTTGTACACAGACAAATCTTATTCCATAAATATATTTTCTATTTATATTTTGAGTTGTCTGTTTCTTTTGCTGTAGAAGGGGAAGCTGATGAGACTTGTTATTTCCTGAAAATGGGATTTGGGGAAGTTTTCAACGATATTATCCTCCATTATAAAAAGGGACAGAAGGGAGACAAGCTGCTTCCACAAGTTTACACGTCGCTAACAAATCTAAGCTTTCTAACTGCCACTAAAAAATTCCTCCACTCTGCTATGTAGGTCAGTCTAAGACAGTTGATAAAGCTTTATAGTCCAACTAGAATGATTTAAAAACCTGAAAGAACCCAAGTATGTAAATAATAAATGCTCACCTTCATTTGCTATTACACGGGGTAAACATGAGTCATGACATAATTTCTTTGCTCAGTGGAAGAGGGATTTATGCCTTTATGTTGCCAAGCTTGTTTCAGGGGCTGTTGGAGTTGAGTTTGCAGCTCTGGAAGTAAATGAGGAGTCTGTCATTGAGACTCCCTGGAAAGCCCTCATTAGCAACATAATTTAGCAAATATGACATTGACATCACTGTGCCAGTCCCAGGCATATATGCCATTCCAGTAAATCACCTCCTGCACATCCTCTGCATGCCCAGGCCTGGGACTGTTACTCCGAGACTCTAGAGGGAAAGAATTTAGAATTTAAAGTTTCACCTGGCAGACTATTATAAAATGTTATTACAACAACTCATGCAAAGAATTGACTCATTGGAAAAAACCCTGATGCTGGGAGGGATTGGGGGCAGGAGGAGAAGGGGACAACAGAGGATGAGATGGCTGGATGGCATCACCGATTCAATGCACATGAGTTTGGGTGAACTCTGGGAGTTGGTGATGGACAGGGAGGCCCGGCGTGATGCAATTCATGGGGTCGCAAAGAGTCGGACACGACTGAGCGACTGATCTGAACTGAACAGGGAGCCACAGAGGGACGCAACAGGACTTGAGTCCAAATTACAGTCAATTTCTGATAATGGACCTCCACGTTATTTGCGCACTGGATTATCCTTACCTTTGGCAGAATTGTCCTTGGGTAAAACAAAGCAGAGAAATCAGGACAGTTTGTCTTAAGTTCCACTTTGCCATTTCTTCAGCAAATACATATGAAGCACATATTAGATGCCAAGCATTGTCTCAGTGTGGTGATCCTGCAGACAACAAAACAGAGCTCCTGCTCTCATGGGTCCTAGTTTATTAGGCAGAGGCAATAAATAAATGAATAAAAATACATAATATGAAACTGGATCACCATAAATGCTATGATAAAAGACAAGGATGAGGTGATGGGAGTGACATTCCAGGTAGAGCTCTCTATAGGAGAGAAGGGAGTGAATTTAGGGGCCGGCCTTGGGCTGTCTAGAGGCAGAAGCTCCAGGCAGTGGGAAGAGCAGGTGCAAGGGATCCAGGGCAGGCTTGTACAAGGGCAGATGCAGGCAGGGGATGTGCGAGGACCAGGCAGTGTGTCAAGCAGAGTGAGCGAGGAGTTGAGTGTGTGAATTGTGTCAGAGAGACACCCAGGGGAACAAGCATGTGGGGCATGGAGACCCTAGGGAGGACTTTGGATTGGTCAGTGCATTTAGAGTGTTGTCACAAAAGAGTATCAGAATCCACATTGCCTTTTAAAAGGATCCTCTGGCTGTAGTTTAACACACACACTAAACCATGTGTGTGTTGAGTCTGGGAGGGACACCAGAAATACAAATGGGAAAATCACATAAGATTACAGAAATCCTCCCCAGAGATGACTGGTTTGGACCAGAAAGGATTTCTGGCTGGGTTGGATACAGGATGGGAAAAAGAGAAAAATGAAGGATAACTCTGGTAAAGAGCCTCATCACCCGAGCAGGACTACAGTTATTCTCATTTGGGGGGATCAGTTCCAGCTCCCCGACCCCCACCCTCTGAATACCAAAATCCAAGGATGCTCAAATTCCTCATGTAAAACAGCATACTATTTGCATTTAAGCTACACACATCCTTCTGTATACTTTAAAACATCTCTAGGTTACTTGAAATACTTAATATAATGTAAATGCTATGCAAGTAGTTACCAGAGTGTGACAAATTCAAGTTTTGCTTTTTGGAACTTTCTGGATTTTTTTTTTCTTCTGAATACTTTCAATCTGTAGCTGCTTACATCCACAGAGGCAAACTCCAAGTTTAGAGGGCTAACTGTCTTCATTAAGATGGGCAAGATTGTGAGAGAAGCCGGTTTGGGTGAATGTGAGCAGGTAATCCAGAGGCCAATTGTAGACTGACAACGTGTGAAATCTTTGGAGAAGCCCTCTTAATGAAGGTGATTATGACAGCAGTTAGGCACTTTGGACACTGCTCCTGTACAAAAGACATCAAGGGGGAGAGGGCCCAGTACGATTATCTCACAGTGTGGGGTGCTGGGAGCCCCGGCTGTCATCATGGGCGCAGACAACTGTTAGTGCTGCTGCTTCATTGAAGTGCCGGTGACTGCGGGATACACATGTGCTCAGCCTTCTGCAATAGTAGAACACCCAGGAAGGGACACTGGAGGCAGACAAAGCGACTGGCAGGCCTTCTAGCAGCCCAAGAATACCGACACCAACTGTGTGGCTTGGGAGACTGGAAAGGAAACCAACCCAGAGAATCCCACACACTGGATCCTATCTTATTTCCACTTTACAATGTGCGCTCCCCTCATCTTGCTGTTTGTGTCCTAATGCAGCCACCGAAAACACTGCTGTGGTTAGAAAATCCGATTGGAAAATGAACTTGGATATCCATGGTGAAACATGGATGAAACATGGTGAAACACTGGTGAATGTAGGCACAAGTGCCCCCTAGAAATAAGTCTTTGGAGATCTGCTCAAGTTACTTGAGTAGCAAATAAGGTTTCAGCACAAGCAAAGGAGCTATGAATTGAAGATGAAAAGTGTGTCGTCTTCATAGAGATCAACCCACAGAAAAAAAGAATGAAAGCATGCTATTCCATGGGTGGATCTAGAGATTACCATACTAAGTGAAACAAGTCAGACAGGGAAAGACAAATATCATGTGATATCACTTATATGTAGAATCTTCAAAAAAAGATACAAATGAACTTATTTACAAAACAGGGAGAAACCCACAGACATAGAAAACAAACTTATGGTTACCAAAAGGGAAAGGGAGGGCAGAGGGTCAAATTGGAGTTTGGGATTAACAGATACACACTGCTGCTGCTGCTAAGTCATGTCAGTAGTGTCCCACTCTGTGCAACCCCATAGACGAAAGCCCACCAGGCTCTCCACTCCCTGGGATTCTCCAGGCAAGAACACTGGAGTGGGTTGCCATTTCCTCCTCCAATGCATGAAAGTGAAAAGTGAAAGTGAAGTTGCTCAGTCGTGTCCGACTCTTCACAACCCCATGGACTGCAGCCCACCAGGCTCCTCCATCCATGGGATTTTCCAGGCAAGAGTACTGGAGTGGGGTGCCATCACCTTCTCCAAACAGATACACACTACTATATATAAAACATAACCAACAAGGACCTACTGTATAGCACAAGGAACTCTACTCAATATCTTGTAATAACCTAAAAGGGAAAAGAATCTGAAAAAGAATGTATATATTCAGTTATCCATATATATAACTGAGTCACTTCACTGTATACCTGAAACTAACACAATATTTGTAAATCAACCATACTTCAATTTAAAAACATTGTAATCCAAGCAATCATTTTTCTCACCCTTAAAAAAAAAATGGGTACATGAGATGGGTCCAGTGTATGAACTGTAGAATCAGAACAGGTTAGGTTTTTGTCCAAAGCTAAGCCTGTGGAAAATATTACTTCAAAGTCAAAATTAAGGCTAAGAAAAGATCTCCAATCAAGACTGATCTAGGGGCCTTCCTGGTGGCTCAGGGGTAAAGAATCTGCCTACCAATGCAGGAGACATGAGTTCAATCCCTGATCCGAGAAGATCCCACATACCTCAGAAAAACTAATCCTGTGGGCCACAACTATTGAGCCCACGTGCGGCAACTGCTGAAGCCCCATAGCCCAGAGCCTGTGCTCTGCAGCATGAGAAGCCACTGCAATGAGAAGCCCTCCCACTGCAACTAGAGAGCAGCCCCCTGGCCGAAGCTAGAGAAAAAGCCTGTGCAGCAAGGAAGATGCAGCACACCAAAAACAAATAAATAGACAAATAAAATTATAAAAAAGAAAAAAATCGATCTAGATGATGATATAACTGGCCTAAAACAGAGGTGTTTGTGGGATGCTAAAGTTAACTGTGACTCAAGATCTTGTTACCAGGGGAGAAAGGAGAATCCGAAGCACAATCAACTGTTTCCAAGAATCTCTCTGCAATTCTTCCATCTGTAAAGGCCAGAGAAGACTGAAATGTACCTGAAGAGTTAACTAGTCCAAATACAGCATCTGTGGATCCTGTGTTACCAAGTAACATTTCCCAGCTGCCTGCAACATATACAACTAGGAAGGAGTCAGAGAAGAAGAAAAAGAAGGCTTCAAAACTGACTCCACACCACCACTCCCAGGAGACCACAGAAAACCTGTAACAAAGCAGGATGCCTCTGCCCATAAGACTCAGATTCCTGACCATGGTCAACTCTGAGGCCAAGTGCTCAAGCCAGGCTTCCCCCAGACCAGAAGAAAGGATCTCGTGCACCTGTCATCCTAACTCAGCCAGCTACATCTCACTGAAGACCTTGCTTAATGCAAAAGACTTTCTACAGGATCTGGAATTTGTCCCATCTGATGAAAAGCAAAAGCAAGGCTGCCATTGAGAAAATTAAACTATAATTCAGAGCAAGAAAGAGCAGATACAGTCAGAGGGCATGACAGTGACTGAGCTCTTCATGGAGTGGTAACCAGCCCTGTAAGTGCAGGTCTTAGGAGTAGAGGGGCCAGGCTGTAGCACTTTGGATTCAGGGTCCCTCCTGGCAGTTCAAAGATCAGCTGTGGCTCTTGCCTGATGGTTCACTAGTTGATACATTTGCTAAAGGTAAGAACTGTCTCAAGATGACGAGGTTTGTCTGGATCCAAATGTTCAGAAACAGGATGCAGTGGTACTGGAACTCAGCTATCCCAAACGTCCTTGGGATAAATCACTTTTCTTGCAGTTCTGAGAAAACTTTACAGCTTCACGGTAAAGTATACCTCCCACTTGAGACTCTGAATTGGTTGGTCTCTCCTTTGTTTGGAATTTGGGATTAAAAAACATAGATATACCTTGACCTGAAGGCTATAAAGTCAAGGGTCTTTTTTTAACCTTTTAATTTTTATTTATTTATGCATATTTTTGACCATGCTGCAAGGCATGTGCGATCTCTGTTCCCTGACCAGGGATAGAACCTGCACCGGATACAGAGGGAAGCGTGGAGTCTTAACCACCGGACCAACAGGGAGGTCCTGAAGTCGACTTTTATCAACTGACTGAAAACTTAAATAAGATGAAGTTCACAAATTGCTCTTTTTACCAGACCGAATTTAACCCTTTGTGGAGAACTCGGATGAACACACCTAGTTTCTGTGACTTTTATCTTTTTCTGTTGCTGCTGCTGCTGCTGCTAAGTCGCTTCAGTCGTGTCCGACTCTGTGCGTGCCATAGATGGAAGCCCACAAGGCTCCCCCGTCCCTGGGATTCTCCAGGCAAGAGTACTGGAGTGGGTTGCCATTTCCTTCTCCAATGCGTGAAAGTGAAAAGTGAAAGAGAAGTCGCTCAGTCGTGTCTGACTCTTAGCGACCCCATGGACTGCAGCCTACCAGGCTCCGCCGTCCATGGAATTTTCCAGGCAAGAGTACTGGAGTGGGGTGCCATTGTCTTCTCCGATCTTTTTCCGTTACCTCCTCCGATTCTTTATTTCTTCATCCTCCCCTCCTCCCACCCGTGGGTTGGGGGCCTGACACAGACTAGACCCTCCTCCCAAACTACCGACTTACGTGATGCTACAGAGAATGGAGGTGCAGTTTGCAAAACCAGATATTATTTGTTATTCTTATTGCAAGCTTTGCAATGACCACGATGCCACTTAGAAGATGCTGGCATCACCCCTGGCCCATAGGCTAACCTCTGAATTACCAGTGTCTAATCACAGAGCAGAGCTGCAGTGTCATAAATGTCACCACACTCCACGGCTCTGATATACGCCCGCATTGAGGTCGAGAACAGGAAATTTAAATATCAGGGTTGAGCTTCTGAGCAATCGTATCATTTCTATTGACCACCTAATGAAAATGTATGGCATTTAACAGTGAAAAGATAAGTTTACCTGGGGCTCCCAGCTTCCATAGCTGTGCTAATGCCATTGCCAAGAAAGGCTCTCACCATACGTTTAATTTTAAGATTCTCCTGTTACCAGGAGGAAAGGGGGTAAGGCATAAATTGAGACATTGAGACTGACATATACACACTACTGTATATAAAATGTACACAGTCCACAGTGTCCCAAAGAGTCAGACACAACTGGAGCAACTTAGCACACAAGCATATATAAAATAGGGGCTTTCCTGGTGACTCGTTGTAAAGGATCCACCTGCAATGCAAGAGATGTGGTTTCGATCCCTGGGTTGGGAAGATCCCCAAGAAGAGGGCATGGCAACCCACTCCAGTATTCTTGCCTGGAAAATCCCACAGACAGAGGAGCCTTGTGGGCTATAGTCCACAGGGTCGCAGAGTCAGACACAAAGCGACTGAGCATACACGCACACATATTTAAAATAGACAACCAATAGGGACACACTGTATAGCGTAGGGAACTCTATTCAGTTCTTTGGGTATATGTATATGCAGAACTGATTCACTTTGCTGTACATCTGACACACAATACTGTTAATCAAGTATACTCCAATAAAAATTAATTCTAAAAAAATAATTGAAGAAAGCACAGGAAGACTGAGGACACGTTGGGGACTTTCGTTCTTCAATTTCTTTACCAAGCTATATAAATAAAGATTTAGACACTGGTAAGCATCATAAGGAAGAAGGCAATGGCACCCCACTCCAGTACTCTTGCCTGGAAAATTCCATGGACGGAAGAGCCTGGTAGGCTGCAGGCCATGAGGTCGCTAGAGTCGGACACGACTGAGCGACTTCACTTTCACTTTTCACTTTCATGCATTGGAGAAGGAAATGGCAACCCACTCCAGTGTTCTTGCCTGGAGAATCCCAGGGACGGGGGAGCCTGGTGGGCTGCCGTCTATGGGTTCGCACAGAGTCGGACACGACTGAAGCGACGTAGCAGCAGCAGCAGCAAGCATCATAAGAACATTGACAGATGAACTGTAAAGGCCAAAGTAAAGTGAAGTCGCTCAGTCGTGTCCGACTCTTTGCGACCCCATGGACGGTAGCCTACCAGGCTCCGCGGTCCATGAGATTTTCCAGGCAAGAATACTGGAGTGGGCTGCCATTTCCTTCTCCAGGGGATCTTCCCAACCCAGGGATTGAACCCGGGTCTCCTGCATTGCAGACAGACGCTTTACCGTCTGAGCCATAACTCCCTTGCTAAAGGCCAAAGTAAAGGGAAGATGAAACCTTGGGGTAATCTATCTGGGTAGATAATGCCTAGGATATTTTCCTGGGGTCCTACAGATTCGATGTTTAATAGCAACTATAAAAACATCCAAAGAGTGTGTGTGAATATAAGCATAGAAATAGTCACATACTGCTAAACCATTCACACCAGAAAATGAAGCAGAAGTGTGTTATCACATGTATGAAATGGGGCAAAAGTTAATTGCATTGGTGGAATCTAATTTATAGTCATGAGAGGGAAAAAAAATTCCCAAGAAACCAGGGTAACCATTGCTGGCAAGGGGATTGTGGACACGGCTCCTGGCAACTGTGACCTTGAATAATTTAAGGAGTCTGACATCACTTGTTAAACAAGAAACTTCCTATTCCTTTTGAAATTAATCATGAGGGTGGAAAGTAAGAAAAGACTCCCCTTGACCATGAGAATTTGCAGAGAACCTTGAGCTCCAAAGCCCATGGAGAGCCATTCAGACGTATTGCCCCAACACTCGTGCTGAAAGCAGCCCATGCCCCACAAGACTCTCCAGCTCCTTGATCTGTCCCGGGAGAGCAGGCCGGTGGCTGGGAAGGTGGCAGCCTTTGTGTGCAGCCTCCACCTGTGACTTACCAGCTGTGGAACCTTGGACAAAGGACTTATTTTTCTCTGCCTCAGTTTCCACTTCTGAAAAATGAAGATGTTAATTTGCTGTCATTGTTTAGTCCCGACTCTTTGCGACCCCACAGACTGCTGTCCGCCAGGCTCCTTTGTCCATGGAATTCTCAGGCAAGAATACTGGACCGGGTTGCTATTTCCTTCTCCAGGGGATCATCCCCACCCAGGGATCGAACTTGTGTCTCCTGCACTGCAGGCAGATTCTTTACCACTGAGCCACCGAGGAAGCCCTGGAGATGTTAACATGCCTGCTTTATGGGACTGTTGGGAGGACTAACTAAGTTACTCTTTAAAGTCCTTGGAGCAGAATGTGGCACACAGCCATGTTATATGTTTGTGAAATAAACAAACCAGGTAAGGGAAACATGTTTGCTTGTTTAGCGTCTCCCCTCGTAGAACATGAGGTCTGTGAGGAAAGGACCTGTTTTGCCCTCTGTGCATTCCCAGTGCTAAGACAGTGGCTGGGGGCTTCCTGAGCTGCTTACGTGCAGTCCTCCGGGGTTTCCGCGTAGTGTTTCAATGCCACCATTGTCCAGTAACCTTATTTTGGTGATTTGGCTTCTGTGTTTAATTATGGACAGGAATATTTTAGGGCAACAAATCCTCTGGGAATCCAATCTTTTTGTTTTTTTTAATAATTTTTCTGATGTGGACTATTTTAAAAGTCATTATTGAATTTGTTTCAATATTGCTTCTGTTTTATGTTTTGGTGGGGGTGTTTTTAGCCACAAGGCATGTGGGATCTTTGCTCCTCAGCCAGGGATTGAATCCACACGTCCTGCATTGGAAGGCAAGTTTTAACCTCTGGACCACCAGGGAAGTCCTCCAATGTTTTTAACAGGTATTTGCTTGTTGAGATCTTAGAGTTTAAGGCCTAGAGCTCCTCCTGGCCCAAATATATGGTCCAGAAATAGTACTGAGAAAAAAATTTTTTTACATATTGAGATATTGGGAAAATTCTGACTTATACAGAATTTTTAGGACTGTTGCAACCCACTCCAGCGTTCTTGCCTGGAGAATCCCAGGGATGATGGAGCCTGGTGAGCTGCCGTCTATGGGGTCGCACAGAGTCGGACACGACTGAAGCGACTTAGCAGTAGCAGCACATTTGTGGGCTAAGTTACTTCAGTTGTGTCCGACTCTTTGAGACCCTATGGACTGTAGCCCACCAGCCTCCCCTGTCTATGGGATTCTCCAGGCAAGGATACTGGAGTGGGTTGTTACGCCCTCCTCCAGGGGATCGTCCTGACCCAGAGATCAAACTCTCATCTCTTACATCTCCTGCACTGGCAGGTGGATTTTTTTTTATCACTGAGCCACGAGGGAAGCCCCTCTTGTTGGTTATCTATTTTAAATATAGTAGTGGTCTCATGACTTCTTTATGTCATTTCCTCCTTTCCATGTTGTCTCTTGTCTTTAAGCAGTTCTAATTATTGAAATTTACCTTCCAGTTTGGCCCTCTGGCTTTCCTACGGTTTCTTTCCTATTTTCCCCTCGGAGCTCTCTTGGGTTTGTCGTGGATGTTGTGACGGTGGTGGTGTTGTTTTCATGTTGTTTTACTTCCTGGTCTATTTCCTGAAGTTTATCTCCTAGCAGTTTTACTTACTTTTTCCATTTCAGCTTTCAGATATCGACTTCAAGAGCTCTCCATTTCTTATTTTGTGGATGTAACACATTCTCTTGTTGCCCCCAGAGGAGTTCAATTACAAAATGTTTGGGGGAGGTTGTTCTTCTCTTCTCTGTATGGTCCCCAACCTGTCTGGGCTCCTTTTCATTTTTACTCTTTTGTCTCTTTCATGTTAGCAGCATCGACCTGCCCTCTGCTCTCTTTTTCCATCCACGTGAGAGCAGCTGGGGGAAGCCCTGTGCAGGGCTGCTACACGTCCTGGTGAACCTCCCTGTGGGGTTTTGGGAAGAGCTGGCCATTTTATCAAGTGACCTTCACAAATCTGTTTGAGCATTCTTACATTGCCTTTCTTTGGGATTGGAATGAAAACTGACCTTTTCCAGTCCTGTGGCCACTGCTGAGTTTTCCAAATGTGCTGGCATATTGAGTGCAGCACTTGCACAGCAGCAGCTTTTAGGATTTGAAATAGCTCGACTGGAATTCCATCACTTCCACAGGTTTGTCCATAGTGATGCTTCTGAAAGGCCATGTGACTTCACATTGCAGGATGTCTGGCTCTAGGTGATTGATCACACCATTAGGGTTATCTGGGTTGTGAAGATGATTTTTGTACAGTTCTTCTGTGTATTCTTGACACCTCTTCTTAATATCTTCTGCTTTTGTTAGGTCCATACCGTATCTCTCCTTTATTGTGCCCATCTTTGCATGAAATATTCCCTTGGAATCTCTGATTTTTTTGAAGAGATCTCTAGTCTTTCCGATTCTATTGTTTTCCTCTATTTCTTTGCATTGATCACTGAGGAAGGCTTTCTTATCTCTCCTTGTTATTCTTTGGAACTCTGCATTCAGATGGGTATATCTTTCCTTTTCTCCTTTGCCTTTTGCTTCTCTTTTTTTTCTCAGCTATTTGTAAGACAACCTCAGACAACCATTTTGCCCTTTAGCATTTCTTTTCCTTGGGGATGGTCTTGATCACTGCCTCCTATACAGTGTCACAAACCTCTGTCCGTAGTTCTTCAGGCACTCTGTCTATTGGATCTAATCCCTTGAATATGTTTGTCACTTCCACTGTATAATCATAAGGGATTTGATTTAGGTCCTACCTGATTGGTGTAGTGGTTTCCCCTACTTTCTTCAATTTAAGTCTGAATTTTGCAATAAGGAATTCATGATCTGAGCCACAGTCAGCTCCCAGTCTTGTTTATGCTGACTGTATAGAGCTTCTCCATCTTTGTCTGCAAAGAATAATCAATCTGATTTTGGTATTGACCATCTAGTGATGTCCATGTGTAGAGTCTTCTCTTGTGTTGTTGGAAGAGGGTGTTTGCTATGACCAGTGTATTCTTTTGGCAAAACTCTGTTAAGCCTTTGCCCTGCTTCATTTTGTACTCCAAAGCCAAACTTGCCTGATACTCCAGGTATCTCCTGACTCCCTACTTTTGCATTCCATTCCTCTATGATGAAAAGCACATCTTCTTTTGGTGTTAGTTCTAGAAGGTCTTGTAGGTCTTCAAAGAACCATTCAACTTCAGCTTCTTTGGCATTAGTGGTTGTGGCATAGATTTGGATTACTGTGCTATTGAATGGTTTGCCTTGGAAACGAACAGAGATCATTCTGTCATTTTTGAGATTGTACCCAAGTACTGCATTTTGGACTCTTTTGTTGACTATGAGGGCTACTCCATTTCTTCTAAGGGATTCTTGCCCATAGATACACTTAATGGTCATCTGAATTAAATTTGCCCATTACAGTTCATTTTAGTTGACTAATTCCTAAGATGTTGATGTTCACTCTTGCCATCTCCTGTTTGACCACTTCCAATTTACCTTGATTCATGGACCTAACATTCCAGGTTCCTATGCAATATTGTTCTTTACAGCATGGGATTTTACTTCCATCACCAGTCACATCCACAACTGCACATTGTTTTTGCTCTGGCTCCATCTCTTCATTCTTTCTGGAGTTATTTCTTCCCTATTCTCTAGTAGCATATTGGGCACCTACCCACCTGGGGTGTTCATCTTTCAGAGATCATATTGACAACATCTGTTGGATCATAGAAAAAAACAATAGAGTTCCAGAAAAACATCTAATTCTGCTTCATCCACACAGCCTTTGATGGTGTGGATCATGATGAACTGTGGAAAATTCTTCAAGAGATGGGAATACCAGACTACCTTACCTGCCTTGTGAGAAATCTGTATGCAGGTCAAGAAGCAACAGTTAAAATCAAACATGGAATAACTGGTTCCAAATTAGGAAAGGAATACGTCAAGGCTGTATACTGTCACCTTGCTTATTTAAAGTATAGGCAGAGTAGAAAGAAAGAAGAAAGAAAGTGAAGTCACTCAGTCATGTCCGACTCTTTGTGGACATGGATCTCCATCCATGGAATTTTCTAGGCAAGAGTACTGGAGTGGGTTGCCATTTCCTTCTCCAGGGGATCTTCCCGACCCAGGGATCAAACCCAGATCTCGCACACTGCAGGCAGACACTTTACTGTGTGAGTCACCAGGGAAACTAGATCATGGGAAATGCCAAGCTGGATGAAGCACAAGCTGGAATCAAGATTGCTGAGAGAAATATCGACAACTTCAGACATGCAGATGACACCACCCTTATGGTAGAAAGTGAAGAAGAGCTGAAGAGCCTCTTGATGAAAGTGAAAGAGGAGAGTGAAAAAGCTGACTTAAAACTCAACGTTCAAAAAACAAAAAGCATGGCATCTGGTCCCATCACTTCATGGCAAATGGATGGGAAAACAGTGGAAACAGTGACAGGCTTTATTTTCTTGGGCTCCAAAATCACTGCAGATGGTGACTGCAGCCATGAAATTAAAGACACTTGCTTCTGGGAAGAAAAGCTATGATCAACCTGGACAGCATATTAATAAGTAGAGATATTATTTTGACAACAAAGGTCCATCTAGTCAAAGCTACAGTTTTTCCAGTAGTCATGTATCGATATGAGTGTTGGACTATAAAGAAAGCTGAGCACCGAAGAATTGATGCTTTTGAAGTGTGGTGTTGGAGAAGACTCTTGAGAGTTCCTTGGACTGCAAGGAGATCCAACCAGCCAATTCTAAAGGAACTCAGTCCTGAATATTCATTGGAAGGACTGCTGCTGAAGCTGAAGCTCCAATACTTTGGGCACCTGTTGTGAAGAACTGACTCATTGGAAAAGCCCCTGATGCTGGGAATGATAGAAGTCAGGAGTAGACGGGGTTTGTAGAGGATTAGATGATTGGATGGCATCACCAACTCAATGGACATGAGTTTGAGTAACCTCTGGGAGTTGGTGATGGAATGTGAAGTCAAGTGGGCCTTAGAAAGCATCACTATGAACAAAGCTAGTGGAGGTGATGGAATTCCAGTTGAGCTATTTCAAATCCTGAAAGATGGTGCTGTGAAAGTGCTGCACTCAATATGCCAGCAAATTTGGAAAACTCAGCTGTGGCCACAGGACTGGAAAAGGTCAGTTTTCATTCCAATCCCAAAGAAAGGCAATGCCAAAGAATGCTCAAACTACTGCACAATTGCACTCATCTCACACGCTGGTAAAGTAATGCTCAAAATTCTCCAAGCCAGGCTTCAGCAATATGTGAACCGTGAACTTCCTGATGTTCAAGCTGGTTTTAGAAAAGGCAGAGGAACCAAAGATCAAATTGCCAACATCTGCTGGATCATGGAAAAAGCAAGAGAGTTCCAGAAAAACATCTATTTCTGCTTTATTGACTATGCCAAAGCCTTTGTGTGGAACACAATAAACTGTGGAAAATTCTGAAAGAGATGGGAATACCAGACCACCTGACCTGCCTCTTGAGAAATCTGTATGCAGGTCAGGAAGCAACAGTTAGAACTGGACATGGAACAACAGACTGGTTCCAAATAGCAAAAGGAGTACATCAAGGCTGTATATTGTCACCCTGTTTATTTAACTTATATGCAGAGTACATCATGAGAAACGCTGGACTGGAAGAAACACAAGCTGGAATCAAGATTGCTGGGAGAAATCTCAATAACCTCAGATATGCAGATGACACCACCCTCATGGCAGAAAGTGAAGAGGAACTAAAAAGCCTCTTGATGAAAGTGAAAGTGGAGAGTGAAAAAGTTGGCTTAAAGCTCAACATTCAGAAAACGAAGATCATGACATCCAGTCCCATCACTTCATGGGAAATAGATGGGGAAACAGTGGAAACAGTGTCAGACTCTATTTTTCTGGGCTCCCAAATCACTGCAGAGGGTGACTGCAGCCATGAAATTAAAAGAAGCTTACTCCTTGGAAGGAAAGTTATGACCAACCTAGATAGAATATTGAAAAGCAGAGACATTACTTTGCCAACAAAGGTCCGTCTAGTCAAGGCTATGGTTTTTCCTGTGGTCATGTATGGATATGAGAGTTGGACTGTGAAGAAAGCTGAGCGCCAAAGAATTGATGCTTTTGAACTGTGGTGTTGGAGAAGACTCTTGAGAGTCCCTTGGACTGCAAGGAGATCCAACCAGTCCATTCTGAAGGAGATCAGCCCTAGGATTTCTTTGGAAGGAACAATGCTAAAGCTGAAACTCCAATACTTTGGCCACCTCATGCGAAGAGTTGATTCATTGGAAAAGACGCTGATGCTGGGAGGGATTGGGGGCAGGAGGAGAAGGGGATGACAGAGGATGAGATGGCTGGATGGCATCACTGACTCGATGGACATGAGTCTGAATGAACTCCGGGAGTTGGTGTTGGACAGGGAGGCCTGGCATGCTGCGATTCATGGGGTCTCGAAGAATCGGACACAACTGAGTGACTGATCTGATCTGATCTGATCTGAGGGAAACCTCGGGTGCTGCAATCCATTGGATCGCAAAGAGTCAGACACAGCTGAGCGACTGAACTGAACTGAACCAAACTCAAAGAGCCTCTGTTCGCCTGGGCAATAATAAGCTCATCTCATTTTTCTCACTGTGGAGAGCTGTGGTGAGTCATGTGTATGTGTGTGTGTGTGTTAGTCACTCAGTCATGTCTGACTCTTTGTGACCCCATGGACTGTAGCCTGCCAGGCTCCTCTGTCCATGAAATTCTCCAGGCATGAATACTGGAGTGGTGCTCACTTCGGCAGCACATATACTAAAATTGGAACGATACAGAAAAGATTAGCATGGCCCTGCACAAGGATGACACACAAATCAGTGAAGCGTTCCATATTTTTATATTCCATGCAACTAGAGACCAAAAGAAAGCAGGAGTAGCAATACTCATATCAGATAAAATAGACTTTAAAACAAAGGCTGTGAAAAGAGACAAAGAAGGACACTACATAATGATCAGAGCATCAATCCAAGAAGAAGATATAACAATTATAAATATATATGCACCCAACATAGGAGCACCACAATATGTAAGACAAATGCTAACAAGTATGAAAGGGGAAATTAACAATAACACAATAATAGTGGGAGACTTTAATACCCCACTCACACCTATGGGTAGATCAACTAAACAGAAAATTAACAAGGAAACACAAACTTTATTTTTTTTTAATTTGATTTTATTTTTAAACTTTACAATATTGTATTAGTTTTGCCAAATATCGAAATGAATCTGCCACAGGTATACCCGTGTTCCCCATCCTGAACCCTCCTCCCTCCTCCCTCCCCTCCCCTCCCTCTGGGTCCTCCCAGTGCACCAGCCCCAAGCATCCAGTACCGTGCATGGAATCTGGACTGGCAACTCGTTTCATACATGATATTATACATGTTTCAATGCCATTCTCCCAAATCTTCCCACCCTTTCCCTCTCCCATAGAGTCCATAAGACTTTTCTATACATCGGTGTCTCTTTTGCTGTCTCGTACACAGGGTTATTGTTACCATCTTTCTAAATTCCATATATATGCATTAGTATACTGTATTGGTGTTTTTCTTTCTGGCTTACTTCACTCTGTATAATAGGTTCCAGTTTCATCCATCTCATTAGAACGGATTCAAATGTATTCTTTTTAATGGCTAAGTAATACTCCATTGTGTGTATGTACCACAGCTTTCTTATCCACTCATCTGCTGATGGACATCTAGGTTGCTTCCATGTCCTGGCTATTATAAACAGTGCTGCGATGAACAGTGGGGTACACGTGTCTCTTTCCCTTCTGGTTTCCTCAGTGTGTATGCCCAGCAGTGGAATTGCTGGATCATAAGGCAGTTCTATTTCCAGTTTTTTAAGGAATCTCCACACTGTTCTCCATAGTGGCTGTACTAGTTTGCATTCCCACCAACAGTGTAAGAGAGTTCCCTTTTCTCCACACCCTCTCCAGCATTTATTGCTTGTAGACTTATGGATTGCAGCCATTCTGACTGGCATGAAATGGTACCTCATAGTGGTTTTGATTTGCATTTTTCTGATAATGAGTGATGTTGAGCATCTTTTCATGTGTTTGTTAGCCATCTGTATGTCTTCTTTGGAGAAATGTCTATTTAGTTCTTTGGCCCATTTTTTGATTGGGTCGTTTATTTTTCTGGAGTTGAGCTGTAGGAGCTGCTTGTATATTTTTGAGATTAGTTGTTTGTCGGTTGCTTCATTTGCTATTATTTTCTCCCATTCTGAAGGCTTCCTTTTCACCTTGCTAATAGTTTCCTTTGTTGTGCAGAAGCTTTTAAGTTTAATTAGGTCCCATTTGTTTATTTTTGCTTTTATTTCCAATATTCTGGGAGGTGGATCATAGAGGATCCTGCTGTGATGTATGTCGGAGAGTGTTTTGCCTATGTTCTCCTCTAGGAGTTTTATAGTTTCTGGTCTTACGTTGAGATCTTTAATCCATTCTGAGTTTATTTTTGTGTATGGTGTTAGAAAGTGTTCTAGTTTCATTCTTTTACGAGTGGTTGACCAGCTTTCCCAGCACCACTTGTTAAAGAGATTGTCTTTAATCCATTGTATATTCTTGTCTCCTTTGTCAAAGATAAGGTGTCCATATGTGCATGGATTTATCTCTGGGCTTTCTATTTTGTTCCATTGATCAATATTTCTGTCTTTGTGCCAGTACCATACTGTCTTGATAACTGTGGCTTTGTAATAGAGCCTGAAGTCAGGTAGATTGATTCCTCCCGTTCCATTCTTCTTTCTCAAGATCGCTTTGGCTATTCGAGGTTTTTTGTATTTCCATACAAATTGTGAAATTATTTGTTCTAGCTCTGTGAAGAATACCGTTGGTAGCTTGATAGGGATTGCATTGAATCTATAAATTGCTTTGGGTAGTATACTCATTTTCACTATATTGATTCTTCCAATCCATGAACATGGTATATTTCTCCATCTATTAGTGTCCTCTTTGATTTCTTTCACCAGTGTTTTATAGTTTTCTATATACAGGTCTTTAGTTTCTTTAGGTAGATATATTCCTAAGTATTTTATTCTTTCCGTTGCAATGGTGAATGGAATTGTTTCCTTAATTTCTCTTTCAGTTTTCTCATTATTAGTGTATAGGAATGCAAGGGATTTCTGTGTGTTGATTTTATATCCTGCAACTTTGCTATAATCATTGATTAGTTCTAGTAATTTTCTGGTGGAGTCTTTAGGGTTTTCTATGTAAAGGATCATGTCATCTGCAAACAGTGAGAGTTTTACTTCTTCTTTTCCAATTTGGATAAGGAAACACAAACTGAAATGATACAATAGACTCATTAGACCTAATTGATATCTATAGGACATTTCACCCCCAAACAATGAATTTCACCTTTTTCTCAAGCACACACGAACCTTCTCCAGGATAGATCACACCCTGGGCCATAAATCTAGCCTTGGTAAATTCAAAAAAAATTGAAATCATTCCAAGCATCTTTTCTGACCACAATACAGTAAGATTAGATCTCAATTACAGGAGAAAAACTTTTTAAAATTCCAACATATGGAGGCTGAACAACACACTGCTGAATAACCAACAAATCATAGAAGAAATCAAAAAAGAAATCAAAATATGCATAGAAATGAATGAAAATGAAAACAAAACAACCCAAAACCTGTGGGACACTGTAAAAGCAGTGCTAAGGGGAAAGTTCATAGCAATACAGGCATACCTCAAGAAACAAGAAAAAAGTCAAATAAATAACCTAACTCTACACCTAAAACAACTAGAAAAGGAAGAAATGAAGAACCCCAGGGTTAGTAGAAGGAAAGAAATCTTAAAAATTAGGGCAGAAATAAATGCAAAAGAAACAACAGAGACCATAGCAAAAATCAACAAAGCCAAAAGCTGGTTCTTTGAAAGGATAAATAAAATTGAGAAACCATTAGCCAGACTCATCAAGAAACAAAGGGAGAAAAGTCAAATCAATAAAATTAGAAATGAAAATGGAGAGATCACAACAGACAACACAGAAATACAAAGGATCATAAGAGACTACTATCAGCAATTATATTCCAATAAAATGGACAACGTGGAAGAAATGGACAAATTCTTAGAAAAGTACAACTTTCCAAAACTGAACCAGGAAGAAATAGAAAATCTTAACAGACCCATCACAAGCATGGAAATTGAAACTGTAATCAGAAATCTTCCAAAAAAAAAAAAAAAAAAAAAGCCCAGGTCCAGATGGCTTCACAGATGAATTCTACCAAAAATTTAGAGAAGAACTAACACCTATCCTACTCAAACTCTTCCAGAAAATTGCAGAGGAAGGCAAACTTCCAAACTCATTTTATGAGGCCACCATCACCCTAATACCAAAACCTGACAAAGATGCCACAAAAAAAAAAAAAAGAAAATTACAGGCCAATGTCACTGATGAACATAGATGCAAAAATCCTTAACAAAATTCTAGCAATCAGAATCCAACAACACATTAAAAAGATCATACACCATGACCAAGTGGGCTTTATCCCAGGGATGCAAGGATTCTTCAATATCCGCAAATCGATCAATGTAATACACCATATTAACAAATTGAAAAACAAAAGCCATATGATTATCTCAATAGATGCAGAGAAAGCCTTTGACAAAATTCAACATCCATTTATGATAAAAACTCTCCAGAAAGCAGGAATAGAAGGAACATACCTCAACATAATAAAAGCTATATAAGACAAACCCACAGCAAACCTTATCCTCAATGGTGAAAAATTGAAAGCATTTCCCCTAAAGTCAGGAACAAGACAAGGGTGCCCACTTTCACCACTACTACTTAACATAGTTTTGGAAGTTTTGGCCACAGAAATCAGAGCAGAAAAAGAAATAAAAGGAATCCAGATTGGAAAAGAAGAAGTAAAACTCTCACTGTTTGCAGATGACATGATCCTCTACATAGAAAACCCTAAAGACTCCACCAGAAAATTACTAGAGCTGATCAATGAATATAGTAAGTTGCAGGATATAAAATCAACACAGAAATCCCTTGCATTCCTATACACTAATAATGAGAAAATAGAAAGAGAAATCAAGGAAACAATTCCATTCACCATTGAAATGAAAAGAATAAAATACTTAGGAATATATCTACCTAAAGAAACTAAAGACCTGTATATAGAAAATTATAAAACACTGGTGAAAGAAATCAAAGAGGACACTAATAGATGGAGAAATATACCATGTTCATGGATTGGAAGAATCAATATAGTGAAAATGAGTATACTACCCAAAGTAATCTATAGATTCAATGCAATCCCTATCAAGCTACCAACGGTATTTTTCACAGAGCTAGAACAAATAATTTCACAATTTGTATGGAAATACAAAAAAACCTCGAATAGCCAAAGCGATCTTGAGAAAGAAGAATGGAACTGGAGGAATCAACCTGCCTGACTTCAGGCTCTACTACAAAGTCACAGTCATCAAGACAGTATGGTACTGGCACAAAGACAGAAATATAGATCAATGGAACAAAATAGAAAGCCCAGAGATAAATCCACACACCTATGGACACCTTATCTTTGACAAAGGAGGCAAGAATATACAATGGAGAAAAGACAATCTCTTTAACAGTGGTGTTGGGAAAACTGGTCAACCACTTGTAAAAGAATGAAACTAGAGCACTTTCTAACACCATACACAAAAATAAACTCAGAATGGATTAAAGATCTAAATGTAAGACCAGAAACTATAAAACTCCTAGAGGAGAACATAGGCAAAACACTCTCCAGCATAAATCACAACAGGATTCTCTACAACCAACCTCCCAGAATACTGGAAATAAAAGCAAAAGTAAACAAATGGGACCTAATTAAAATTAACAGCTTCTGCACAACAAAGGAAACTATAAGCAAGGTGAAAAGACAGCCTTCAGAATGGGAGAAAATAATAGCAAATGAAGCAACGGACAAACAACTAATCTCAAAAATATACAAGCAACTCCTGCAGCTCAATTCCAGAAAAATAAACGACCCAATCAAAAAATGGGCCAAAGAACTAAATAGACATTTCTCCAAAGAAGACATACAGATGGCTAACAAACACATGAAAAGATGCTCAACATCACTCATTATCAGAAAAATGCAAATCAAAACCACAATGAGGTACCATTTCACACCAGTCAGAATGGCTACGATCCAAAAGTCTACAAGCAATAAATGCTGGAGAGGGTGTGGAGAAAAGGGAACCCTCTTATACTGTTGGTGGGAATGCAAACTAGTGCAGCCACTATGGAGAACAGTGTGGAGATTCCTTAAAAAACTGGAAATAGAACTGCCTTATGACCCAGCAATCCCACTGCTGGGCATACACACCAAGGAAACCAGAATTGAAAGGGACACGTGTACCCCACTGTTCATCGCAGCACTGTTTATAATAGCCAGGACATGGAAGCAACCTAGATGTCCATCAGCAGATGAATAGATAAGAAAGCTGTGGTACATATATACAATGGAGCATTACTCAGCCATTAAAAAGAATATATTTGAATCAGTTCTAATGAGGTGGATGAAACTGGAGCCTATTACACAGAGTGAAGTAAGCCAGAAAGAAAAACACCAATACAGTATACTAATGCATATATATGGAATTTAGAAAGATGGTAACGATAACCCTGTATGCGAGACAGCAAAAGAGACACAGATGTATAGAATAGTCTTTTGGACTCTGTGGGAGAGGGAGAGGGTGGGATGATTTGGGAGAATGGCATTGAAACATGTATAATATCATATAAGAAATGAATCGCCAGTCCAGGTTCAATGCAGGATACAGGATGCTTGGGGCTGGTGCACTGGGATGACCCAGAGGGATGGTACGGGAAGGGAGGTGGGAGGGGGGTTCAGGATGGGGAACACGTGTACACCTGTGACAGATTCATGTTGATGTATGGCAAAACCAATACAATATTGTAAAGTAATTAGCCTCTAATTAAAATAAATTTAAATAAAAAAAAAAAAGAATACTAGAGTGGGTTCCAGTATTCTTGGAACGGCCAGTTCCTGCTCCAGTCATCATATATATGTGGATGTATATGGATATCCATATATCCAATTTATGTATTTTCTTCCACCCATATTTATCTTTAAGTCATTGTCCTACTGGAAAACTAAACCCACAGTTAGCTTTGGAAACTCAGAGAGCTGTATTTTGAGAAGGGATGATTTTGGAATGCCTCAAAGGGAAAGGAAGGTCAGTCAAAGCCAAGAGCAAGCCAACAGGCAGTGAGTCATAACCAGTCATAAATTTTACTTCAGGACGTTAAGGTGATAGGCTATGCAGACTCTGACTCATGAGTAACAGTAACGTCTCCTCCCAATGTGGTAGGTGTGACTGATGAATTAGCAGTGCTAGTTTGGGTGGCAAATGAACAAGCCTTGTTACTTGCCCTCTACTTCGGCAGTGAGTTGAGCTTGTCTTTCAGGTATGGAGAGGTGAGAACGTAAAAATGTTTCTTTTAAGGCTTGTTAGGATTGGAATGTCACATTTCTACATCTGCATCATATATTTAATAAAGCAGAGTGAGACAAGCCAGTTTGCATGGCTGGGATAAATTGGAATATGTCATTAGACACATCACTTCCGAAGTCAGCTGCAGAAAGCAAGTTAATACAGTGTGTGGGGTCTGTGAGTATGCTGCTAATGTTTTGCTTTCACATGTGTTTAAACACACACTCAAGACCTTGGAATTGGTCCTTGCAAATGTCTAGGATGTACTTTGACATACGAGGGAAATGTCCTTGTAGTTAATCCTGTGAGATACTGGGAAATAGTTCAGCAAAAGATAAGACTCCAAGCAGAATACTTTATTCCTCTGAAAAACTTGTGTCCTTTAAAAAGCTTAAGTCCTTTCCCCCATGCTGCCTTGGGATGAGAACTCTTTCAGTCAGAAAGGCTCTTATGTGCAATTTGTAGGGGACCAGCTCCATCATGGCTGCTCTCACGCCAGGTCCCAACATAAGCCTTGGAGGCAAGGCCCCGCTGCAGCCTGACTTGTCTCAGTGACCATCGATCATCCTCTCAGGAACTCAGCGAAAGAGGCAATCTTGAGAGGAGATGTCCCCGAGCCATGTCCCATCCAACTGCCCCACCTGTGAGAGATGCCACAAGGCAGTTTCTCATCTGTTCCCCTGGTCCCTAGGAGCCATGGGACTTTCCACCCATCCCCCAGCCTTCAGAAACAGATGCAGACTCTAAAGCAACTCGGGGTCCTCAGGAACAGCGTCCCCCTGCTCATGTCACCTTCATCATTGGGCCCTTTGGGTTTGGTGTTGTCCTGCGGGACAGAGACGCAGATAACTGACACACACTGATCTTATTAAGATTGTCTAAATCCACCTGGGCTTGTTGTCTCCTTAGCAGTGTCGCAAGCTGATCTTACTGCATTCCAAGTGGCCACACGCTGCTGCCTAGAGAATGCTTGACTGCCTGGAGTTCCTGTTTAGTCACACAGTCATGTCTGACTTTTTGTGACCCCCATGGACTATAGCCCGCCAGGCTCCTCTGTCCATGGGACTTTCCAGGCAAGAATACTGGAGCAGGTTGCCATTTCCTTTACCAGGGAATCTTCCTGATCCAGGGACCGAACTCATATCTCCTGCATTGACAGGTGGATAACAGCTTGGTAGAAAAACTGGTCAACAGTAGCTTAAGAGGGGGAGGATGTTTATATTCCTCACATGCTAAGAAGTCTGGACATGGGCAACTGCTATGTTAAGTGATGGACATTACGTCAGAGCTGGTGTCACTGTTTAGCAGGCTTCTTGGTCCCAAGATAGCTGCTGTGGTGGCAGGCATCACATCTGCATTCAAGGCAGGATGAAGCAGTAAAGGCAGGTTCCAGCTATGCATCTGTTTACTTTAGGAAAGCCATAGCTTTTCCAGAAGCCTGTCTGCAGACTTTCCCTTGTGTATTATTGGCCCTAACAAGGTCACACCAACCTGAGCTTCAGGGGAGGCCAGAGATCCAGTTTTGAAAGAGAGGAACTAGATTGGAATGATTGGCCTAGACTAGATCAGACTGGTCATAGTACACTGCTGGGTGGGTCTCCTTGCCTCTCATAACCAGACAGGAGCTTCACTGGTGAGACAGAGAGGAGAATGGATTGGGTAGGCAACAGCTGTGTCTGCCACTTGAGCCAGTGTGGCCAGTCCCAGCTTCTCAGCTCCCAAAGACTTATCAGTAGCTGACTCCAGTCTGTCCCTGCTTGTGATTCAACTGTGGCTCCTACTCAAACTGGACTAGGTGATTGAGGACCTTGTGAAAACAACTTCCAACTCTACAGAAACTGTGAGAGTCACCTAAAAGAAAAAAAAAAAAAAAAACTATTAGAGTTTTCACAATCAAAGACTATAGACATACCAGCCTTGAATGTCTTTTGAAGCCTTTTTTCTTTTCTTCATTCTAGAGGTGAAATACCAGAAAGTGAAAGTTTCTCGAGTCATGTCCGGCTCTTTGTGACCCCATGGACTATACAGTGTGGAATTCTCCAGGCCAGAATACTGTAATGGATAGCCTTTCCCTTCTCCAGGGGATCTTCTCAACCCAGGGATCGAACCCAAGTCTCCCACATTGCAGGTGGATTCTTTACCAACTGAGTCCCAAGGGAAGTCCAAAATGCCAGAGTTGACCTCAATGGTTTGACGTTAAGGGTCTGAAGCCATTGCAAGCCTACCTCCCTTTGCAGAATTCTAATCATGGTTAAGTTTCTCTCAGGTAAGAGTACTATATTGCCTCATTCAATTAAGAGATAGTTGGGACTGTTACCTGAGTGTTGGCAGACTGATGCAAGGAAAATTAACCTATCTGGTCAGGAGGGAAGAAAATTTTCAAATGCTACCAATGGACCTCATCCCTAAGGAGACAGGCTATGAGGACTTAACCTGCCCCCTACTTTCCCTTTCATTTGCCAAACTCCTCAAGACCCTGCTTAAAAATGACTTGCTTTGTGAAATCACTCACAAAGTTCTCAAAGTTAGACCAACCATCTGTAATCTAATAGCCCCTTTCCATATTTCTCTTTTCCCTAACACTTTACCACTGGCACACAGGAATGACTGACTTATCCAGCCATCTCACCCACCAGGTTAGCAACATTCCCAAGGGAGAAGTTTTGTCCCAAACATTTAGTACAAGGTTGGAAGCACAGTAGTAACACAGTCTTATTGAATAAAATCTATTTACACTTTGAATAGTTGTTAACTTATAACATTAAAGTCCTACACCTTTTTTAAATTGAAGTACAGCTGCTGTACAGTATGTTACAGGTGCATGCAGTGATTCATAAATTTTAAAGGTTACACTCCATTTATAGTTATTATAAAATACTGGCTATTATTCCTGTGTTGTACAATATATCTTTGTAGCTTCAATTCAGTTCAGTCGCTCAGTCGTGTCCGACTCTTTGCGACCCCATGAATCACAGCACCCCAGGCCTCCCTGTCCATCACCAACTCCCGGAGTTCACCCAGACTCACGTCCATCGAGTCAGTGATGCCATCCAGCCATCTCATCCTCTGTCGTCCCCTTCTCCTCCTGCCCCCAATCCCTCCCAGCATCAGAGTCTTTTCCAATGAGTCAGCTCTTCGCATGAGGTGGCCAAAGTACTGGAGTTTCAGCTTTAGCATCATTCCTTCCAAAGAAATCCCGGAGCTGGTCTCATGCCTAATAATTTGCACCTCTTACTCCCCTACCTCTGTCTTGGCTCTCCCCACTGGAAACCACTAGTTTGTGCACTCAAATGAGTCTGCTTCTTTCTGATCTTTTCATTAGTCTGTTGTGTTTTTAGATGCCACATATAAGTGAGATCATACAGTATTTGATATAAGATAAAGTCTTACATCTTAATTCAAGCACATAAAAATTTTAAAAAACACTCAGAAACTCAAAATAGGAAGCAAATGCAAAGCAAGAAAAATATTTGCAACTCCTGTCATGTGAAAATGGTTTATTTTTCTAATATATATAAACTGCTAAAAGTTGAGATAAAACAGATAAACAGGCAAGGACATAGACAAATCACATAAAAAGAAGCATGCTGTGCTGTGCTTAGTTGCTCATTCGTGTCCAACTCTTTGCGACCCCATGGACTGTAGCCCATCAGGCTCCTCTGTCCATGGGATTCTCCAGGCAAGAATACTGGAGTGCATTGCCATGCCCTCCTCCAGGGGATCTTCCCAAATGGCCCTTAATCCAATGAAAATAAACCCAATATTAGTCATAATTTTTAAAATGCTAATTAAAAATATGTCAAGATGCTCTTCTCACTTATTTTGCCAATGGCAAAAATCCAAAAGTTCAACAATATACTCTGTTAGTGAGACTGTTGGAAAATGAGTGATTTCAATGTTTCTGGAAGAGGCAGAAACAGTGTCATCTTGAGTGCGTACTATGTGGCAGTATCTATGCAATACGTGTTACAAATACTTTCACTCTTTAACCCAATTCTCTTCCTCTGGAAACTCGTCTTGCAGAAATCTCTGCACAGTTACAAAATGATGCACAGAGGCATGGGATGTGGAATTGACCAATACTGTAAGATAAGAGCGTTTCCCAGGTGGCGATAGTGGTAAAGAACCTGCCTGCCAAATAGGAGATGTAAGAGGTGTGGGTTTTATTCTTGGTTCAGGAAGATCCCCTGGAGGAGGGCATGGCAACCCACTCCAGTCTTTTTCCTGGAGAATCCCATGAACAGAGGAGCCTGGCAGGTGGCTGGTGGGCTACAGTACACGGGGACACAGAGTCAGACACGACTGAAGCGACTTAGCAAGGCACAAGAAGATGAGAAGCAAGCCATTTCCGTAGGTGGAGAGTGGTTAATTAAACTACGGTAGGATTTCCCTGGCAGTCTGATGTTTAAGGCTCCACGCTTCCAATACAAGGGACAAGGGTTTGATCCCTGGTTGGGGAACTAGGACCCCACATGCTATTCAGCGCAGCCAAAAAATATAAATAAATGAATTAATTAATAATCTTTCAAAAATAAATAAGTAAACTATGGTAGGTCCTCACAATGGAATACTATGCAGCTGAATTCAAAGGAGGATGCCTTCTCTGTTGTGTTCTGGGAAGGTCCCAGGGCAAATGGTTCAGTGGAAAAGCAAAGTTTAGCATAGTGACCACAATGCAATGCTTTCTGTTTCATGAAGGGGAGGATAAACTTTCACATTTGTTTTTGTTTGTAATTGCAGAAAATACCGGTTGTGTGTACTGCAAGGGAGTGAGCAGATGGCAGAACTGGGTGGATGGAGTGGAACCAAAACTTCTCACTGTGTACCATTTTGGCTTTTAAAACCTGTGAATTATTACATATTCCAAAAATTAAAATTTTTAAATCCTACATCTTGCCCATAAGTTTTAGAGCCAGTGTGTGTCTTTGTTTCTCTGCTGCACCTTTTACAAAATCAGTGAATCTGGGCAAATTTCTTAACCCCTCTGAAGAAGAATTTGATGAGTTGATAAATGCAAAAAAAAAAAAATTCAAACTTGAAACAGAAGTAGTTCTGTGCAAGTGTGGGCTGTTATTAGTACTGAATTTAGTAAGAATTATTTTAAAGAGCTCTTGCACAGTTGCTTCAGTCGTATTCGACTCTGAGACCCCATGGACTGTCTCCTGCCAGGCTCCTCTGTCCATGGGAGTCTCCAGGTAAAAATACTGGAGTGGGCTGCCATGCCCTACTCCAGGGGAATCTTCCCAACCCAGGGATCAAACCCTTGTCTCCTGCATTGCAGGCAGATTCTTTACTGCTGAGCCACCAGGGAAGCCCAAAGAGTTTGCTAAGGTGACCTCTTCAGTGATTAAAGGTGGCTCTAGTGGTAAAGAACCTGCCTGCCAGTGCATAAAACATAAGAGACACAGGTTCGATCCCTGGGTCAGGAAGATCCCCTGGAGGAGGGCATGACAACCCACTCCAGTATTCTTGCCTGGAAAACCTCATGGACAGAGGAACCTGGCAGGCTACAGTCCATGGGGTCGCAAAGAGATGGACACGACTGAGCAACTTAGCATGCATGCATGGTGAGATTTTCAGAATCTTCAGTATTCTTGTGTGATAGGGATAAGCTGTTTTCGCTTTTGGAGATAATAAAATGAAAGCCAAAAGAAATAAGGTGATTAATTCAAGATAGCACTGAGTGTGGGACAATGCGGGAGCTGGCAGCAGGGCTCTGTACATGAACAGTGTATGTATATGTATACACATACGAACGCAGCTACGAGTCAAGTGCACTGATTCCTACTCCGTTTTAGCAAATCCAAAAGAAAATACTATCAACCTAATTTGGAGGTATTCTAAACACACAACCTGTCTCAAAACGCAAGACAGATACCAAACACAACCCCTGCCGGTAACTGCCACAAATCTTGATGAAATCAATCGTTTGAAATCTGCCTTCTAATTTTCTAGAGCCCCGGAGAATGGGGGTCACCACCATGCTCGGAGTTTCTAGGGAGAAACTTGAAATAAATTTTTTAAAAAGCCTTTGCCTGCAGGACTTTGCACGTACAGTACAGTCCTACACATTCTCACTCTATGATTGTTTATTTAAAAAATAAAAATAAAGAATTACTAGTGCAGAAATGATATCATTAGCAGGGCACTGTCAGTAAATTCACCTACTCCTCTTAGACGGCTTAGTTTGCCTTTTTCTGTGTAAAATGAATACGTGTGTGACATTTTGAGATCTGGATTATTTACCCGGTAGGGTTGATCTCAAAAACAGCACAAAGAAACAGCTTAGGTGGGTTTTTTTTTTTTCTCTCTGTCTTTTCCTAATAATAACAAAAAAGCCCAGCACATTGTGAAGAAATTGTGCCCCCTGCTGCTTTAATTCGATATTAACATCACCAGCTTCACAATTGTTTTGGGAAAATGCTCAACCTGCAGGAGTGCAGGATGGTGCTGTGACTTCAAGGTCATTTAAATGTCCTCTCAGATGCAGCTTCTTCCAGCAGTTAGGAACTCTGCTTGATACCGACCTTGGGGCAAAGGAAGCAAAGAAGAAATGCTTCCTTCTGTGATGCTTGTAAAGACATTTGTCCTAAAAACCTTCTCGTTATTTCATGTATCTTTGTAACCTCTGAAGATGAAACAAGGAAAGAAGCAAAGCTTGGAGAGACGTGCTGGCTGACGGTGAGCACAAGGCCCCTTTATTAGGACACAAAGGGCATTTTCTAAGTGCTCAGAGAAATAAAAATGCTCCTTGAGACTGACTGACTTCCTTCAGTGTGAGAAGACTTATCACTGATGAATAGCAATTCATGACCGTGCACTGGGGGCCTCCGAAGTTACTGTTAACTTGCTATGAGCCACGGATTCAGATCCTCAGTGCACCCTCAAAAGGACTCCAGGACTGGACAACAGCATCAACTGGAAATGTGGCAATTATAACCCCAGCCCTCCTTTTCTTGGGGGTCCTCATTTTTCTTGTCTTCACACCTGGTTCCCTTCGTTGCCTGTTGCTTGTCAACCTGGGCTTTTAAATCTATACCTTTTTCTCGCCTGGTATTGATTTCCCACAGGTTGCCCAGCAATCTTTCAGGAAGTTCACTGACAGAGCTTTCCTTCTTTTCCTCTGCTATGGGCTGAATGTTTTTATCCTTTCAGAAGCCATATGTTGAAGCCCTAACCCCAAGGCGATGGTGGTACTTGGAAGTGGGTCTTTGGGAGGTGATTAGGGTGCAAAGAGATCCTGAGGCTGAGGCCCCATAATGGGATTAGTGCCTTTAAAGGGGATGTAGGGAACAGAGCTTTTTCCCCTCCATGTGAAGACACAGTAAGATGGTGGCTACTGCAAACCAAGAAACGAGCCCTCACCATGAGCTCATGTTATGGCATCCTGAGCTGGGATGTTCTCTTTAAAAAATATTTACACCTTTTGGAGAAATTCTGAACATAGGAAGGACTTTGATGATCCATTTGTCCATGGAAAAGATCATGGAGGTGTTCTGGTGTAGAGAATACATGTTTCTCCTAGCCACAGCTTCAGGGTGCAACTCTGCTTTTCTGCCAACTGTGGAGAGAATAAGGCTTTCCAGTCTGAAGGATGCAAAGCTTTGTTCTAGATTCAAGAAATAAGAAGGCAGTAAAAACTGTCTCTCCGCCCTGCCCCCACCCCACCCCCGCCTCCCGCCCCTCGCCTCCCATCCCCTAGAAAGGTTTTCATTCTTTCCAGGCCCCTTTGGCCTTTGATGAGGGCTGTCATATTTAGAGAAGAAAAATACACAACACGTAGTTAAATCTGAATTTTAAATAAACAGTGATTTAACATTTGTATTTGTTATTTGTTTAAAATTCAGATTTAACTTGGGTCCTGTATTTTGCCTGGAAATCCTGTCTTTAACTGTTTTCATGCCTTCTGTTTCCAGGGCGTTCTAAACACACCTGAGCCGGGTCAGAGGGGCCCTGGGCTCCGGGGACCACCGTGGTCTCTCAGGCACCGTGGTTGTCCGGAAGCTCATCGCCCTCTAGTGGCCATCACGGACATCACACCAGCCGAGCGGGCAGCCGGCCTGGGGTAAGATGCTCCTGAGTCCACATTCTCACGGTGGTCCTGGAGGACAGGAAAAGGGACCTGCCAAGCTTATAGCTGACTAAACCGAGATCCATTTTCCTCGGAGCCCTTGCGCAAGAAAGTGGCCCTGCTTCCAGTAGCAGAAATGAAGATTCCCTTTCTTCTATTAAAAGTACACTGGAAGAGCACCTCTGGAATAGCTTGCGCTGATGGTGACGGTCTAACCTTGGGCTGCACTCCTTCCGTCACTGATGACTGTGGGATCGCTGTTGTCATCTCCTGTGGGGGGAGAAATCCAAGCCCTTCTCCCCGTTGACCCCGAGTGATTTGTCAAAGTGTGTTCCTTTAGACTTCAAGCTCAAGAGACTCTTATCTATAATGTGCCTGGCACTCAGATACATTTAAATGAACTGGAAATTCACTAGTGGCTTTGAATTAAAAATAAAGAAGAAACCTGCTCTTACCCTCCGGGAGTGACTGCAGTATCAGGAGAAGAAAAAGCTGAAGTGCTTACCATCAGCCACAACTGTGGAATTTGGTCTTACATTTCATTTCCATCGTTTTTTTCCTTAACATTTAAGTCTTATTTATTTATTTGTTATGTGTTTATATTTGACTGTGCTGGGTCTTTGCTATGTGGGCTTTTCTCTAGTTGCAGTGAGCAGAAGTTATGCTTTAATTGCAGCGTGGGGGCTTCTCATTACAGTAGTTTCTCTTGTTGCAGAGCACAGGCTCTAGGTCACATGGGCTCAGTAATGACAGTCTGTCTGTAGTTCAGTTCAGTTCAGTCGCTCAGTCGTGTCCGACTCTTTGAGACCCCATGAATCACAGCACGCCAGGCCTCCCTGTCCATCACCAACTCACGTCCATCGAGTCAGTGATGCCATCCAGCCATCTCATCCTCCGTCGTCCCCTTCTCCTCCTGCCCCCAATCCCTCCCAGCATCAGAGTCTTTTCCAATGAGTCAACTCTTCGAATCAGGTGGCCAAAGTACTGGAGTTTCAGCTTTAGCATCATTCCTTCCAAAGAAATCCCAGGGCTGATCTCCTTCAGAATGGACTGGTTGGATCTCCTTGCAGTCCAAGGGACTCTCAAGAGTCTTCTCCAACACCACAGTTCAAAAGCATCAATTCTTCAGCACTCAGCCTTCTTCACAGTCCAACTCTCACATCCATACATGACTACAGGAAAAACCATAGCCTTGAATAGACGGATGTAGAGCACTGGCTTAATAGTTGTGGCACACAAGTTTAATAGCTCTGTGAAATATGAATCTTTCTGGTCCAGAGCTTGAATCAGTGTCTCCTACACTAGCAGGCAGATTCTCTACCACTGAGCCACAAAGGAAACCCTCATTTCCACTCTTAACATGCTCAACTTATGACTGGACTTGGACCTGCATGGAAGGATTGATAAATATGAGTCTGTTTTACAGGACATGGCTGGCTTGTACTGTTTCATGAAACAAGGGTAATGTCAAAGATTGTGGAATGGAAGCAGAGCACAGTTTCTAGGATCCAGAAATTACTCCCAGATTACACCCTGAGTTCCTTGAAGGACTTCCTAAGTGATTAATGCAAAGAAATAAAGGGAACAATAGAATGGGAAAGACTAGATATCTCTTCAAGAAAATTAAAGACATCAAGGGAACATTTTGTGCAAAGATGGGCACAATAAAGGACAGAAACCACCCAGGCATAACAGAAGCAGAAGATATTAAGAAGAGGTGGCAAAAATACACAGAAGAACTGTACAAAAAAGTCTTAATGACCCAGATAATCACAATAGTGTGATCACACACCTAGAGCCAGACATCCAGGAGTGTGAAGTCAATGGGCCTTAGGAAGCATCACTATGAACAAAGCTAGTGGAGGTGGTGGAATTCCAGCTGAGCCACTTCAAATCCTAAAAGATGATGCTGTGAAAGTGCTGCATTCAGCATGCCAGCAAATTTGGAAAACTCAACAGTGGCCACAGGACTGGAAAATGTCAGTTTTCATTCCAATCCCAAAGAAAGGCAATGCCAAAGAATGCTCAGACTACCATACAATTCCACTCATCTCACACACTACCAAAGTAATGCTCAAAATTCTCCAAGCCAGGCTTCAACAGTATGTGAACCAAGAACTTCCAGATAGATGTACAAGCTGGATTTAGAAAAAGCAGAGGAACCAGAGATCAAATTGCCAACATCCACTGGATCATCAAAAAAGCACGAGAGTTCCAGAAAAACATATACTTCTGCTTCATTGACTATGCCAAAGCCTTTGACTATATGGATCACAACAAACTGTGGACAATTCTTAAAGAGATGGGAATACCAGACCACCTTACCTGCCTCCTGAGAAATCTGTACGCAGGTCAAGAATCAAAAGTTAAAACCAGACATGGAACAACAGACTGGTTCCAAATTGGGAAAGGAGTATGTCAAGGCTGTATATTGTCACCCTGCTTATTTAACTTCTATGCAGAGTGCATCATGAGAAATGCTGGGCTGGAAGAAGCACAAGCTGGAATCAAGATTTCCAGGAGAAATATCAATAACCTCAGATATGCAGATGAAACCACACTTATGGCAGAAAGCAAAGAGGAACTAAAGATCCTCTTGATGAAAGTGAAAGAGGAGAGTGAAAAAGTTGGCTTAAAGCTCAACATGCAAAAAACGAAGATCATGGTATCCAGTCCCATCACTTCATGGCAAATAGATGGGGAAACAATGGAAACAGTGACAGACTTTATTTTCCTAGGCTCCAAAATCACTGCAGATGGTGGCTGCAGCCATGAAATTAAAAGCAAATTTGGAAACTTGCTCCTTGGAAGAAAACCTATGGCCAACCTAGATAGTATATTAAATAGCAGAGATATTACTTTGCCAACAAAGGTCTGTCTAGTCAAAGCTATCTTTTTTCCAGTAGTCATGTATGGATGTGAGATCTGGACCATAAAGAAGGCTGAGCACTGAAGAATTGATGCTTTTGAACTGTGGTGTTGGAGAAGACTCTTGAGAGTCCCCTGGACAGCAAGGGGATCAAATGAGTCAATCCTAAAGGGAATCAGTCCTGAATATTCATTGGAAGGACTGATCCTGAAGCTGAAACTCCAATACTTTGGCCACCTTATGTGAAGAACTGACTCATTGGAAAAGACCCTGATGATGGGAAAGATCAAAGGCAGGAGGAGAAGGGGACAACTGAGCATGAGATAATTCAATGGCATCAGTGGCTCAGTTGAACCCATTTTTTTTTATGGTCATTTTTATAGTCATGTATGGATGTGAGAGTTGGACTATAAAGAAAGCTGAGCACTGAAGAACGGATACTTTTGAAGTATGGTGTTGTAGAAGACTCTTGAGAGTTCCTTGGACTGCAAGGAGACCTAACCAGTTGATCTTAAAGGAAATAGACTGATGCTGAAACTCCAATACTTTGGCCCTCATGCGAAGAGCTGACTCATTTGAAAAGACCCTGATGCTGGGAAAGATTGAAGGCAGGAGGAGAAGGGGATGACAGAGGATGAGATGGTTGGATGGCATCACTGATGGATATGAGTTTGAGTAAGCTCTGGGAGTTGGTTATGGACAGGGATGCCTGGTGTACTGCAGTCCATGGAGTTGCAAAGACTGGGACATGACTGAGCAACTGAACTGAACTGAACTGGCTCAATGGACATGAGTTTGAGCAAGCCTTGGGAGTTGGTGATGGACAGGGAGGCCTGGTGTGCTGCACTCCATAGGGTCACAGAGGGTTGGACATGATTCAGTGACTAAACTGAGCTGAACTGATGACTGCTTGTTGAATAAATGAATGAAACTATATCTATCATAACCGTCTCCACACCAAAGATTACCTGCTGCAGAGCACACTGGCTTTAGTAGGGAAGGCAGGTAGAGACTTTAATGACAGAAGTCTGGTGGTAAGAGCCCAGGACATCAGTGGCAGTATTAAAGGGTGAGTATTAAGGGGTAACCATCATAGTCAGCAAAAGAGTCTGAAATGCAGTACTTGGATGCAATCTCAGAAATGACAGAATGATCTCTGTTCATTTCCAAGGCAAACCATTCAATATCACAGTAATCCAAGTCTATGCCCCAACCAGTAATGCTGAAGAAGCTGACCTTGAACGGTTCTATGAAGACCTACCAGACCTTTTAGAACTAAAACCCCCAAAAGATGTCCTTTTCATTATGGGGACTGGGATGCAAAAGTAGGAAGTCAAGAAACACCTGGAGTAACAGGCAAATTTGGCCTTGGAGTACAGAATGAAGCAGGGCAAAGGCTAATAGAGTTTTGCCAAGAGACCGCACTGGTCATAGCAAACACCCTCTTCCAACAACACAAGAGAAGACTCTACACATGGACATCACCAGATAGCCAACACCAAAATCAGATTGATTATATTCTTTGCAGCCAGTGATGGAGAAGCTCTATACAGTCAGCAAAAACAAGACCAGGAACTGCCTGTGGCTCAGATCATGAACTCCTTATTGCCAAATTCAGACTTAAATTGAAGAAAGTGGGGAAAACCACTAGACCATTCAGGCATGACCTAAATCAAATCCCTTATAATTATACAGTGGAAGTGAGAAATAGATTTAAGGGATGAGATCTGATAGACAGAGTGCCTGATGAACTATGGACCGAGGTTTGTGACATTGTATAGGATACAGGGATCAAGACCATCCCCAAGAAAAAGAAATGCAAAAAGGCAAAATGGCTGAGGAGGGCTTACAAATAGCTGTGAAAAGAAGAGAAGTGAAAAGCAAAGGAGAAAAGGAAAGATATAAGCATCTGAATGCAGAGTTCCAAAGAATAGCAAGGAGAGATAAGAAAGCCTTCCTCAGTGATCAATGCAAAGAAATAGAGGAAAACAATAGAATGGGAAAGATAGAGATCTCTTCAAGAAAATTAGTGACACCAAGGGAACATTTCATGCAAAGACGGGCTCAATAAAGGGCAGAAATGGTATGGTCCTAACAGAAGCAGAAGATATTAAGAAGATGTGGCAAAAATACACAGAAGAACTATACAAAAAAGATCTTCACGACCCAGATAATCATGATGGTGTGATCACGGACCTAGAGCCAGACATCCTGGAATGTGAAGTCAAGTGGGCCTTAGAAAGCATCACTACGAACAAAGCTAGTGGAGGTGATAGAATTCCAATTGAGCTATTTTAAATCCTAAAAGATGATGCTGTGAAAGTGCTGCAGTCAATATGTCAGCAAATTTGGAAAACTCAGCCGTGGCCACAGGACTGGAAAAGGTCAGTTTTCATTCCAATCCCAAAGAAAGACAATGCCAAAGAATGCTCAAACTACTGCACAATTGTACTCATCTCACATGCTAGTAAAGTAATGCTCAAAATACTCCAAGTCAGGCTTCAGCAATACATGAACCATGATCTTTCAGATGTTCAAACTGGTTTTAGAAAAGGCAAAGGAACCAGAGATCAAATTGCCAATGTCCAATGGATCATCGAAAAAGCAAGAGAGTTCCAGAAACATCTATTTCTGCTTTATTGACTATGCCAAAGCCTTTGACTGGGTGGATCACAAGAAACTATGGAAAATTCTGAAAGAGATAGGAATACCAGACCACCTGACCTGCCTCTTGAGAAACCTGTATGCAGGTCAGGAAGCAATAGTTAGAGCTGGACATGGAACAACAGACTGGTTCCAAATAGGAAAAGAAGTACGTCAAGACTGTATATTGTCACCTTGTTTATTTAACTTATATGCAGAGTACATCATGTGAAATGCTGGCTCCAGATTGCTGGAAGAAATATCAGTAACCTCAGATATGCAGATGACACCTCCCTTATGGCAGAAAGTGAAGAGGAACTAAAAAGCCTCTTGATGAAAGTGAAAAAGGAGAGTGAAGAAGTTGGCTTAAAGCTCAACATTCAGAAAACTAAGATCATGGCATCCGGTCCCATCACTTCATGGCAAATAGATGGGGAAACAGTGGAAACAGTGGCTGACTTTATTTTTCTGGGCTCCAAAATCACTGCAGACTGTGACTGCAGCCATGAAATTAAAAGATGCTTACTCCTTGGAAGAAAACTTATGACCTACCTAGACAGCATATTCAAGAGCAGAGACATTACTTTGCTGACAAATGTCCGTCTAGTCAAGGCTATGGTTTTTCCAGTGGTCATGTATGGATGTGAGAGTTGGACTATAGAGCAAGCTGAGCACCGAAGAATTGATGCTTTTGAACTGTTTTGGAGAAGACTCTTGAGAGTCCCTTGGACTACAAGGAGATCCAACCAGTCCATCCTAAAGGAGATCAATCCTGGGTGTTCATTGGAAGGACTGATGCTAAAGCTGAAACTCCAGACAGAGGATGAGATGGTTGGATGGCATCACCAACTCAATAGACCTGAGTTTGGGTAGGCTCTGGGAGTTGGTGATGGACAGGGAGGCCTGGTGTGCTGCAGTTCTTGGGGTCGCAAAGAGTCAGACATGACTGAGAGACTGAACTGAACAGGGGACAAGGTGACTTTATTTTTTTCATTTTTTAAAATATTACTTAAATACATTTTATTTCATTCAATAGTTGATAATCAATTCTTCAAACATGATTTTCATGCCACATTAATCAACATTTATTTTCATTTTAATAAACAGAAAAATCATCCAACCTTAATAAAAATAAAAAAGAAATAAGTCTTCCTCAATCCACCTGAAGAGCACAGAATCCAAAAACAATCATCTTGCTTTGAATTTTCAAGACAAATCCCCTAGAAGTTGCCCCCTTTAGCCACATTGCCTCTCTGAAAGCATTGCTATGCAAATGTGCTGGACTTTTGCCACCTGGCATCCATCTTAGTCCAGATCCATCATCCCACAGGGTAGGGTGGTAGGTAGTTGCACAAGAAATTAACATATCAAGTACTCACCCTTTTTATAATAACTCATAAGGAAGATAACAATCATTGAGAATCTCATATGTGCCAAGCATGCTCTGGTGTGATCTTCATGGTATATTAGTCAGCTCAGGCTCTTACAACAAAAATGCCTTAGCCTGAGTGGCTTAAACAACAGATATTTATTACGCACAGTTCTAGAGACTGGAAAACCAAGCTTGGGGTGTTAACATGTTCAGGTTCTTGGTGAGAGTCCTTTTCCTGGCTTGAAGATACCCACACATGGAGGAGAGAGAAAGAGGTTTATTCTATTCATTCCCTTCTAAGGGCACTAATCCCATCATGGAGGTCCCATCCTTATGACCTCATCTAAATCTAATTACCTCCCCAAAGTCCCACCTCCAAATGCTATTATATTGAGAGCCAGGACTTAAAAGTTACAAGTCTGCAAGGGTCTACACAAACTTTCAGTCCAGAGCACATAGTAATGCTGTGAGATTATTACTGCGCAAGTGTTTACAGATGTGGAAATGACAGGTTAAAGAAGTGGAGTAACTTGACCAAGGTTATTCAGTGAGTGCCAAGACACAAACCCACATCTGCCAAGTTCATCTCTTGCCAGTGTATGGCACTGATACTTGAATACCAGAGGAGGCTACTTGTGTGCTTAGAAGGAGGATCAAATCATTAGGGAATGGATGCTAGAAATCAAGAAGCAAGCATCAAGAGAAAATATGGAAGGGTCCGCTGAACAGTGGATGGGAAAGAGGCAGAAGAATGACTCTGTCCTGCTTGCCTGGAACTCTGAACTCTGCATCCTGGGTCTCATCAGCTCGCCCCTCTAGACCAAAGGTCCTTTAGATGACAAAGGAGATGGCAGTGCTTCTGAAAATATTACTTAGTTTTTAAAGTATGTACGTTTTCATGCCTCATCTCCTGAATATTCTGATCTTGTAGGACTGGAGAGGGACCCGGGAATCTGCATTTTTAGCACATTTGAAACTCAGTGATGTGATGTTCTCTCACATCCATTCCTCTTCTAAATTCTGCTACATTTTTAAGGGAATTTTCTAATAAAAGTTATTGTTATTATTTTAGTATAACTTTGTCAGGAAAGGAAAAGTTAAGGTACTTGGTGATGGAACTGGTGATGTTTTCTATGGCATTTCACTGGCATTTGGCTACTTACAGCCCCAGTAGAGACATAAGCTCCTTAAACCAGTAATTCCACTTGATACTAGATTATATAAGGAATAGAACCTGCATGCCTTCCAAGGAATTGTTAGCCTCATGAAAAGAATGATTTTGGAACCAAAATATAGTAATGACTATTTTAACTAGATTTTTTCCTTAGTCATTTAGATCCTGTGCTGCTGCGGCCTAGTCGCCTCAGTCACGTCCGACTCTGTGCAGCCTCAAGGACTGCAGCCTGCCAGGCCCCTCTGTCCATGGGATTCTCTAGACCAAAGTACTGGAGTGGATTGCCATGCCCTCCTGCAGAGGGTCTTTCCAACCCAGGGGTCGAACCCAGGTCTCCTGCATTGCAGGCAGATTCTTTACCATCTGAGCCACCAGGGAAGCTCAAGATTACTGGAGTGGGTAGCCTATCTGTTCTCCAGGGGATTTTCTCGACCCAGGAATTGAACTGGGGTCTCCTGCATAGCAGGCGGATTTACCAGTTGAGCTACCAGGGAAGGCCGTAGATCCTATATTCATTCCTTAAACATGCATTTTTAAACTGCTTACCATGCTTCAGGCTATGCTAGGAGTTGTGAACAGGTTGAATAAGAACTGCTTGCTTTCATTAGCCTTGGGCTTCCCGGGTGGCGCTAGTGGTAAAACACCCGCCTGCCTATACAAGAGGAAAAGAGACATGGGTTCGATTCCAGGAAGGTCCCCTGGAGGAGGGCATGGCAACCCAATCCAGTAATCTTGCCTGGAAAATCCCATGGACAGAGGAGCCTGGCAGACTACAGTCCATAGGGTTGCAAAGAGTGAGACACAACTGAAGCAACTTAGCATGCACACCTCCTCAAATTCTGTCCATAAAGAGACTGAGTAAAATTAACTCAATAAATAAAAGTGAAACAGATCATCGAGATGTTCCTGTTGTGAAAACAATCACGTGCACACTGGGGCTTATGTGAATGGACACACGAGTGGAAAGGGAGTCAGCAACACTCTTTTTGAATATCTTCAGCTTTAAGAAGTGCAGAATTTTTTGAAAGCAGATAAGGAGTTTTTGAATCCCATTTTGTTGAATCATGTGGTGGTCACCTGATTAGACTTAAAAGTTATAGATTGGATAGACAATAATGGCCTACTCTACCACACAGAGCGGGCTTCCCTGGTAGTTCAGTTGGTAAAGAAGCCACCTGCAATTCAGGAAACCCTGGTTCGATTACTGGGTCAGGAAGATCCACTGGAGAAGGGATAGGCTATCCACTCCAGTATTCTGGCCTGGAGAATTCCATGGACTGTATAGTCCATGGGGTCACAAAGAGTCCGACACGGCTGTCAGGGAACCGCATTCAATATCCTGTAATAAATCATAATGGAAGAGAATACGAAACAGAGTACATATATGTTTAACTGAATCACTTTGCTGTCCAGCAGAAATCAACACATTGAAAATCAATTATACTTCAATTGTAAAAACTAATAAATTAAAGAACAGAACTAAAAAAGGATAGTTTCAAGCCCTTTGACTAAGTGTGCATTTCCCGCCAACAATCTATTGCTTTTCCTATTTAATCCTTGGTTATTCACACCATTCCTACTCTTAAATGATTACTGTTTTCTTCTTTAATCATCACCCACAATATGTATACTTCGTTATCTGATATTGGTGTGAGAAACTCGTCTAATACACCGATTCACTTCCCTGTCATCATGTTAGCAATTTGTCTCTCTTGCAATTGAATAAGCTACCTGGAAAATGATTTTTACCTCTTCTTTTTATTTCTTTCCTTATAAAACTTCTGTCTATATTGCTGACATGTCATCTACTTAAATATCCAAGATTAAATCTACCTGTTGGGCTGGCGAGGAGTTGATATATGATTAACAGGCACTTCTTCTTCAAGAAACTCAGGATTGTGTAAGTATGCCTTACTCATGCCTGCTGCAATGCCATTATGTAATAACAGAGAGACAACAAAGAGTGGTGATGATGCCAGCCCATCCCAGCTGTAGTGACTGATTCTCTAATTCCATGAGCCAACAGGGAAATTATGACCTGGTGAAACACACAGCTCTCAAAATCATTCCAGAAATTCCAAAGAGCGATGTGATTTTTCTCCTCCTGGGTGCAGTGAAGAGACTGTGTTGTTTGATACTTTTCTTCATTTGCTCCATTGTTTCTATATCATGCAATCCAATTTCTATCCAACAGAGATTTCTTAAGCCCTTGGTTCATGCTAGCCACTGAACTGGGAGCTGGGCATGCAGCCGTAAGTACCAGTAAGTGGACGTGCTACTGAGCAGGACCCTTTGGTCCTTCCCCATGTCCTCAGCCTGCCTTCTTTCTGTGGAAAAACTTTAGCCAAAGAATAAGTTTAATCAGAGAAGTGAGCACAAAGGAACAAAGGAAAACAGTCAAACCCATGTCCCCTGCATTGGCAGGCGGATTCTTTACCACTGAGTAATCTGGGAAATGTTAACTTAATCATGTAACTCCAAGTTCAGTGGCTGTTCTACTGCTGCTGCTGCTAAGCCGCTTCAGTCGTGTCCGACTCTGTGCGACCCCATAGACGGCAGCCCACCAGGCTCCCCCGTCCCTGGGATTCTCCAGGCAAGAACACTGGAGTGGCTTGCCATTTCCTTCTCCAATGCATGAAAGGGAAAACTGAAAGTGAAGTCGCTCAGTCGTGTCCGACTCTTAGTGACCCCATGGACTGCAGCCAACCAGGCTCCTCTGTCCATGGGATTTTCCAGGCAAGAGTACTGGAGTGGGGTGCCATTGCCTTCTCCATTTAAGTGCTTAATTTTCTTTAGAAAAATTTAAAAAATAGAGTTCTTTTACAAGTTAATTTTGGTAATACCATCTAGAGGTAGAAAATATAACATATCACACATCTATTATATATATATGTATATACATATATTTACCACTAAGCCACCTGGGAAGATGATTATATATATGGCAGTAATTTAAAAAGTACTGCCATGAATCAGTTACAGTGATACAAAACTCACTAGTTATAAAAGAAGTTGGATCTAAGTTCTTTTTTTGGTAGATAGAATAAGTTAAAATACCTGCTCAGATAGCTAAAGATTTTTACTAATATTTGTGGAGGAGATATTTATAAAAAATTTATTTGCCTAAGTTTCAAGTGACCTTTCCCCTTCTAGTTTTCCTTCTGCTAAGAGTTACCTCCCTGAAGTGTGTAAGAGACTTACACTTAGGTCTCAAAAGTACAGAGAAAAAAGAAGAAAAAAATGCAATTTTCCCAAAGAAAGGCTTTGGTTTCCTAAGGCGAGAATTTTCACAATATTTACAAGCCTTTTGAGACAGGGAGGCCTGGCATGCTGCAGTCCATGGGTTTGCAAAGAGTCAGACACAACTGAGTGACTGAACTGAACTGAGATAAATAGAGGATGTTTGGGAATTGGTAAAAAGAAACAGATAGATTTTTAATTGCCTCTAGAGTTGCATTTCTAGTTTTGCAAGGATTTGTAAGCTAAGAACAGTTGTTCTCAATTCCTTAAACAATTGGATTTCAACCTAAATTACATCATAGATTCATCCCCATCCAACTACATTATCTTTAATTTGTGGTTGTTGTGTTGCTGTTAATATCAGGGAGATTCCTAACTAAGATAAAATCAAAAGATTTCTGCGTCCTGGATTTAGAGCTGTTTGTCTTTGGAATATTTTAATAAATACTTTCACAAAGGCTTTAGAAGGCTTTTCTTTCCCTCTGGGTTCATAGTTTCATTTAAGGTTAGGGGAGGAAACCTAAAAAGATTCCTATCAGACGCTGAAGATCAGTTTCCAATTTCTGACAAATATGTATCTGACTATAAAGTTACTTTTAAAAAAAAACAAACCCTTTAAATATCTTGTCAGGTTTCAGCCAGGACAAATAGTATATATTTATGGCAATATTGAACAACATGATGGACTCAAGAGGCATCCACATAAAGGGTGCAGAAGGTATTTTCCTCTCTCTACTGGATACTACAAAGATGTGAGAGAGCTCTCTGTGGCCCCATGGACTGTAGCTGGCGAGGCTCCTCTGTCCATGGAATTCTCCAGGAAAGAATACTGGAGTGGCTTGCCATTTCCTTCTCCCAGGGATCTTCCCAACCCAGGGACTCAACCCTGGGTCCTGCATTGGCAAGAAGGTTCTTTACCACTAGCACCACCTGGGAATCCCAGACGCTTTCACTGCAAAGCATTTGGATACTGCAAAGACTTGGGAGCGCTGACTCTGGTAAGAATTTTCACCCTTGTCTCATTTCTACCAATTTTCCCAGGATCCTTTTTCCTGTAGCTTCAGTATCTACCACAGTTTGGCAAAGTTTTCCATTAATTTTAATTTAGCTTTTCCCTGAGTGTTTAAAGGAATAACATAACACTTTACCAGAAAATCCCAGAGTCCCATCAACTTTTGGAGGGACCCTTACAGGGGTCCTCCTTCAAGGATAGATACGTGGAGGGGCGTCTGCAAGACCGCTAAGTTGGTGGGCTTTTTTTATAGTCACAGTCTCTTCAGAGAGGAAGGATAGTTCAGACTAAGGATTACTAGAATGACTCTGCATGTGTGCACACAGTCGCTCAGTCATGCCCGACTCTCTGTGACCCTATGGACTGTAGCCCACCAGGCTCCTCTGTCCATGGGATTTTCCAGGCAAGAATACTGGAGTGGGTTGCCATTTCCTTCTCCAGGGGACCTTCCTGACCCAGGGATTGAACCCGTGTCTCTTTGCAGCTCCTGTACTGACAGACTACTCAAATGAAAGTAGAGACGAGCTGCAGTTGTTGTGTTGGTCTTACAGCCTTTTGTTTTGGGTACCTCTCACCTTGTATGTCTTTTAGTTTTTCATTACCCTTTAGGAAAGAATATCTCAGTGAAGCTATTTTTAGAATCTTGAAATCTTCTGGGGGAGTTTGCATACCAATTAAAATAGTTAGCCTAGAACTTCCATGGTGATCCAGTGGTTAAGAATCCCCTTGGCAATGCAGGGGGCGTGGGTTTGATTCCTGGTCCAGGAAGATCTCACATGCCAGGGAGCAACTAGCACATGCGCCACAACTACTGAGCCCCTGTGCTGCAACTACTGAAGCCTGAGCGCACAGAGCCTGTGCTCCACAGCAAGACAAGCCACCTCAAGGAGAAGTCCATGGACCCCAACTAGAGAGTAGCCCCACTCGGCACAACTAGAGAAAGCCCACACAGCAACAAAGACCCAGAGCAGCCAAAAATAGATAAATGAATAAATAACAGGGAAAAAAGAACGCCTTAAAAAATAGGTGTCATATTCTACTTGTTTCATTTTGGAAGCCTTACTTTCAAGTGTCTGTATAGTCAAGGACACGGTCTTTGGTCTTTCCAGTAGTCATTACAGATGTGAGAGCTGGACAATGAAGAAGGCAGAGCACAGAAGAATTGATGCTTTTGAACTGTGGTGTTGGAGAAGACTCTTGAGAGTCCCTTGGACTGCAAGGAGATCCAACCAGTCCATTCTAAAGGAGATCAACCCTGAATATTCATTAGAAGGACTGATGCTGAAGCTGAGCTCCAATACTTTGGCCACCTGACGCGAAGAGCTGACTCATTGGAAAAGACTTTGATGCTGTTAAGACTGGGCAGAAGGAGAAGAGGGCAACAAGGATGAGATGATTGGGTAACATCATCGATTCAATGGACATGGACTTGAGCAAACTCCAGGAGATAGTGGCGGACAGGGTGGCCTGGCGTGCTGCAATCCATAGGGTCACGAAGAGTCAAACATGACTTGGTGACTGAACAACAACAATTTTCAAGTGTACTTCTTAAATGAACTTATTCCATCAGAATACTCCTGACAGCAGTTTCTTGGGACCCTTAGCTGCAAATGGATTCCAACCCACATTTATGCCTGCTCATACTGGGGGCTCTCAAGCATCTTCCCAGGTGGCACAGTGATAAAGATCCCGTCCACCAACACAGGAGATGCAGAGAGATACGGTTCGATCCCTGGGTCAGGAAGATGCCCTGAAGAAGGGAATGGCTTACCCACTCGGGTATTCTTGCCTAGAGAATTCCATGGATAGGGGAGCCTGGCAGGCCACAGTCCATGGGGTCACAAAGAGTCAGACATGACTGAAGGACTGCACACTGACACACAGCTTGACAGTTACCAAGCTAAGTTCTCAGGACATGAAACAACAATATAATTCTAGGCTTTTCTAAGCGAGATTTTGCCATTTTTGTAACTATCTAGAGTTTCTGGAATTACCGTTTTTAAATATAAAATAAGCGTGTGTGTTGGAAAATGATGTGCTCTTTTGAATTTAAAAATCCCATTTCTTTTGGCTAAGCCTTTTGGGTCTCTTGGAACCAGATTAATACCTAAGAGGGATGTGGTATGGTGTTGGCAATTGTATGGCATTTTGCAATGTACATCATTGCAAGAAATTATCTCGAGGTTAGAGTGTGATCTAGTGTCAATCTAACCCATTCAATGATGAGCTTTTCATAACACTGGAGCCTTTGGGTTAGGTGGCACTCTTAACAGCTTTTAATTGCTTGACTCATGCCCACTGGTTTCACGGCATTTTTCTTTTAAATGTTCCCATTAGCAATGACCTTTATCCACACAAAACAAGACAAACAAACAGGCGCTGCACCATGCCAGTAGTAACCAAGAGATGTTACTGCAGCCTGGTCAAGGGAAGGTGCTGTGCACACCACCATCAATTCTCAGGGTGGAACTTGGAGCTAAGGAGAGTACTGGATGCCAGGAAAGCAGACCCCCAAGAATGCGGACTGTGAACTGACTCCATACAAAGGAGGAATGGTACCTGCTGCCAGCAGCTCCCAACGTGAAATGTGGGAACACAACCAAAGACTGAGGTTTTCTAATGAAGCGGGAAATTGTGTCCCTAATGATAAGCAGTTTCTGATGTGGAACTCAGGATTCCAGTCAATTAGGGGATTGACTGGAAAGTCAATTAGATCAAGAGCTTGACACAGAGAGACACTGGGAGGAACTTATCCACAGTCTTGGGAAATGGTAAGAAACACAGAGAACTCAAAGGGTTGTCAGATATCATGCCTGTGTTGCTTCCCTGGTGGCTCAGACGGTAAAGCATCTGCCTGCAATGTAGGAGACCCAGGTTCCATCCCTGGGTCGGGAAGATCCCCTGGAGGAGGAAATGGTAACCCACTCCAGTGTTCTTGCCTGGAGAATTCCATAGACTGAGGAGCCTTGTAGGCTACAGTCCATGGGGTCGCAAAGAGTCGAACATGACTGAGCGACTTCACTTTACTTCACTTCATGCCTGTGTTTCTCATTGTTTCTCAAGCCATCAGAAGTTCACTGGAGTGACACCGCCGTCCAGTCTGTTAAAATATGAAATTCAACTGAGTAAATTTAAAGATCTAACTAACTTTGTTCAATGATTTGTAGCACTGACTCAATGGACATGAGTTTGAGCAAGCTCCGGGAGTTGGTGATGGACAGGGAAGCCTGGCGTGCTGCAGTCCATGGGGTCGCAAAGAGTTGGACACGACTGAGCAACTGAACTGAACTGAACTGAATGATTTGTAAATTGGCCATCCTTCCATTTAACAAATCTCTTAGAAAAGAGATCTAAGGAACTGTATAGAATGGAAGACTTTATAGACAGAAAGAGCAGGGAACAGGAAAGAGCAGAACATTTCCGCCAGGATCACCTTTCTTCAGGGGACAGGATGGGTCTATCAGGTGAATTACCTCACTAGTGCTGACCAGAAAATTCCAGACTTGCTGGTGATTACATTCTTGGGGGAGGTTGAAGCTGCAGTTAGGTCAGGTACTATGTCTCAATTTGGTGATGTGGGTTTAGCACAGATGATTCCATTTGGAGCCTGTTGTCTGTTTCTTTTTTTAATAACATGCATGTTCTGCTGGACTTTCATTTTCACATTTGTAAAATTGAGCTCACGTTAGTACTTTCTCCCCATGATAGGCATGAGGATTAAATGAGATAATGCTTTATAAAAAATACTTGCCCTGGTGCCTTGAATTTAGCAACTGCTTCAAATGTGGAGGCTCCTATTAACTAATAATCTGATTTTCCCAAGCATGTATACACAGACTCAGCTGGTTCTCTGCCAGAAGTTTAGGGCCTCCTTGAGCTGTCAGCTGGGATGAGCTCAAGAAAAAAATTTGACAAGAGTTGGAAATGATGCGTGACTCAACTCATAATAAGCTTGTTGTTGTGTAGTCAAGCAGGGGATGGTTAAGTTGAGATTTCTCTTGGTGAGTGAAACAGATTAAAAACTAGTGCTGCGATCTAGAGTTCCCATTTTCTAGGATGACGTTTCTCAGATTAATTCTGGTGGAAAGAAGACCTGAGAAGGGCTATGAAGCACTGGTTCTCTGGTCAAATACCTCTGGAAAATATTATATATGATGGTGAGCATTGTATATTCACAATGTACAGTAGCATGTCAAAGGTTCAGAGAGTACTAGCAGAAAAGAAATCGCTTATACTTCCTATATTTCCCAAATTTATGTTTCTGTTGGTTTTTTTCAAAGAGTATCAGTTAACATCTCACAGCAGGGAGATCAAATCAGTCAATCCTAAAGGAAATCAACCCTGAATATTCATTGGAAGGACAGATGCTGAAGCTGAAGCTCCAATACTTTGGCCATCTGATGAGAAGGGCTGACTCGTTAGAAAGGACCTGAAGCTGGGAAATATTGAGGGGAGGAGGAGTAGGGGGTGACAGAGGATGAGATGGTTTGTTGACATCACCAACTCAATGCACACAAGTTTGAGCAAACTCTGGGAGACAGTGAAAGGCAGGGACGCCTGGCATGCTAAAGTCCATGGGGTTTGAAAGAGTCGGACACAACTTAGCCAGTGAACAACAACATCTCCAGTAACATCCTTCTGGAAATGCTAAGAGAAGCTGAAAAGAATTTACCTCAGGATCCTCAAGTAGTGAAAAGAATCCATTCTTGGGAACCAGGAAAACTATTTTTCTGGCCCTGATCATCACCAGTAGTGTAATCTTTAGCAAATCACTGAATTTCTTTACATATAAAATGAAATGAGGTCTCACGCCGGTCAGAATGGCTGCTATCAAAAAGTCTACAAACAATAAATGCTGGAGAGGGTGTGGAGAAAAAGGAACCCTCTTACACTGTTGGTGGGAATGCAAACTAGTACAGCCACTATGGAGAACAGTGTGGAGATTCCTTAAAAAACTGGAAATAGAACTGCCTTATGATCCAGCAATCCCACTGCTTGGCATACACACTGAGGAAACCAGAATTGAAAGAGACACGTGTACCCCTATGTTCATCACAGCACTGCTTACAATAGCCAGGACATGGAAGCAACCTAGATGTCCATTGGCAGATGAATGGAAAAGAAAGCTGTGGTACATATGCTGCTGCTAAGTTGCTTCAGTCGTGTCTGACTCTGTGCGACCCCATGGACTGCAGCCTACCAGGCTTCTCCATCCATGGGATTCTCCAGGCAAGAACACTGGAGTGGGTTGCCATTTCCTTCTCCAATGGTACATATACACAATGGAATATTACTCAGCCATTAAAAAGAATACATTTGAATCGGTTCTAATGAGGTGGATGAAACTGGAGCCTATTATACAGAGTGAAGTAAGCCAGAAAGAAAAACACCAATATACTAACGCATGTATATGGAATTTAGAAAGATGATAATGATAACCATGTATGTGAGACAGCAAAAGAGACACAGATGTATAGAACAGACTTTTGGACTCAATGGGAGAAGGCGAGGGTGGGATGATTTGAGACAATAGCATTGAAATGTGTATTACCACATGTGAAATAGATCGTCAGTCCATGTTCGATGCATGAGACAGGGTGCTCAGGGCTGGTGCACTGGGATGACTTGGAGGGACGGGATGGGGAGGGAGGTGGGAAGGGGGCTCAGGAAGGGGGACACATGTACACCCATGGCTGATTCATGTCAATGTATGGTAAAAACCACTACAATATTGTAAAGTAATTAGCCTCCAATTACTATAAATTAATTAATTTTAAATATATATATGTGATATGTAACTATGTGAACGTGAATTGACTTGTGGTTCATGTGTTGACATAGCTATATCTTCTAGACATTTAATTAAACATTTATTAATTTCGATTTTGAAAAAAAAAATTGAAATGAGGGATTTTCCCAGTGGCCCAAGTGTTAAGACTCTGTCTTTCGATGCAGGGGACTGGAGCTCAACCCCTGGTCGGGAAACTAAGATGTGCACATGTGGGGGGCTGATTCATGTCAATATATGGCAAAACCCACCACAATGTTGCACATTAATTATCCTCCAATTAAAATTAATTAATTTAAAGTGTCTGTGGCATAGAAGAAGTTTAAAATGTTTGGAAAACAAATCAACAGATTAATACTCTACAAATCCAGTAAATCAAAGTAGATTGCAAGTCAAATGGCCAGAACAAGTTAACATATGAAGTGAATGAATGAAATGACAGTTGAAACCATGGAATTGGAATGATCAGCAATCAAAGGCATACAGAGAAAAAAGAAGGACACCAAGGATTAAGCCAATCATTAGCACTACAGAAAACAGAGGGAGTCCGTGACACTAAAGGAGAAACAACTGTTTTCCGATAGGACATGAAAGAAAGGGGGCAAGTGAGCGCTCAGTGACAGCAAATGATCTGAGAGATCGAGTAAGATATTGTTTAGTAGCTAAATTGTATCTGACTCTTTTGCAACTGTAGCCCACCAGGCTCCTCTCTCCATGGGATTCTCCGGACAAGAATACTAGAGTGGGTTGCCATTTCCTTGTGCAGGGGATCTTCCCAACAGTTCACTTATTTCAGCCATGTTTTTGGGAAGATCAGCTTGGCAATAATCCAAAATCCTGATGTCTGAGATGGAGGTGATACAGCCAGAGTAGAACAGAAGTCTCCCCTACATACCCACATTTTTTAAAATGTGAAAGCAAAGAACTCAGTGATAGGGGGAAAAAACATAACTTGGCTCTTTTAACACAGGCTGATTCTTTTTATTTTATTAACTTTTTAACTGGAGGGTAACTGCTTTACAATTTTGTGTTGGTTTCTGCTGTACAATAACGTGAATCGGCTGTAAGTAGACAGGTATCTCCTTTCTCTTGAGCCTCCCCCCAACTCCACCCCAACCCACCACTCCACGTTGTCACAGGGCACCGAGCTGAGCTCCCTGTGTTATACAGCAGCTTCCCACTCGCTATCTGTCACACATGCTAGTGCGTATATATCAATGCTGCTTCCCAATTTGTCTCACCCTCTCTCTCTCCCACTGTGTGCACAGCTCTGTTCTGTGCATCCTGTCTCTATTCCTGCCCCACGAGTAGGTTCATCAGTACCATTTTTGTAGATTCTCTGCTGCTGCTGCTGCTAAGTCACTTCAATCGTGTCTGACTCTGTGCGACCCCATAGAGGGCAGCCCATCAGGCTCCCCCGTCCCTGGGATTGTCCAGGCAAGAACACTGGAGTGGGTTGCCATTTCTATATATGTGTTAATATACCATATTTGTTTTTCTCTTTCTTACTTTGCTCTGTATAACAGGCTCTAGTTTCATCCACCTCACTAGTTTTATTTTATTTATTTTTATTGGAGTATAGTTTGCTTACAATATTGTATTAGTTTCTGCTGTACAGCAAAGTGAGTCAGCTGTGTGTTTGCATATATCCCCTCCTTTTTGGATTTCCTTCCCATTTAGATCTCCATGGAGTGTGGGGTAGAGTTTCTTGTGCGATATAGTAGGTAGAGTCTCATTAGTTATGTATTTTATATATCAGTTCAGTTGAATTCAGTCACTCAGTCATATCCGACTCTTTGCGACCCTGTGGACTGCAGCACGCCAGGCTTCCCTGTCCATCACCAACTCCCGGAGTTACTCAAACTCATGTCCATTGTGTCAGTGATGCCATCCAACCATCTCATCCTCTGTTGTTCCCTTCTCCTCCCACCTTCAATCTTTCCCAGCATCAGGGTCTTTCCAAATGAGTCAGTTTTTCTCATCAGGTGGCCAAGTATTGAAGTTTCAGCTTCAGCATCAGTCCTTCCAATGAATATTCAGGACTAATTTCCTTTAGGATGGACTGGTTGGATCTCCTTGCAGTCCAAGGGACTCTAGAGTCTTCTCCAACACCACACTTCAAAAGCATCAATTCTTCGGTACTCATCTTTCTTTACAGTCCAATTCTCACATCTATACATGACTACTGGAAAAACCATAGCTTTGTCTAGATGGACCTTTTTTGGTAAAGTCAAGTCTCTGCTTTTGAACATGCTGTCTGGGCTGGTCATAGCTTTTCTTCCAAGGAGCAAGCGTCTTTTAATTTCATGGCTGCAGTCACCATCTGCAGTGATTTTGGAGCCCCCCAAATTTTATACATAGCAGTGTACGTATGTCAGTCCCAATCTCCCAATTTATCCCACCTCCCCCTTCCTCCATTGATATCCGTAACTTTGTCCTCTGCCTCTGTGTCTCTATTTCTACTCTACATATAATTTCATCTACACCATTTTTCTAGATTCCACATAAAAGTGATATCATACAATATTTAGTTTTCTATTTCTGACTTACTTCACTCTGTGTAACAGTCTCTAGGTCTATCCATGTCTCTGCAAATGGCATTATTTCATTCCTTTTTATGGCTGAGACTGATTCTTTTTAAGCTTAAAATTATAGAAAATTTTAACATATGCAAAGCAGAGAGAGTACGATAGACCCATGCGTTCCAGCTCCCAGCTTGACCCACTATCACTTCCGGGTCAATTTTGCTTCATCTATACCTCCACCTACTTGCCCTGACACATGCTGATTATTGCAAAGCAGCCACTACACACAAGATTGCTTCACTCATAATATTTTTATATGAGACTCAAGGTATATACCAGGGCTTCCCTGGTGGCTCAGATGGTAAAGAATCTGCCTGCAGTGCAGGAGACCAGGCTTCAATCCCTGAGTCGGGAATATCCTCTGGAGAAGGGAGTGGCCATCCACAACAGTACTCTTGCTTGGAGAATTGCATGGACAGAGGAGCTTGGTGAGCTATGGCCCATGGGGTTGCAAAGAGTCAGACACAACTGAGCAACTAACACTTTCACTTCACTTTCAAGGGTTTAAGGGTAGGCAGTGGAAAGAACAGAAGTTTTGTGTGGTAGGCTCTCTCCTGGAGCAAATGAGCACAATAAAAAAACCCAACTCCAAGGAGGGAATTCCTCTTTCTTTTCCAAGAGCATGTGACTATAACCAACAGAAAGTCAGCATAGTGTGACTTCTCTGAACGACCAGAGAAAACCTGCTAGATTTATTAAAGAAGAGAATGGCTTTTGATAAAGCTGAAATTCTTTTCTTCTAAATAGATTCACTCAAAGAAAAAAAGCATTTCAGAAATTTTCTAATTTGAGATAAAAATGCATCTGTGAATGTATGGTGAGCAGTCATGAAGAAAAGAACAATCTGGAATCAAAAATGATTGGTTCTTGAAGAATTAAAAAACACTTAATGATCTATATGGAGAGATACAGAATGTTCATGGATCCGATGATCCAATATTGTTAAGGTGTCAGCTGGATGTTTTCCTAAATTTCACCTATAGATTCAAAACATTCCCAATTAAAACTCTAGCAGGACCGTTTGTAGTAACTGACAAGAAAATTCTAAAATTTATTTGGAAAATCAAAGGGCCTAGAATATAGCTAAAAAGATTTTGAAAAAGAACAAAGTTGGAGGTTTATAGTATCTGACTTTAAGACTTTCTGTATCTTTAAACAGTAATAAAGACAGAGTTGTATTGGTACAAAGATAAACACTTAGGTTATTAAAAGAATAAAGACTCCAAAAATAAATCCATGTGTATGTATTCATTAATTTGTACCATTGGTGCCAAGGTAATTAAATGGAGAATAGAGAGTCTTTTCAGCAATTGCAATGGAAACAATCAGATATTCATTTGGGGGAGAAAATGAGCAATCACTCTTACCTTAAATGACACACAAAATTTAACTGCTCTTAAGATAGGAAATCTAACAAAATCTAAAACTATAAAACTTTTTAAAAGAAAATATAGGGGAAAATATCTGTGACCTTTTGATATGGAAAGATTTCCTATACATGAAGCTAAAAGCATTAAGCAAAGGGGGGAAAAAGTCAATGAAATGAACTTCATGAAAATTTTAAATGTCTGCTCTTCAAAGGCCACAAACTGAAAGAAAATATTTGCAACACATATCTGACAAAAGCTTATATCCAGAAAGTGAAAAGTTTCACCTCATTAAAAAGACGGTAAACAACCCAATGTAAAAATAGGCAAAACATTTGAATTGACACTTTACAAATAAAACACATAAAATATGTGAAATATTATCGGCATGATGAATTTACAAATTAAACTCAGTATGAAATACCACAACATACCCATTAGAATGACTAAAATAAGCAATGAAAACTGACAAAAACAAAACAAGACAATGCTGTGGAGATATGGAAAAACACTTGGAAGGTAAGATGATATAGTCACTCTGGAAAACAGTTTAGTAGCTTCTTTAAAAATTAAACATACAGTATCATACAACTTAGCAATTTTACTCTTAGGTATTTAGTTAAGAAAAATGAAAATATAGGCCTACACAAAGACTTGTACCAGGATGTTCTTAACAGTTTTATTTATAGTAGTCAAAAATTGGAGACAATCCAAATGGCCATCAACAATGAATAGATAAATGCGGTATATCCATTCAAAAGAATTCTACTTAGCAACAAAATAGAACCAACTACTGGTGCACAACAAGGATAATTTCAAAAACCTGCTTTGCAAAAGCAGGTAGACACAGATGAGTTCAGAGTATATTATTTTATTTATCTGAAATTCTAGGTAAAAAAAAAAATCTAATATATAGTGACAAAAGAAATCAGTGGTCACCTGGGGCCCATTAGGGTGATAAAAGACTCAAAGGAAACTTTTGGGGTGTTGAAAATAATTGAGTGATGGTAAGAGGGTTATAAAATAGGAGCAAGTAAGTTTTCCAAAATTGGAAGTTAATCACTAATAAAATTTACTGCAAACTTTTCAAAATACTGGAATTACAAAACCATAAAATAATACTAAAAACAACAAGGAAAATAAAAATAGAGACAAACCATAAAATACTAAAATTATAAAAATGGACAATCTATTTTGATACTTTTTATGATTGGTAACAAATGGATTTAAATTTTTATGAAAAATGAAAGGGTTTCAGGTTGGACCAGAACCAGTTCAGTTCAATTCAGTTCAATAGCTCAGTCATGTCTGACTCTTTTTGATCCCATGGACTGCACTACACCAGGCCTCCCTGTCCATCACCAACTCCCAGAGTTCACTCAAACTCATATCCTTTGAGACGGTGATGCCATCCAACCATCTCATCCTCTGTCATCCCCATCTCCTCCTGCCTTCAGTCTTTCCCAGCATCAGGGTTTTTTCAAATGAGTCAGTTCTTCACATCAGGTGGCCAAAGTATACTGGAGTTTCAGCTTCAACATCAGTCCTTCCAATGAACACCCAGGACTGATTTCCTTTAGGATTGACTGGCTTGATCTCCTTGCAGTCCAAGGGACTCCCAAGAGTCTTCTCCAACACCACAGTTCAAAATCATTAATTCTTTGGTGCTCAGCTTTCTTTATAGTTCAACTCTCACATCCACACATGACTACTGGAAAAACCAAAGTTTTGACTAGACAGAACTTTATCAACACAGTAATGTCTCTTTTGAATATGCTGTCTAGGTTGGTCATAACTTTCCTTCCAAGAAGCAAGCATCTTTTAATTTCATGGCTGCAGTCACCATCTGCAGTGATTTTGGAGCCCTCCAAAATTAAGTCTATCACCATTTCCACTGTTTCCCCATCTATTTGCCATGAAGTGATGGCCAGATGCCATGATCTTAGTTTTCTGAATGTTGAGTTTTAAGCCAACTTTTTCACTCTCCTCTTTCACATTCATCAAGAGGCTTTTTAGTTCTTCTCTTTCTGCTATAAGGGTGGTGTTACCTGCATATCTGAGGTTATTGATATTTCTCCCTGCAATCTTGACTCCAGCTTGTGCTTCTTCCAGCCCAGCGTTTCTCATGATGTACTCTGCATATAAGTTAAATAAGCAGGGTGACAATATACAGCCTTGACATACTCTTTTCCCAATTTGGAACCAGTCTGTTGTTTCGTGTCCAGTTCTAACTGTTGCTTCCTAACTTGTATACAGATTTCTCAGGAGGCAGGTCAGGTGGTCTGGTATTCCCATCTCTGTATGAATTTTCCACAATTTGCTGTGATCCACACAGTCAAAGGCTTTGGCATAGTCAATAAAGCAGAAATAGATGTTTTCCTGGAACTCTCTTGCTTTTTTGATGATCCATTGGATGTTAGCAATTTGATCTCTGGTTCCTCTGCCTTTTCTAAATCCAGCTTGAACATCTGGAAGTTCACAGTTAATGTACTGTTGAAGCCTGGCTTGGAGAATTTTGAGCATTACATTACTAGCGTGTGAGATGAGTGCAATTGTGAGGTAGTTTGAGCATTCTTTGGCATTGCCTTTCTTAGGGATTGGAATGAAAACTGACCTTTTCCAGTCCTGTGGCCACTGCTGAGTTTTCCAAATGTGCTGGCATATTGAGTGCAGCACTTTCACAGCATCATCTTTCAGGATTTGGAATAGCTCAACTGGAATTCCATCACCTCCACTAGCTTTGTTCGTAGTGATGCTTTCTAAGACCCACTTGACTTCACATTCCAGGATGTCTGGCTCTAGGTGAGTGATCACACTGACGTGGTTATCTGGGTCATGAACATCTTTTTTGTATAGTTCTTCTGTGTATTCTTGCCACCTCTTCTTAATATCTTCGGCTTTTGCTAGGTCCCTACCATTTCTTTCCTTTATTGTGCCCATCTTTGCGTGAAATGTTCCCTTGGTATCTCTAATTTTCTTGAGGAGATCTCTAGTCATTCCCATTCTATTGTTTTCCTCTATTCCTTTGCATAGGAAGGATTGCTGAGGAAGGCTTTCTTAACTCTCCTTGCTATTCTTTGGAACTCTGCATTCAAATGGGTATATCTTTCCTTTTCTCCTTTACCTTTTGCTTTTCTTCTTTTCACAGCTGTTTTTAAGGCCTCCTCAGACAACCATTTTGCCTTTTTGCATTTCTTTTTCTTGGGGATGGTCTTGATCCCTGCCTCCTGTACAATGTCACGAACCTCCATCTATAGTTCTTCAGTCACTCTATCAGATCTAATCCCTTTAATCTATTTGTCACTTCCAATGTACAATCATAAGGGATTTGATTTAGGTCATACTTGAATGGTCTAGTGGTTTTCCCTACTTTCCTCAATTTAAGACCAGAATACCAAATGTAAATGCAGTTTCTATTAGACACATTTAAGTAAATAATGCTTAAACATTGAGGGATGTGTAAATAAAATTCAAGAAAAGAAAAGAAGAGGTAGGAAAGCCAGATAAAGATGAAATAGGATTAAATAGCTACAAACACTGTACAGGATTTAGAGGTAATAAATAAAAGACGAATAAGAATTTCTAAAATTTGAATAATATAGGGTAGGAGATGGGAGGGAGGTTCAAGAGGGAGGAGACATATGCATACCTGTGGCTGATTCATGTTGTTGTATGGCAGAAATCAATACAATATTGTAAAGCAAAAATCCTTCAATTAAAAATAAAGTAATTAAAAAATTTTAAATTGAACAATGTAATTAAAACTCTGATTGACTAAATATTCAGTTTTATGCTCTAGAGAAAATACACCATTTTGAAACATCATGGCAATTTTACAAAGACTTCCAATGCATAGTAGTTGCCCTGACCACATTCTCTGATTACATTCAAACAGGCAGAAATTAACCACAAAATATTTAACAGCAGTAGAAATATAGCCACTTTTAGGAATCTCAAATCACTCAAACAAACTACAGGTTAAAATAAAATTTTTTGTTACAATTGCCATCTTGTTTAGAAAATGGATATAATTTTTAAAACTCTGAACGCTGCAACTTATAACATGGCAATCCACCTGCAGTGTGGGGCACCTGAGTTCGATCCCTGGGTCGGGAAGATCCCCTGGAGTAGGAAATGGCAACCCACTCCTGTATTCTTGCCTGGAGAATTCCATGGACAGAGGAGCCTGGCGGGCTACAGTCCATGGGGTCACAGTCAGACACGACTGAGTGACTAACACACAAATGAGTAGAGAGGAGCCAGTACCTGTTTTTAAAGAGTTAACAAGAAGGAATTATGAGAGGTTCAGGCCAAGATGGAAGACTAGGAAGACGCTGAGCTTACCTCTCCCAGGCACAGCAAAATTACAACTATTTACAGAGCAACTGTTGATGAGAAAGACTGCAATCTAGCAGAAAAGCTCTTATTCCACTAAAGATATAAAGAAGGAGCGGTAATGAGATGGGTAGGAGTGACAGATGGTATAGTCGAGACCCATATCCCCAAGTGGGTGACCCATAGATGGGAGAACAACTAAAGCTGCAGAGGTCCTCCCCAAGGCGCGAGGGGTCTGAGCCCCACATCAGGTTTCCCACTCCTGGAAGAGAGTCCCCACAACATTTGGCTTTGAAAGCCAGTGGGAAAACCCAGAGGCCTATGGGAAATTGAGACTCCACCCTTAAAGGGCAAACAGAAAATCCCACATGCTCCAGGACCAAGGGCAGAAGCAGTGTTTAATAGGAGCCTGGCTCAGATCTACCAGCTGATCTTGGAGAGTCTTCCAAGGAGGCAGGAGGCAACTGGAGCTCATCCTGGGGACACAGGGGCGGAAACCCTTTGGTGGAGTTTATTCTTCCACGTGGACACTGGTGATGGCAAGTGCCATTTTGGACTCCTCCCTCTAACTTATTGGGCTTTCCTGGTGGCTCAGATGGTAAATAATCTGCCTTCAATGCAGGAGACCCAGTTTTGATCCCTGGGTGTGGAAGATCTCCTGGAGAAGGAAATGGCAACCCACTCCAGTATTCTTTCCTAGAGAATTCCATGAACAGAGGGGCCTGGAGGGCTACAGTCCATGGGGTCACAAAGAGTCAGACACGACTGAGAGACTAACACGCACACGCGCGCACGCACACACACACACACACACCTCTAACTTTTAGCACCAGGACCTGGTCCTGTCCACTTGCCTGTTGGCATCAAGTACTGGGACATCTCTGGTAAAGCAGGCCCACCCACCAGCAGGTCTACTGCCTTAAGACCTGGTAAACTCATAGCCACCCCAGGATATAGCCTTGCCCACCAGGGGTCCAGGGCCCAGCCCCACATACTAGCCCCAGGACACCCTGGGCCCCAGTGACACCCTCCATCAGGCAGACATCAACCTTAGGACCCCCTGGGTCTCAGCCTTACCCTCCAGCAGGCCAATACCAGCTCTGAGACATCTTGGGCCCCTCGCCAGCAGCTCCAGGGTCCAGTCCCACCCACCAATAGGCCAACACCAACTTTAGGTCCCCCTCCCCAGGGCCCTGCAGCCAGAGACCATAGAACCCAGGGAACAGGCACTAGTCCTGAGACCCCCTGGATCCCAGTTCTGCCCACCAGCAGGCCAATAACAGCTCTAGGACATCTTGGTCCCTCCAGCCTACTACCCCTGGATTCAGTCTCACTCACCAGCCAGCCAGCATCTGCGTGAGACACCTCAGAATCCTTAGCCACCCAAGTCAGGAACCAAGCCCACTCACCAGCAAGCTGGTGAAGATTTAAGAAGCCCACTCACCAGCAGGCTGATGAAGATTTGAGACGCCCAGCCCCACAAGCACCCATCTCAGAATCCGGTTCTGCCCAACAGTGAGCCAGCACTAGCTCCGGGACCCCCCCCTGAGGGTTTACAACCAGCCACGTGATGATCTGGCCCTGCCAACCAGCAGCCAGCGGCCTCCGCATAAGGCAGGGCCTGGCGACTAACTGGACTAGGGGACAGCCATGCCCACCAGACTGCAGTCCACATAGAGGGCACCCCTAGAACACACGGCTCTGGTGATCAGAGGGGAGTGCACTGCTAGATGCTCTTAATACCAAAAAAACCTCAAACAATGCAATTTAAAAATGTGCAGAAGGCATGAATAGACATTTTTTCAAAGATGTACAGATGGCCAACAGGCACATGAAAAGATGCTCAACATTGCTAATCACCAGAGAAGTGTAAATCAAAACCACAGTGAGATACCACGTCACACCTGTCAGAATGGCCACCATCACAGTCTATAAATAACAATATTGGGCAGGATGTGGAGAAAAGAGAACACCTGCATACTGTTGGTGGGAATTTAAATTGGTATAGCCACTGTGGAAAATAGTGTGGAGGTTCCCAAAAAACTTAAAAAAGGACTACCATATGATCCAGCAATTCCGTGCCTGGGTATATACCTGAAGAAAATGAAAACACTAATTTGAAAGGGTACATGAACCCCAGTGGTCACAGCAGCATTATTTACAACAACCAAGATAAGGAAGCAACCTGTGTCCGTAGACAGATGCATGAATAAAGAAAATGTGGTACATATATACATTGGAATATTACTTAAGCCCTTAAAAAGAATAAATATTGCTTTTTGCAGTGCCATGGATGGACCTAGAGGGTATTATGCTTAGTGAAATGTCAGGCAGAAAAACAGATACCGCCTATTATCACTTACAAACAAAATCTAAAAAAATAAACAAATATAACAAAATAGGGGGAAAAGGAGTTAATAAGAAGGATTTGCACGACATGACACTGAACATTATAAACTCGTGTTAATTAAATTAGTTTCCCTTTACTCACACTGGATACCTGGTCAGACTCAACCTGTCCTGTTGATATTTTTCTTCCTTTTGATGGACATCCTCAGTAGCAGCACTGCCTTTCTCACCGAATACCTGACCCTCTTAATTAGAACTGGTTCCCCCTAAAAAGCTGATCATGGAATGGTGGCACAGGAAAATGACAGTGGAAATAGCCAAATTTGTGTAAACTCCAGTAAGTGCTGATCTTCGGGGTGACCCTGAACACCTTCTAGTTACACTGTAGTTTACTAACTGAAGCATCAACATTCCCTGGAAACTTGTCAAGTGTGCACATTCCTAGGCCCCACCCACACCTACTGAATGAACAATCTCTGGAGGTAGGGCCCAGCATCTGTGTTCCACATCCTGTCCAGGTCACGGATACACCTGCTAAAGTTTTAGAACCACTGCTCTAACCTATTCCCCCTTTTACAGCTCAGCTTCATATAATACCTAACCAAGCTGATTTTCTATTCGTGGGGCCAGTGCCAGTATTCCCTTTAGATAATTAACAGGTGGATGGGGTTTGACGGTTAGGTGTAGGAAATGGGGAAAGTGGAGAGTGAGGTCATAGGAAGAATGATTTCTTTCTAAGGGACAACATTTTATCCTTCCTATCTCATATCCAAACGATTCTTTTAAACAAAATTTAAACCCAACATTGAACCAGGTCACCAGGCAAAGGACAGAATCTCAGGTAGCTATCTCCCAGTTCCTCTTAGTTTATATGATCTTCCTTACTTCTTCACTTCCTCATTCTGGTATCTGAAGATTACTACCATTAATAGTAATACATTATTGTATACAATGCATACATTGGATAATGGCTTAAATGATTCTTCCACAGAATGACAATTTTCTTGCTTTAGATTCCAAAGTTCTGCGGAAGACAAAAGTTTGTTCATGACACTGGGGATCCTCTATCCATATGTTATAGAGGACCATAGCAGCTATGTGAGCCCACCCTCTCAGAAAGCAGATGCTGTTAAAATAATCTTGTGTGGGAGGGAGAGATTAGGATTTGGGGATTAAAATATATACACTACCATATATAAAAATAGATAGCCATCAAGGACCTACTGTGTACAGCACAGGGAACTAACCTCAATATATAACCTATAATGAAAAGGAATCTTAAAGAGAATATATATATGGTTTCCTGGTGGTTCAGATGGTAAAGAATATACTTAAGCTCAGGAGATCTGGGTTTGATCTCTGGATCAGGATGATCCCTTGGAAAAGTGAATGGCAACCCATTCCAGTATTCTTGCCTGGAGAATTCCATGGACAGAGGAACCTGGTGGGCCACAGTCCATGAGGTTGCAAAGAGTCAGACATGACTTAATGACTGAACAACAACTATATATATAAAATTAAAATACTTTGTGATACACTTAAAACTAACATGGCATTTTAAATCAATATTTTAATAAAATAGTCTTGTGCGTTTCCTGCAATAATATCACCTTCAAAAATTCCTGTCTCGATACTGCAAAAGATGCACCATCTCTTCTTTTATGGAGAGAATATCAGTCACTCAAAGCAGGAGTACAGATCCTAACACTTGCCTTCAAATGGGATAGACCCACCCTTTCAGGAATGAAGTGTGGTGGCAACTCAAGGGTGACTAAACAATTTCATGTAGGATTCCTAATATTTTCCTGAGGAGTAGCCAGGCTTTAGGAAATCTGATTGCTAAGGTGATGCAAGGATTTTGCTGGCAGCTTAGCACAATTATTTCAAACAGGTCAGTGGAATTTAATTTGTCTTTTGGGTGGAGTCCAGCAGAAATAGGCTAGGTATTTACAGGAACCAGAAAACAGTTGGAGTGCTTCTTGGCATGTTATAAATACTCTCAAGGATCAATGAGACTTTAGGAATGACCTAGAGAAGATGCAGATAATTCTGTTGCCTTACATATCATTGCTCACAATAGATAAAAGATGCTGCTTGCCTTTAATTTTTGAACTGTTTCCCTGTGTGCCATGAGACAAGATAATTAATCCAAATTTTAGTTTACTTACTGTTAGCTTTCATAATTTTTTTTCCATTTAAGACTAATGTCCATAAAACTCTCTCACCTGTCATTAGAGTGCATGATGTACTATGTAAAAGATAGTAATTAGGTTGATGTGTCAGGTATAAAAATAAGGAATTGGGTGGAGCTTTGCAAAATTTTTAATTTCATGAGGATGAAGACATTTAGAGAAAGAATTTGCTTTACTAAAAATATCATTTTCCAGATGCTTGTCTTTAGTTCCTAAAATAAATTGTTATGTAAGAACCATGTGACTTTAATGTAAATTTTTTCCCCAAAGATGGTTTACTTGTAAACATAAATGATTAATTGTTGGATCATAGTTTTCCTGTTTTCACCTTGCTCTCTGTTAAGCCGGTGTCTGTGTACCACAGCAAAACCAACCAGGATTGGAAAACCTGGTTAGTCTAACTCTTCAGTGATTCGTCTGTGTGGTTACACCTCACAAGGGGAGCCTGGAAATGCCAGTTTTACTAGTCCCAGGAGAAATTATTCACACCTCAGGAAGAGCCTCTCAACATCACATCTCTTTTCTGTCTCCCTGTGCTCCCTTCTTTTTCCTCTCTCATTAAGGACACGAGTCTGTCTCTCCATTTTTGATTCTTCCCTGATTCTTCCCTGAAGGAAGGACCTTCCTGATTCTTCCCTGAATCTGACATCTCGAGATCATAACTGCATTAAGAGGAAGAGCCCAGCAATAAAGGGGTGGGGAGTGGGAGGCACCACCTGTTGGGTGTTAAGACAGGCTACAAGCTTGCATTGTACAACATGGGGAAGAGAGCCAGTATTTTGTTAAGAACTGGAAGTGGAGTGTAACCTCTAAACATTGTATAAAATATAAAAAAGAGAAGGAGCCCAGGACCCAGACCAGGCCCAGCAGGCTGCGTCCTCATTCGTCTCTGCACCTACTTATCGGCCTAAGGTAGGGGAGAGGTGTGTGCCCCAGGCCTCATTTCTCCCAGCAGCAGAATGAGGGCTGGCCTGGACTGTAGCCAGAATACATTGACTCTGATTTTTTTTTTTTTTGGCCATGCCACGAGACTTGTGGGATCTTAGTTCCTTGCCCAGAGAGCAAATCTGGGCCCTCGGCCATCAGCGAGGGGTGTGCTAACCACTGGACAGCCGGGGAAGTCCCTGTGACTCTCAGTCTTTGTTCCTTTTCACTCTGTCCCCAGCTCACTTTCTCAATGGGTACTTTACAGTTTATGAAGGTCTTTTGCACCTTTACATTTCCAGTTTTTCACACTCTTGATCTCATTAGATCTCTGAGGGACAGGCAAGGCAGATTTTCAGACCTTCATTTTAGCACTGAAGGAACTGCAGCCAGTAGAGGATTTTTGACTTGCTCATTGGCTCAAAATGGCACCCCACTCCAGTACTCTTGGCTGGAGAATCCCATGGACAGAGCAGCCTGGTGGGCTACAGTCCATGGGGTCGCAAAGAGTCGGACACGACTGAGTGACTTCACTGTACTTCATTGGCTCGTAGCTTCTAAAGGGTGAAGTGGGGGCCAAGACCCATGTCTTTAGTAAAGTGAAAGTATTAGACACTCAGTCGTGTCCAACTCTCTGTGAGTCCATGGACTGTAAGCCTGCCAGGCTCCTCTGTCTATGGAATTCTCCAAACAAGAATACTTCTCCAGAGGATTCCCTTCTCCAGAGGTTCTTCCTGACCCAGGGATTGAACTTGGGTCTCCTACATTGCAGGCAGATTCTTTACTGTCTGAGCAACCAGGAAACCCATATGTCTTTAGTAAAGAGTCCTTTTTCATGCATTTTAAGGTCCTTCCACTCCAATTTCCAACAGTTGAAAACACAAGCTCCTATTTTTCTTTGTTTCTAAACTAGCTTCCCTTATTATGAAGCTTCAGAACATTAAAAAATAACTGAAGATATCAATTAAAAAATAATGAAGGTACATGTGTTTAACAAGCCCTGTTATTGTAACTGATAACACAGGGCCAGGACTAGGGTAAGGCAAGTAAAGTTTTTTGTTTCAGGCACAACATTTAGGAAGATACTCTTTTTTAAAAAGTAATCAAGTTTAATATTTTAAAAATCAGAATTAGTGCAAAAAATATATGATGAACAAAATACCAAAATTTTAAATAAAGTTGAGATCAGTAGAGAAAAAAGGATAAAAATTGTTTAAAGAATTACATGAATTATTTTCTTCAGCCTGTTAAAAAGTGGCTACTGCACCATATCTGTACTCTCAGCTTCCAGACTTCTGATTTTGTAAGAAAAAATAAAGCTATTAATTTAAACTACTCTTAACTGTGTTTTTTCTTACTTGCAACCAAACCTTCTTCCTGAATCAGTAGTTTTGAGTTTCACTGGCTGAACCTACCAATTCCTTAGGATAGCATCTTATACTTAGGAAATGGAGAATATTTATAAAATAAAATGCTGACAATGGATAATTTGAAATTCCTGGGTTAAACAGATGAGTGAGGCAGTGTTGAAAAGGCTATAATAGGTATTCAATCATTAGAAGTAACAATAATAGTTAATGTTTAATAGCATTTAATAATAGTAGTAATAATAATCCTTATGTTTCAGGAACTGTTGATTTCATTTCCAAGATGTGAAGCTTTCTAAAAAGGGGACGTCTATTTTTCTTTTGGCCCCTGGATGCAGCCTGCTGTTTACTCCTGGGCTGAATTGTGTATTAATGACTTCAGCCATTATTAGACAAATCACAGCAGCCATTTTTAAATAGCTCCTTTTGCCAAACCCTAAGGCTTGAAACATGTTTTCAGAGATAAATAAGATACTATCTCACCCCTCGAACTTGCAATCTGATAGGAGGCTTATAACTCAGTGAGGTATTTATTTCCCATTGATCTATTTCCTCCATGATTTATTGTCCCCTGTACCCAGACTGTGACCTTTGATCATCCTGCTCTAAGCTGGTAGACGTGCCAGCTTAGAAATGGTTTGAATGGTTTGAAGCTCTTGGTGTTCCTGTTCTCATCATGCTGGGGATGTCAGCTGTGGAACAGGCACCTCCAGTTAGAATCCTGAAAGTCTTCCCAGATAAATGTTGATTCTCTTAATGGTTAAGTTTCAAGTACAACTTTTAATTTCAAATGAACTTTAAATTCAATAGGTCCTGGGAGTGGGCCTGAAGTTTAATAACCCAACAATAATGAGGAGACTACTGATACAGAGGTTTAGTGCATTGGGTAATATCACTATGCCTAGGGAGCATTCCTATAGTATTAATCTAAACTAGTATCAATGAATCCAGACTTGCTTAGCAAGGCAAACTGTCGTCATCCTTTGTGGATAGTAAATACCTTGTTAGTTCCTCTTGCATAAATTAATAATTACAACATGACTTGGTTCAACTGGGTCTCAACTAGCTCTTATTTTTAACATCTTCACAATTTTCCTTAATGTTCTTGAGTATTTATTACATATTCTCTTATAGTGATATATTGGCATTTGGCATATATATGCCAAATATACATATATATATTATATTTCACAAACACATACACACATGCACATATATATATATATATATACAATATATATATACACACTAATGCTTCTGATGTTAAAAATGACAGTACAGACTAGGAAAGAGGAAATGAGGAAACATGGATTCTAGTACAGGCTCTGGCTGGCTGTAAGAACTTGGTTAGAGATTTCTAGTTGTATCATGACTATCTTTTTATAAACATAGTCAAAATAAGGTGATTTTTAAATCACACATCCTCCCAGTTTCATGTTTCCATAAGCACATGTTTCAGTCAATGAATTGGTCAATTGATTTCTGGAGAAGCTGTATGTTCCATTTCTACTGTATCCTCCAAGGGAGGCAATTCAAGATGGCAGCAGGGGAAGATCCTGAACTCACCTTCTCCCACGGGCACAACAAATCCACAGCTACAAATGGAGTAATTTCAGCTGAAAAAGATCTTGAAACTAGATGAACATCATCTCCACAATAAAGAATTAAAGGCCCACAGCAAAAGTGGTAAGATAGGAGGGATACACTCACTCCAAAAACCTTACCTAGGCAAGGTGACCCACAATTAAAAGCAATCTCAAAAATATAGAACTTCTCCTTGAGAGGTGTGCTCCATATCAGGCACTCTGACCCTTGGGTAAGTCACCATAAAGACAAGCGCCCCACCCCCCCGCCCCCAAATGCCTGGCTTTGAAAACCAATGGGATTGCTTTCAGAAGTGCCATAGAACTGTAGAGAATAGGAAACCTGCTTTTAAAGGATTCAGGTGCAGATTCACTCACCCCAAGACCCAGGGAAAAGCAACAGCTTGAAAAGCACCTAACGCAAAAGTGAAGAAGACCCACATGCTAATCTTAAAGCATCTGCTGGAGATACAGGAATCTATTGAGACTCTCTCCAGGTATGGAGGGGCTAGTGGAACACCATTTTTGTGACTTCATTCTACATTGCTAATGCTGGTGCTGGCAGGCATCATTTTGACACTCTCCTTCTAATCTGCTAGCTCCAGAGGGTATGATCCACTCAACCTGTGCCAGAGCACGACCACAGATCACCCACCTGTGCTGTAGCTGAGGGCATGTGCAGCCCACCCAGGGGATGCCTCTTGAGCTCCTGACGCTGCTTGCTAAGGGGGGTTGCACTTCTGGGCCCCACAAGCCATCTCCTACACAAGACTACTCCTTCAAGACTGGGAGAGGTTGGTATTTCACTTAATAACATAAAAGACAAACTTAGAGAGTCAGGCAAAATATGGAGACTGAGGGATATATTCCAAACAAAAGAACAAGGCAAGAATCTCAAAAAAAAAAAAGAAAAAGACTTTAATAAAATGAAGATAAGTAATCTTCTGGATCAGAGAAGGCAATGGCACCCCACTCCAGTACTCCTGCCTGGAAAATCCCAAGGGCGGAGGAGCCTGGTTGGCTACAGTCCATGGGGTCGCTAAGAGTTGGACACGACTGAGCAACTTCACTTTCACTTTTCACTTTCATGCATTGGAAAAGGAAATGGCAACCCACTCCAGTGTTCTTGCCTGGAGAATCCCAGGGACGGGGGAGCCTGGTGGACTGCCATCTATGGGGTCGCACAGAGTCGGACACGACTGAAGCGACTTAGCAGCAGCAGCAGCAATCTTCTGGATAAAGAGTTCAAATTAATAATTACAAAGATGCTCACCAAATTTGGGGAAGAATGAATGAGCACAGCTTATTGAAAACTTTAATAAGGAGATATAAAATATTAAATATAAAGAGCCAGACAGTATAAAAGAGAAGTCAAGAGCTAAAAAATACAATAATAGAAGGGTTCAATAGCAGACTAGATAAAGCAGAAGAATGGATTAGCAAGCTGGAAGACAAAGGCACGGAACTCACCTAGACAGAGCAGAAAAAAAAGGAACTTTAAAAAGAGTTTTATAAATACTTTCCAATATCTTAACCATATCAAGAAGAATAACATTCACAGTCTTTAAAATTAAAGACAGAGAATCTTAAAAGCAGCGAAAGGAAACAACTTGTTACATACAAAGGAAACCTCAAAAATCTACCAGCAGATTTTTCAGCAGAAGCTTTGCAGGCCAGAAGAGAATGGTATGACATAGTCAAATTGCTGAAAGGAAAACATTCCCAACCAAGAACACTTTACCCTGTGAGATTATCATACAGAATTGAAGGAGAGTTAAATTTTTCCAGCTAAGCAAAAGCTGAAGGAGTTAATCACCACTAAACAAGCCATACTATTTATTAATATTAAGGGACATCTTTAAGCTGAAAAGAAACACAGTTAACTGCTAACAAGAAAACACACAAAAGTAAAAATCTCACAGGAAAATAGTAAAGGTAGTAGACTAATAACCTATTAACAAGTATGAAGGTCAAAGGGCAAGAGATAAGAGTAGTAAAGTTAACCAAATTTCTGCAGTCATGAAATTAAAAGATGCTTGCTCCTTGGAAGGAAAGCTATGACAAAATTAGACAGTGTATTAAAAAGCAGAGACATCACTTTGCTGACAAAGATTCATCTAGTCAAAGCTGTAGTTTTTCCAGTAGTCAGTACGGATGACAGTTGGACCATAAAGAAGGCTGAGTGCCAAAGAATTGAAGCTTTTGAACTGTGGTGGCTAGAGAAGATTCTTGAGAGTTCCTTGGACAACAGGGAGATCAAACCAGTCAATCCTAAAAGAAATCAGTCCTGAATATTTGTTGAAAGGATTGGTGCTGAAGCTGGCCACCTGATGCAAAGATCTGACTCGTTGGAAAAGACCCTAATGCTGGGAAAGATTGAGGGCAAGAGGAGAAGAAGACGACAGAGGATGAGATGGCTAGATAGCATCACTGACTCAATGGACGTGAGTTTGAGCAATCTGGGAGACAGTGAAGGACAGGGAAGCCTGATGTGCTGCAGTCCATCAGGTTGCAAAGAGTCTGACATGACTTAGTGACTGAACAACAACAACAACCATAATAACTAGTTAAGGGATACATAAAATAACATAAAAGGTGACAAAAAATATAAAATGTTGTGGGGGGGCTAAAAGTGTAGAGTTTTGGAATATGTCAAAATTTAAGTTACTGCCAACTTAAAATAGACTCATATAAAAAGAATGTTATATGTGAACCTCATGGTAATCATAAAACAAAAATTAATAGTAAATACACAAAGGAAAATGAGAATGAGAGAATGAGAAAAGAATCTAAGCACAACACCAAAGAAAGTGATGAAACCACAAGAGGAGAGAGAAAGAGAAGAAGAAAGGAACAAAGACAAACTACAAAAACAGCTAGAAAACAATTAACAAAATTACAGTAAGTACATACCTATCAATAGTTACTTTAAATGTAAATGGACTGAATCCTCCAATCTAAAGATACAGTGACTGAATGGATAAAAGACAAAAACCACAAGACTCAACTATAAGCTGCCTACAAGAGACTCACTCCAGAAGTAAGAACACACACAGACTGAAAGTGAAGGGATGGAGAAAGATATTCCATGCAGATGAAAACAAGAAGAAAGCTGGCATAGCTGTACTCATATCAGAAAGAATAGACTTTAAAATAAAGAGATAAGAAAAGACAAAGAAAGGCATTACATGGTGATAAAGGGGTCAATCTAGAAAGAAGTTATAACATTTATAAATATATATGCATCCAAAATAGGAGCACCAAATTATATAAATCAAATGTGAATAGACTTAAGAGAAATAGACATCAATACAATAAAAGCAGGGGACTTTAGCATCCCACTTACAGCAATGGATAGATCATCCAGACAGAAAATCAATAATATACTAAAATGACACATTACATCAGATCAATTCAATATATACATGACATTCCACCCAAAAGCAGCAGAATACACTTTGTTTTCAAGTGCTTTTCAAGTGCTAAGGAAGATTCTCTCGAACAGATCACATGTTGAGCCATAAAGAAGAGGTGGCTCACATATTAAGAAGAGGTGGCAAGAATACACAGAAGAACTATACAAAAAAGATCTTCATGATCCAGATAACCACGATGGTGTGAGTGATCACCTAGAACCAGACATCCTGGAATGAGAACTCGAGTGGGCCTTAGAAAGCATCACTACGAACAAAGCTAGTGGAGGTGATGGAATTCCAGTTGAGCTATTTCAAATCCTAAAAGATGATGCTGCTGAAAGTGCTGCACTGAATATGTCAGCAAATTTGGAAAATGCAGCAGTGGCCACAGAACTGGAAAAGGTCAGTTTTCATTCCAATCCCTAAGAAAGGCAATTCCAAATAATGATCAAACTACCGCACAATTGCACTCATCCCACACACTAGCAAAGTAATGCTCAAAATTCTCCAAGCCAGGCTTCAACAGTACGTGAACCAGGAACTTCCAGATGTTCAAGCTGGATTTAGAAAAGGCAGAGGAACCAGAGATCAAATTGCCAACATCCTCTGGATCATGGAAAAAGCAAGAGAGTTCCAGAAAAACATCTACTTCTGCTTTATTGATGATGCCAAAGTCTTTGACTGTGTGGATCACAAGAAACTGTGGAAAATTCTGAAAGAGATGGGAATACCAGACCACCTTACCTGCCTCCTGAGAAATCTGTACGCAGATCAAGAAGCAAAAGTTAGAACTGGACATGGAACAACAGACTGGTTCCAAATTGGGAAAGTAGTACATCAATGCTATACATTGTCACCCTACTTACTTAACTTATATGCAGAGTATATCATGTGAAATGCTGCCCTGGATGAAGCACAGCTGGAATCAAGATTGCTAGGAGAAATATTAACCAGTCCATTAACCTCAGATATGCAGATGACACCACCCTTATGGCAGAAAGCGAATAAGAGCTAAAGAGTCTCTTAATGAAAGTGAAAGAGAAGAATGAAAAAGTTACCTTAAAATTCAACATTCAGAAAATGAAGATCATGGCATCTAGTTCCATTGAGTTCAGTTCAGTTCAGTCGATCAGTCGTGTCCAACTCTTTGCGACCCCATGAATCGCAGCACACCACGCCTCCCTGTCCATCACCAACTCCCGGAGTTCACTCAGACTCACGTCCATCGAGTCAGAGATGCCATCCAGCCATCTCATCCTCTGTCCTCCCCTTCTCCTCCTGCCCCCAATCCCTCCCAGCATCAGAGTCTTTTCCAATGAGTCAACTCTTCGCATGAGGTGGCCAAAGTACTGCAGTTTCAGCTTCGACATCATTCCTTCCAAAGAACACCTTGGGCTGATCTCCTTCAGAATGGACTGTGGCAAATAGATGGGGAATCAATGGAAACAGTGAGAGACTTTATTTTGGGGGGGCTCCAAAATCACTGCAGATGGTGACCGCAGCCAGGAAATTAAAAGATGCTTACTCCTTGGAAGAAAAGTTATGACCAACCTAGACAGCATATTAAAAAGCAGAGACACTACTTTGCCAACAAGGTCCATCTAGTCAAAGCTATGGTTTTTTCATTAGTCGTGTATGGATGTGAGAGTTGGACTATAAAGAAAGCTGAGTGCGAAAGAATTGATGCTTTTGAACTGTGGTGTTGGAGAAGACTCTTGAGAGTCCCATGGACTACAAGGAGATCCAACCAGTCCATCCTAAAGGAAATCAGCCCTGAATATTCATTGGAAGGACTGATGTTGAAGCTGAAACTCCAGTACTTTGGCCACCTGATGCAAAGAGCTGACTCATTTGAAAAGACCCTGATGCTGGGAGGGATTGAAGGCAGGAGGAGAAGGGGACAACAAAGGATGAGATGGCTGGATGGCATCACCGACTCGATGGACTGAGTTGAGTAAGCTCCAGGAGTTGGTAATGAACAGGGAGGCCTGGTGTGCTGTAGTCCATGGGGTTGAAAGAGTCAGACACAACTGAGTGGCTGAACTGAACTGAACTGAACCATAAAACAAGTCTCAATAAATTCATCTTATAAGAAAATCTTTCAATTAAGTGTGAGATAAGCTGATAGGCTACAGTCCATAGGGTTGCACAGAGTCAGACACGACTGAAGCAACTTAGCATGCATGCATATCCCTAATGAACATGGTTGCAAAATTCTCAACCAAATAATAGCAAACTAAATTAATAATATGTAAAAGGATCATGCATCAGATCAAGTGGGATTTATTCCAGGGTTTGACATTTGCCAATCAATCAATGTGACACACCATATTAACAAAATAAAAGATAAAAATTATCTGATCTCAACAGATGCAGAAAAAGCACTTGACATCCGTTTATGATTGAAAAAAAAAACCTCAACAAAGTAGGTATGGAGGCATTATATCTCAGCAAAACAAAGTTTATGTATGACAGACTCATAGCTTATCTCACACCTGACTGAAAGATTTTCTTGTAAGATCAGGAAGAAGACAAGGATGCCTACACTTGCTACTTTTATTCAAGTTAGTATTGGAAGTCCTATCCACAGCAAGTAGGCAAGAAAGAGAAATGAAAGGAATCCAAAATGAAAAAGAAGAAGTAGAACTCCCATTACTTGCAGATGACATGATACTATACATATAAAATCCTAAAGACACCACCAAAAAAGGTTAGAAATAATAAATTAATTCAGTAAAGTTGTAGGATACAAAATTAATGTATGAAAATCTCTTGCACTTCTATACACTAATAACAAACTATCAGAAAGAGAAATCAAGAAAAAATCCCACTTACAAATACATCAAAAAGAATAAAATACCTAGAAGTAAATTTCACTCAGGAGGTGAAAAACGTTTACCCTAAAAACTATAAGACATTGGTGAAAGAAATTGAAAAGGACACAAATGGAAAAATATTTTACTGAAAGTGTAAGTTGTTCAGTCATGTCCAAGTCTTTGGGACCCCATGGACTATACAGTCCATGGAATTTTCCAGGCCAACATACTGGAATGGGTAGCCTTTACCCTTCTCCAGGGGATCTTCCCAACCCAGAGATTGAACCCAGGTCTCCTGCATGGCAGATGGATTTCTTACCAGCTGAGCCACAAGGGAAGCCATAATGGACAGAGGATATGAATACATATTTTTCCAAAGACATACTGATGGCCAAGAGGCACGTGAAATGATGCTCATGATCACTAATCACCAGGGAAATGCAAGTCAAAACCACCATATCACCCCACCTGTCCAAATGGCCATTAAAAAAAAAAAAAAAAACAAGTATTGGTGAGGATAGGGAGAGAAGGGGACCCTCATGCACTGTTGATGGGAATGTAAACTGATGCAGCCAGTATGGAAGACAGTATAGAATTTACTCAAAAACAAATTTAAAATAGAGCTATCATAGGATTCAGCAGTTCCACTTCTGGGGTTCTTTCTGAAGGGTATGAAAACAATAATTCAAAAGGGTATATGGACCCCTGTGTTCACTGTAATGATCTGTGTTCAATGATGCATGAATGGATAAAGAAGGTGTCTCTCTCACATGCACACACACACATACGCACGAATACTACTCAGCCATAAACAAGAAGTAAATCTTGCCATTTGTGATAACAGGAATAGAACTTGAGGGTGTTTTACTAGGTGAAATTAAGTCAGACACAGAAAGACAAACATTGTATGATTTCACTTACATGTGGAATCTAAAACACAAAAAAACAAACGAAACTCAGATTGTAGATACAGAGAACAAACAGGTGTTTGTCACACTTAGATGTCACACCGAAGATAGCACTGGCCACCATAAACGTTAAACACAAATATATGCATGTCTAGACACAAAAAAATTATTTGTGTCTAGAAATACACAAAGAAATACACAAATACACAAAGAAACTCTTTAGAAGCAAGCTTTTATGAAGTGGTTCTAACTCTCTCTCCTCTTGGATCTAGTTTTTAGCACCATTTATAATATTTCATTTTCTTTGCCCATCTTCTCCACAAGTCATTGGCTTCTTCAAAAGTTTAGGATGCATTTTTTAATATTTTATTTTGTTGATTACTTTTGGTTGCGCTGGGACTTCACTGATGCCTGGGCCTTCTCTTGTGGCAAGCGAGGGCTACTTTTCACTACTACACAGACTTCTCATTGCAGTGGCTTCTCCTGTGGCAGAGCACAGGCTCTGTGTGCACGGGCTTCTGTAGTTGCGGCGTACAGATTCTAGAGCACAGGCTCAGTAGTTATAGCCCACAGGCTTAGCTGCACGTGGAATCCTCCCAGACCAGGAATCAAACCTGGGTCCCCTGAACTGGCAGGCGGACTCCAATCCAGCATACCACCAGGGAAGTCCTTGGGATGTATTTTGAAAAAAAAAGAAATACTTGGGACATTTTTTAAAGTTTAGCATGTATATTATTATGTTCCTCAGCTAACACAATAATTGGTACATAGAGAGAAATGACAAGACACTTGTCAAATGAATGTATTCAATATTAATCTGAGAGTATAAAGAACGATTACCTTAAAATGATAAGCAAAGCTTTCTGTATAACATCTAAATTCTGACACAAACATGCTACCTCTTGACAAGGAATTGTTCCCTCAATTATAGTACTGTTTCCCAAATTTTTATGTAAATTATGCCTACAATTAGGAAACCTCTGACTTAAATTTGAATATGAAAGGGTAAAAGTTGCATAAACTGTTGAAATTTTAACCTTTATCTCAACCTTTACAAACTTTATAAATTGCTGTAATTTTAATCATCAAAAAAGATGTTCAAAATTAAGTCTTTGAAAGACAGTTAATTTCAGTACAATTCCATAGCCAAATGGAGGTATCCTAAGAAGAACTTACACCACAATGATACAATTTAAATATATATGTGTGTGTGTATGTATTTTCATATTAAGATTTATTTATATTTAAATAAAACTTTCAGAGACCAAGATTAAAGCAATGTATTAATTTATGCTAAATATTTAGTAACTCTATAAGAAAAAATCATATAACTTTCATATGTCTTATTTCTTTTTACTTCTTCTTCAAGTCACTTTTGACCCTTTACACTCACCAGAAAATAGTTAATAATATTCTATACCCACATGATAAGAGGTCCCACTAGGTCATGGTAACCCACTTCTTCTCATTCCATGAATAGGAAAGTCTAATTGCATATAATGTTTATTAATTGATGCTACTGCTTGAAATAGGCTCCCAGTCTAGAGTGTTAATCTCTTTCCTAAACTGAGCTGGCCATGTGGCAGCACTGTGAAAACCATGGCAGGTGAGAACCGCTTCCTAAGATTGCTGGTAAGTATAAATCAAAATGAGACAAATTGGATTTCCCTGGTGGTACAGTGGGTAAGGATGTGCCTGCCAATGGAGGGGACATGGGTTCAGTCCCTGCCTCAGGAAGATTCCACATGCTGGGGAGCAACTAAGCCTGTGCACCACAACTTCTGAGCCTGGATGCCGCAACTACTGCAACCCGAGTGCCTAGAGCCTGTGCCCTGCAACCAGGAAAGCCACCATGAAGAGAAGCCCACGCAACGCAACTAGAGAGTAACCTCCACTCTCTGCAACTACAGAAAGCTTGCATACAGCAACGAAGACCCAGCACAACCCAAAATAAATAATCTTTTTAAAAATGAGACATTATTAGTCAAATTATTATGTAATATTACAACTATATGACAGTACTGATCTGATCTGATCTGATGACAGTACTAATAAGATGCTGTAATTACTACAGTGGCAATAAAATTACGGAAACCCTGTGGTAACATTGACTGTTTATTGAACACTTAGTATGTGCCTGGAAACTCCCATGGACGGAGGAGCCTGCTAGGCTGCAGTCTGTGGGGTCGCGAAGAGTCGGACACGACTGAGCGACTTCCCTTTCGCTTTTCACTTTCATGCATTGGAGAAGGAAATGGCAACCCCCTCCAGTGTTTTTGCCTGGAGAATCCCAGGGATGGGGGAGCCTGATGGGCTGCCGTCTATGGGGTCACACAGAGTCGGACACGACTGAAGCAACTTAGCAGCAGCAGTAGCAGTAGTATGTGCCAGGCCATAGGCTAAATGCTTTTCCAGCAATATTTCATTGAGTTCTCATTAAACCTGACTACCCAATTGTGATATAGAAGTGGGCAAACTAACATGAATTTTAAGTATAAAAATAAAATATGGGATGAACCAAGCCACCTCAAATTTTTACTGGAATAAAGAATCCCTTCTTCCCCTGCTGAGTCTACAGCACAACGATGGCAAAAAGGTGCTGATCCTTTCAGCAATATCTAAATGAAACTAATCGTATTAATGAGGAATGTAAATGATTAAATGTCTGTGACTGATTATTCCAAGAAGTCAGAGCCGTTGCCTTCATAATAGTCTGATCATTATGACTCAATATATTTATAAAATCACAATTTATGTCTAACTAGCAAGAATAAAACAAACCTGGAATATGTTTCCTCTAGTATGTATGCTCTAAAAAATGAAGCATAAGTTTAAGGTAATTAAAAAATATGATTTATCAAGACAGCAGGAGACAAGCCACAGACTAACAGAAAATATTTGCTGAAGACCTATCTGACAAAGGACCGCTACCTAAAATACACATGGCACTCTTGAAGCTCAACAATAAGAAAATAAACAATCCAAATTTAAAATGGGCAAAAGACCTGAGGAGATATTTCATCCAATAAGACAGACAGGCAGCAAATGAAGATATGAAGAAATCCTCCACATTCTATGTCATTAGAAAATTGCAAATGAAAATAACAATGAGATGACACTACACACCCATTAGAACAGTAGCCTCCAAAACTGACAACATCAAATGCGGACAGGGACGTGGAGTAGCAGGAACTCTCACTCATTGCCGGCAAGAGTGGGAAACGGTACAACCACTTTGGAAGACAGTTCAGTAGTTTCTTACCAAAAAAACCACATACTTCTACCACATGAACCAGCAATTTGCTCCTGGGTAGTCACCCAAAGCAGTTGGAAACATGTCCACACAAAACCTGCACATGGATGTTTATAATAGCTTTATGCACCATTACATTTATGTTCAAACTGCAGGAGATTTATAGATGTATACAGGGATTGGCATGGTATTAGTAATGGTCCTTAATCCAGGAATCCATGGCAGGCCCCTCTGGATTTAAAGTCATTAATTTCTATTATTGTCACAGTGCCCAACCAGGAGCCCTTAATCTGATTATCTCTCCTGCTATTCTAACCAGAGCTATTCCAGTACTGTCTTATAACAAGTGCAAATTAATTCCTAATATAAAATAATAAATGCTAATATAGAAAGTTCTTTGAATTTATTGTTAATAAATAAATTTTGAAGTGCTTCAGTATTTAGTTAAGAAATCACACTCTTTCCTTTCATGATCTTCTTTGCCTGAATTCAAGTTACTTTAGTCCACAATCAAACAATATTAGGATAGGCTTCCCAGGTGATACAGTGGTAAAGAATCTGTCAATGCAGGAGACCCAAAAGACTCAGGTTCAATCCTTGGGTCGTGAAGATCCCCTGGAGAAAGAAATAGCAACCCACTCCAGTATTCTTGCCTAGAGAATTCCGTGGACAGAGAAACCTGGCAGCCCACAGTCCATGGGGTTGCAAAGAATTGAACATGACTGAGCGGCTAACACATACATACATACATCCTTTCACACATTTTCAGGCCGGCTCACAAGTGAAGCTGTAACACTGCTGCAGTCCATTTCCAGCTTGTGTTTGCACAAGTCACTCAGTCGTGTCCGACTCTTTGCGACCCCATGAATCACAGCACGCCAGGCTTCCCTGTCCATCACCATCTCCCGGAGTTCACTCAAACTCACGTCCATCGAGTCAGTGATGCCATCCAGACATCTCATCCTCTGTCATCCCCTTCTCCTCCTGCCCCCAATCCCTCCCAGCATCAGAGTCTTTTCCAATGAGTCAACTCTTCACATGAGGTGGCCAAAGTAATGGAGTTTCAGCTTTAGCATCATTCCTTCCAAAGAAATCCCAGGGCTGATGTCCTTCAGAATGGACTGGTTGGATCTCCTTGCAGTCCAAGGGACTCTCAAGAGTCTTCTCCAACACCACAGCTCAAAAGCATCAATTCTTTGGCGCTCAGCTTTCTTCACAGTTCAACTCTCACAGCCATTCATGACCACTGGAAAAACCATAGCCTTGACTAGATGGACCTTTGTTGGCAAAGTAATGTCTGTGCTTTTGAATATGCTATCTAGGTTGGTTATAACTTTTCTTCCAAGGAGTAAGCGTCTTTTAATTTCATGGCTGTAGTCCCCATCTGCAGTGATTTTTGAGCCCCCAAAATAAAGTCTGACACTGTTTCCACTGTTTCCCCATCTATTTCCCATGAAGTGATGGGACCAGATGCCATGATCTTCGTTTTCTGAATGTTGAGCTTTAAGCCAACTTTTTCACTCTCTTTCACTTTCATCAAGAGGCTTTTGAGTTCCTCTTCACTTTCTGCCATAAGGGTATTTACCAGGCACAATTATTTTCTTTTTCATTTTCCCAATCAGAGTTTCAGCATAAATGAAAATTTATCACAGATGGTTTAAATGAAAAACCTTTTATAAAGAGATGGCTTACAGAGGTGTAAGCAAGGTTAAAGGAACAAATGACTTTGTGGTGCCCAGACCCTAGCAAGAGGGTGATGCTGTTATCACCCCTAGAAGTGAAGAAGCAAGAGAAGAAAGCAGTGCTCCCAGAGCTTAGTGAGAATTAAAACTGTGGATAGATTTCCCAGCAGGGACTGTGGTTGTGGAGGGAAGTAGCTAGGGTCAGAGATGCATCACCCAAGTAGGGAAAGAGCATGGAACAGATGTTCTATGCATTCTATCCATCCACTTTTGATCTCCTATTGATTAGATCCAGCTAATCAGGGAGCCAAAGTGATGCAGTGTCCACATGGGTCAGTGTCCTAGGACACAAAGCAAGGCAGAATGGATCAGACGCGTGTAAACACAATCAATCTGTATTTCACAGAAATTTTCAAGAGGTCAAACTCGTGGGCTGAGGGAAAAGCAACAGTGCAGCAGGACTGATGCTGTGGCAGGGTGAGGCACTGCCCTCGCCACTCACCTGGGCCTTCGTGGCTGTCCACTTGATGAAAGGGTACTGCTGTGCATGGCTTAGCTTATGACACAACGAATCGGATAACACCCAGTCCACGATAGGCAGTACAGCTTCCATGGTCATGTGATAGTCTGTGGTCAGCTACGCAAATTTATCCCATGGTCTGGAAGCAGTCCAGGATCTGTTTCTTTAAAATGGCATATTTGGAGACTAGACTATGGCTTTACCCTAAAGCCCTAGAGGACTGCACTGTAATTCTACGTTAAGGCTGGCCAGAGGCCCCTATAGGATTGCCTTCTGTCAGATTCTTCAAGAACCATTTGATCTGTTGGATCTTAAGACTCAAATAGCAGAGTAACTTGCATGGCAGTCCATAGTAGGAACAAAGCCATTTCCTACTCTGGCTCCGTCCAGAACTGTCAGCCTGATGGGTTACTTGATAAGTTAGTTAAAGTAGCCCCTTAAATGTATATATGCTGTTTCAAAGGTCCAGTGAAATATAGTAGTCTAAGAAATTCACCTCTTTAATACCGGTGGGTAACAAAGAATAGCAATTGTCTTTCACTGAAGACAAAAAAAATCTCCATCTGCTATAGACCACTGGACTGCCCCAAACTGTTGATGTCATGGCTTTTGAATATACATGCTTTTTCCCGCTCCCACCACCTCTTGGGCACTTAGCAAGGAACCATGGTATTTTCCCACCTCCTGGGCTTCTTTGGTAGCTCAGATGGTAAAGAATCTGCCTTCAATGCAGAGGACCTGGGTTCATCCCCTAGGTTGGAAAGATCCCCTGGAGAAGGGAATGGCAACCCATTCCAGTATTCTTGCCTGGAGAACTCCATGGACAGAGGAGCCTGGAAGGCTACAGTCCAAGCGGTCGCAAAGAGTTGGACATGACTGAGCAACTAACACTTTCACTTTCTACCTCATCCTCATCACTAATCACCACATCCAATAGCAGGATGAACCAAGAAATATCTTATGGTGCAATGAGACAAACAGGATTTATAGATTATTATAGAATACTAGATAATCAACACTATCCTGCAGTAAGACCACAAAAAAATAAAGGTGAAAGAAACTACTTCTGTTTCCTCTTTATTGGAAAGGAGAAGAAAAACATTTGAAAATTGATAGCTAAGTATCAGATGTCAAAATTATATTGCTTTGTTGCAGTTAATTGACCATGTCTAGAACAGCCACTTGGAAAAGACAATGGCACCCCACTCCAGTACTCTTGCCTGGAAAATCCCATGGACAGAGGAGCCTGGTGGGCTGCAGTCCATGGGGTCGCTAAGAGTCAGACACGACTGAGCGACTTCACTTTCACTTTTCACTTTCATGCATTGGAGAAGGAAATGGCAACCCACTCCAGTGTTCTTGCCTGGAGAATCCCAGGGACGGGGGAGCCTGGTGGGCTGCTGTCTCTGCGGTCGCACAGAGTGGGACATGACTGAAGCGACTTACCAGCAGCAGCAGTAGAACAGCCACTGAACTTGGAGTTACATGATTAAGTTAACATTTCCCAGATTACTCAGTGGTAAAGAATCCGCCTGCCAATGCAGGGGACATGGGTTTGATCCCTGGTTGGGAAGAGCCCCTGGAGGAGGAAATGGCAACCCACTCCAGGATTCTTGCCTGGAGAATCTCACGGACAGAGGATTCTGGCGGGCTAAAGTCCAGGGGGTTGCAGAGTCAGATAGGACTAAGCATGCACGCATATATGCATAAATAATCCAAGGTCATTCTCCAAGACTCTCCAATATCTGGCTAGGGTCAAATTGGAGAGTTAAATTAGTGTATAATAAAAATAATCACCCCTGAATCTTCATGCCTTCGTTGCTGGCATGAACCTCTAACATTCATGGAGAAACATGGTATTCCTTTTGGTCCACTGTTTCAAGAAGGTGATTGATATTTAAGGGCTTTGACTTGGGCCTTTAATCTATATTAGCCCTCATTCCACTCAGGGAACCAATGTTGAGATTCAGCCAAAGACTGAGTATGACTAATCCACTGTACATTCAGGAACCAAAGAGTGTAGGTTTGGGGATCCATGGGGCCACTGTGAGATGGACTTAGGCCAAAATTACCTTTATCCCCCAGCCTCTTTAAGCCTCGGTTTTGACTGATGGTCACAGTGGGAATTTGGGTGCCTGACGATCAGCATCGGCTCAGTGATCCAGTAATTCCCCTAAAGTCTGCTTATTTCCCTTCCCTTTGGGTGAAAGCTAGTAGAATTTATACTGCATTCTTGTGACAATGTCACAGGGAATTTTCTCAAGGGAACCCCACATTCCCACATTCCTTTCATTTAGGAAGTCCTGGGTCTATGAAATGACTCAAGTATAGAAACTGGTGTGGGGGCTGTCTCTCTCTGTCGTGGAGACTCAAGCCACACCTGTGCTCACTAAGTTTAGAGTGAGAGATAGAAATCAAGTAGGTTGCCTATCTGTTTCAGTCCTAGGGACACCATAATAAATTAGCAGCCACCATTACTACTCGGGCTTCCCAGGTGGCACAGTTGGTAAAGAAGACTCCTGCCAATGCAGGATATGCAAGAGATGAGGGTTCGATCCCTGAGTCAGGAAGATCCCCTGGAGGAGGAAATGGCAATGTACTCCAGCATTCTTGCCTGGAAAATTCCATGGACAGAGGAGTCTGGTGGGCTACAGTCCATGGGGTCATAAAGAGTCAGACATGACTGAGCATGCACACACACACACATAAATACAGATGAAGCTATTTTAATAACGACTCAGGGGAATTCCCTGGCAGTCCAGTGGTTAAGACTCCATGCTTCCATTGCAGAGGGCACAGGTTCAATCCCTGGTCAGGGAAATAAGTTCCTGCAAGCCATGTGGCATGGCCTAATAATAATAACTGTCAGACTCAGCTGCCCATTACTATAACCATGTCCATTTTGGCATTTAAGTACTGGCATTTGGCCTCTAGCAATCGGCAATACCATCATTCCTACTGAAGTCAGAGAATATATTTCAGAAACAGCACTTTCCCTCCTTCATCATCCTGAAGGATCGGGGTACGTTACCCCAAAGCACTTCACTTTGACAACAAGGATTTTTTGAGCTGCAGACAACTGAGAAAAAGCAGACACAGAAAGAGCTCTTTGCCCTCCCTCTGACTGCCTAACAGCAGGGAATAAATTTTCCCTGTGAGGCTGTTCCCTCTACTCCTGTATCAGAAAAGGGAGAACAACCCTTATCCCTGAAAACAAAGAAGGAACGGAGATGAGTCTGCATTATGAAAAAACAAAAAACAACCTTACAAAATAACCCTATCTCCCATGAGTTTCTCCTATATGCTTTCTAGTTACTTTCCTACAAAGTCTGAGCCCTAGAATCTGAGATTCCCTTTCCTTTGTCCAGTCACTTCTCTACAATTTGTTGTCTTTTGTTAAAATGGTATATAATTCCCAAGGCTAACCATTTCTTCAGGTTTTTTATTTCTTCACCTATGCATATAAAATTAAAAATATTAACATCAATGTTATAAAGCTCTTCTCCTGATAATGTCTCTTGTCAGTTTAATTCACAGGTAAAGTTGGCTTAAAACTCAACATTCAGAAAACTAAGATCATGGCATCCGGTCATCATTTCATGGCAAATAGATGGGGAAACAATGGAAACAGTGACAGACTTTGTTTTGGGGGGCTCCAAAATCACTGCAGATGGTGATTGCAGCCGTGAAATTAAAAGACGCTTGCTCCTTGAAAAAGTTATGACCAACCTAGACAGCATATCAAAAAGCAGAGACATTACTTTGCCAACAAAGGTCTGTCTAGTCAAAGCTATGGTTTTTCCAGTAGTCATGTATAGATGTGAGAGTTGGACTATAAAGAAAGCTGAGCCCCGAAGAGTTGATGCTTTTGAACAGTGACACTGGAGAGGACTCTTGAGAAACACTTGAACTGCAAGGAGATCCAACCAGTCCATCCTAAAGGAAATCAGTCCTGAATATTTATTGGAAAGACTGATGCTGAAGCTGAGACTCCAATACTTTGGCCATCTGATGCGAAGAACTGCCTCATTTGAAAAGACCCTGATGATGGGAAAGATCGAAGGTGGGAGGAGAAGGGGACAACAGGGGATAAGACGGTTGGATGGCATCACTGACTCGATGGACATGAGTTTGAGTAAACTTTGGGAGTTGGTGATAGACAGGGAGGCCTGGCGTGCTGCAGTCCATGGGGTCTCAAAGAGTCGGACACGACTGAGCAACTGAACTGAACCAAACGGTCATGAACCTAAGAGGGTAGAAGAAGTTTTCCTCCTTACAGTCCACAGCCTACAGAAAACAGCCACTACAGAAATTTGCAAGGACATATGACCAACATACAGTTAACACTGTATTTATCAAATATGATGAGACAGAGGTCAAGGAGAGTCACATGCAATAAATAATCTGCAACATTCCTAACACCCTTAGCCTTTGGAGTCTCTCCTTTGTTAACACAATGAATTTCTAACATACGTCTCACTCTGATGCAGGCCATTAATGATTCCAGGTTTTCCTGATTTCAGGTTAAACATCTGACAATTATTAAAGCTACTCCTCACTGTTATGTCCTCAAATTATTCTGATAAGTACATATATATTAATAATTTCAATCCCATAAAATTCTTTAAAAATAATTTCAGGGTAACCCTAAGACATGTTTCTTTTTGCTTGCTTAGCATTCATAGAATCAAGGCAGGGAAAAATTAGCCAAGTCCCAAAGCCTTTGACTGTGGATCACAATAAACTGGAAAATTCTGAAAGAGATGGGAATACCAGACCACCTGACCTGCCTCTTGAGAAATCTGTATGCAGGTCAGGAAGCAACAGTTAGAACTGGACATGGAACAACAGACTGGTGCCAAATAGGAAAAGGAGTACGTCAAGGCTGTATATTGTCACCCTGTTTATTTAACTTATATGCAGAGTACATCATGAGAAACGCTGGACTGGAAGAAACACAAGCTGGAATCAAGATTGCAGGGAGAAATCTCAATAACCTCAGATATGCAGATGACACCACCCTTATGGCAGAAAGTGAAGAGGAACTCAAAAGCCTCTTGATGAAGGTGAAAATGGAGAGTGAAAAAGTTGGCTTAAAGCTCAACATTCAGAAAACGAAGACCATGGCATCTGGTCCCATCACTTCATGGGAAATAGATGGGGAAACAGTGGAAACAGTGTCAGACTTTATTTTTCTGGGCTCCAAAATCACTGCAGATGGTGACTGCAGCCATGAAATTAAAAGACGCTTCTCCTTGAAAGAAAACCTATGACAAACCTAGAGAGTGTATTAAAAAAACAGAGACAACACTTGGCCAACAAACGTCTGTATAGTCTAAAGCTATGGTTTTTCCAGTAGTCATGTATGGATGTGAGAGTTGGACCATAAAGAAGGCTGATTCTTTTGAACTATGGTGTTGGAGAAGACTCTTGAGAGTCCCTTGGACTGCAAGGAGATGAAACCAGTCAGTCCTAAAGGAAATCAACCCTGGATATTCATTGGAAGGACTGCTGCTGAAACTGAGGCTCCAATACTTTGGCCACCTGATGTGAATAGCTGACTCGTTGGAAAAGACCCTGATGCTGGGAAAGATTGAAGGCAAGAGGAGAAAGGGGCAACAGAGATGGCTGGATGACTCAATGGACATGAGTTTGGCAAGCTCCAGGAGATTGTGAAGGACAAAGAAGCCTGGCAAGCTGCAGTTCATGGGGTCGCAAAGTCAGACAGGACTTAGGGACTGAACAACAACCTTGGTTGAAGTCATTACAGGATCTCAAGTAACCAAGGACTAATATCTGACCAGGAAGAAAGTGCTGCTTTTCTTGGCTAGAGATATTCAATGGGATTTAGAGATTCAGGTTCTAAGATTCATCCAAATCCATCCAAATGTCCCCATTCCAATTCTTTGGTTCCCACTGTTTCCCAATTAACACCACAACTTTCACTTATTGAGGCTGTGAACTTCAGTGGTAATTCTGCCACCACTTTGGACCAAACTTTGGACCTCATTTTAAGGTGAGATCTCCCACTACAAGATGTAAGAGGGCCTCTTAGGGCAGCTAGAAATGAGCGATTTTTCTTTCTGATAGCTCTGCAGGGCAATCAGAAACATCCACCTCACTCAAGTCTTTATATTCCTCATTTCTATCACAATGCTTCAATAATGCCACCACTAGGTCTGCCAAAGACTTTGCTTTCAGTAGTTATTTTGTTCTAGGTGACCATGGTGAAAATGTCAGCTATCTGCTACGTGGAAAATAGTATCTCATTTCCCACTGGTCATGAAATTGTCACTGCCTATAAACTCAACGAGGTCAGATAACCAATGCCACATTCTTATCTCAAGCAGCCTGTTTCCTGACTATATTTTGGTACTGAATACTTCATTATGTAAGTAATGTAATACTTACATGAAGTATGTAATACTTCACTGCATGCAATAGATATCACTCAACGTATTTCAGGCAGAAAGGGCTGTAATTCAAAGGATTAGATACTTACACCATTACTGATAACTTGGAGGAATAAAAGTCAGGAGGCCACCCGCTAAGTCTTTGACTTCAAATTCCCATGACCACATCTGCCATGACTGTTATCACCACTTCCACTGCCTGCCTTCACCAACTTGGTGCCAAGATAGTAGAACATGCAGTTCAGCTATTGCCAACATATATGTCAGTAAGAAGTCTATTCATACAATTGCATTACTACAGAAAGATGGCATCCACCTCCCTTCTGCCTTTCAAAAGTTTCATTAAGTGCCTCCCTGAGGCTTCCCTGGTGGCTGAGATGGTAAAGAATCCACCTGCAATGCAGGAGTCCCCAGTTTGATTCCTGAGTTGGGAAGATCTCCTGGAGAAGGGCATGGCAACCCACTCCAGTGTTCTTGCCTGGAGAATCCCAGGGACGGTGGAGCCTGGTGGGCTGCCGTCTATGGGGTCACACAGAGTTGGACACGACTGAAGCGACTTAGCAGCAAGCAACTAGTTAACCTGAATTTGTCAGGGAGTCTGAGAAATGTACTTTTTCATCCTCCAGACTGTTAACACAAAGGGAGGAAAGGATGGAAGGAGAGCATTTCAAGGGGTTAGGAATGGATTCATAGAGTTGTTAACATCCAGCACACAAACCTAAAGATGCAGCTGGATTTCCTAAGTAGTTAATATGTGCAGAAGACTCTGGGATGTAAACTCCAAATTTCAACTCTGAGAATAAATTAGAAATTTTTTCCCCAAATCAAGTCCCATACTCCCATATGGTACTAGCTCCCATACTCCTTTTCTTTCTGACAAAAAGACCAGACACCACTTTTACGAGGGCTGGTGATAATAATTCAAGTCTAACGTAAACATGTAAACGTTGTCAAATAAATATATCTTTAATGAGCAACTATCTTTGTAACCAAATAACATCTTGAATTTTCACTATGAGAATTCAACATGGAAAATATCTGAAATTCACATATATGTATAGTTGATAAACCCTAACTATATATAATCTGCTTAGAAAAATGTTAAAGTGTGTTTGGTTCCCAGATTTACTGAGGAAATTAGAACATAAATCATATTCAAAGGTGAGGTGTGAATGTCACTAACATAATACTGTGCAAGACTAATAAGCTACCCACCCTCTCATTACCAAATAGCTTGGTAATCATTCTTCTTGCAAGACTGGTTCTTAGGATAGCTACCTCACAGGGAGGAGAATCTCAGTCTAAGCCTACAGCATCAGAGATGACAAAGAATGAATCTCAACTGCACACTTTCCTTTCTCTTCACGGCAAATGAAAAAAAGGAAGAAAAAAAAATTAAACGGAGGAAAGGAACTACCTGACTGGCTTCTCTAAAATTGAAAGAAAAGGATTCAAGGGTATGTGGAGACTGACAGTGGATACAGAACATGCCTGTGGGCTGACAAATACTCTTTACAACGCACAGTCTTGTATTTAAAGTGGGATATCCAGTAACTTCAAGACCTTGTCTTTTTAGAAATGGTTGTATTATTTAAACCTTCCCAGAGTTTTTCATCTTAGAATGGCTTTTAATGTGGACATATTCTTTGTGGAGATGTTCAGTTACAATGTGACTTTCTGATAGCTGCATTAGATTAGGTAGATAGATATCAAATGATGTGTTTCAGCATGCATTTATTCTTAAAGAAGATACTGCTTTAAGGACAGATTCTTTGGGGAAACCTCACCTACGAGGATGCTAGTGGTAAAGAGCCTGCCTGCCAATGCAGCAGATGTAAGAAATGTGGGTTCTATCCCTGGACCGGGGAAGATCCCCTGAAGGAGGGCATGGCAGCCCACTCCAGTATTCTTGATTGGAGAATCGCCACGCACAGAGGAGCCTGGTGGGCTACAGTTCATAGGGTTGCAAAGAGTCAGACACAGGTGAAGCGAGTGACACGCATGCACATACTTATGCGAATAGAAAAAATAAAAAAAATTCTAGTTGAATTTCAATTTAAGATCAGATGGATCTCCAAGAAATAAAAGTATGAAGGAAACTTCGGTCACATGTGGACATGTAAACATGTCTCTATGTTGTAAAATGAAAAAGACAAAAAAGGAGACTTAAGTTCTGGGATTTCTTTTAAACAGATAGAAGAACATTTAATTTCTCAAAAGATACAGCAAAATTTAGACCTGTAAGTGCAAAAGGACACCAAGAGATAATTCAGATCGTCCCCCTGCCAGGATGGTAGTTAGTCACCATCCAAATGAAGCTATTACCATCTTTTCATATGTCATAGTCCTCACCTGGTATTTGTTCTGTATGTCAATTATAACTTCTAACTTAGACTTCTGAATCTTCAGGAACACAGTTATGTTACAGCCTCCTATTATAAAAACTTAAAAAAAAAACCGCTGTGCCCTTCAACTGACACTTGTGCATTCCCTCTATATTACATCAGGAAAACCGACCTGAAAAACACTTGTGTGATCAGTGTTTTCACACAAGAAATGTTTCTACATTTCTTCCTTTTCACAAAGATCCTTCTGGTTCAGATGTCCTCCGCCTAAAATTGTTGTTGCTGTTAGTCACTAAGTCGTGTCCGACCCTTTCGCTACCCCGTGGACTATATAGCCCACCAGGCTCCTCTGTCCATGGGACTTTTCAGGCAAGAGTCCTGAAATAGGTTGTCATTTCCTCCTCCAGGGTATCTTCCTGATCCAGGGATCGAACTCACATCTCCTGCATTGGCAGGTGGGCTCTTTTAATGCTGAGCCACCAGGGAAGCCCCTGCCTGAAGTACCTAAGCTTAATTTAAGGATGGATTTTAAAACCCAGTAGTAAGGACTTGCTTTCTGAGGTTACCTGTCAAAACTGCTTACATGCTGAGTGGCAGATGATTGATTTCATCAAGCAGGTTTTGTGTTTCCTGCTCAGATGCTGTGTGCCTGGGCAGGTTGCTCACCCTCTCAGCTCTTTGACCCTATTGATCATCCAGCAAAATCCTAACTCTGAGTCACCCAGGTCTGTAGTGAGGATGCCACTTACAGCCCATACATCCAAAGTCATCTTTTTCTCAGTAAGGACAATGTTACAAATACGGCTGGCTGAGGTTAAGGCGATAATAAGGCAAGAGCTGAGAGACTGAACAGTTCAGCATGCTGTCACAGTCTACTGAAGGTGAGATTCAAAAGCTCTGCCCCAACAGTCAATACCCAAGGCTTCAACTACATTATTAACAGATATGACATCAAAATCACCTCCATCTCTAGGTTCTCTTTCTCATTTATAGGGTATCCCTCTATGAAGCACTTCTCTGATGACTCAGATGTGTCTGCAATGCAGAAGACCCTAGTTCAATCCCTGGGTCAGGAAGAACTGGAGGAGAGAATGGCAACCCACTCCAGCATTCTTACCTGGAGAATTCCATGGACAAGGGGAGCCTGGTGGGCTACAGTCCATGGGGTCGCAAAAATTCGGACATGGCTGAGCAACTAACCTATATGAAGCAAGCTTTCAAATTAAAATATTCCTGATAAATAAAAAAGCACTGCTAGATTTCATGTTCTAAAATGTGAATATAATAATCTATAGGGAAATATTTTTGAATGCCTCAGAGTATGCGTGGAAAGGGTGAAAAAGAGAATAACTAAAATAATAATGCTAAAACTGTAACTAGTCAGCGTCCACCAGCAAAACAGAGCCAGGAGTAACACAGAAAAGAGAAGAAAGAGAGCCATAGTTATCAATTCAATGGGAAAACACACTGCTAACACATCTCAATTATTTCTAGTCAATGCAAATATTTCAGAAATTCCCTATTTTCTGTGTTAGAAAACTTTTCTTAAGTTAATGACAAAGTTTTACCAGAAAGAGGATGCAATCCTCCTCACTGATTTTTACATATGAGGCATGTGCATTTAGTGGGGTGATAGAGAAATTATGAAAGCCATCAGAAAAGCCTGTATTTATTATATCTTAAAATTATCTTTGGTAAAAAAAAAAACTTAAAGTATAGTAAAGAATGGAAGATTTAAATATCAGCACAGGAGAACTTGCTAACTTTATTTTTAGAACAAAAAACAGCACACCATTAAATAGTGTTACCATGTACACACTGCTATATTTAAAATGGATAACCAACAAGGACCTACTACTGCATAGCACAGGGAACTCAGCTCAGTATTATATAACAACCTAAATGGGAAAAGAATTTGGTAAAGAATAGATACACGGATATGCGTAACTGAATGTCTTCACTGTACACCTGAAACCAATACATTATTAGTCAACTACACTCCAATATAAAATTAAAAGTTTCTTTAAAAAAAAAAAAGCTTACATTTGAAATGACAAATGTAAGAATTCACAACAAAATGATATGTCAGGATCCAAAAATTCTTCCAAAGATACATCTAAGTTTTAAAGTAAAAATATGCTACCATGAAAAAATAAGCTTTTTGCCAGAAATTATTGACACCCAAGTTCTAGTTTCATTTCTTGTCTACATTAGAAATTGGCAGCAGGGAATAATTTAGAATATTAACAACTGAATTAAATAAATAAATATCTAGCAGATTTATATTATAACAAACTGAGTAGCCAAAAAAATCATTTTTCCCACAGCAGTAGTATATTTATTGTGCTGAAATCAGGTAGCGGGGAATGAATAGCTCTAGGGAACCAGTACAGAATGTTCACAAGATTTACAAATCTCTAGTCATTACAAACTGAGCGGTAAAAACAAAAGTGTTGAATCCTCCTAGATCAAACTATTACGTGCTGCAAATTTTCTGTAGTTCTCATGTCTGCATGCCTTGAAGGGGGAGGGGGGGAGTGTGTAATTTGAATGCACAATAAATATTTCATAGTTTACAAAGTACTCTGAAATAGTCTGCACAAACAGCATTACATCCTGCACATGCAGTTTTGATATCTTAAAGATACTTAGAAATACTCATGCCTTTTTATTTTTTGGTCACAAGATCTCTGTGCAATACCCACTAGCAATTTAACCTATGTAATAAGACATAGTACATGTTCTTTCCCAGTGAATTTCCAGTTGTGTTTTTACATTACATGAAATACTTCATTGGTAAAGAGCAAATTTAATTTTCTGGTTCTGACTACTCTCACTTTTACTCACTTTATGTCTTAGCAATTAACACCTTGTAATAATCAAGCATTGAATTTAATGATCTTTAGCACCAAGGAGTCAAGAATATCGCACCAAAACGGGTTTACATTTCGTATCTAGTTACAAATAAGATCTTGCAACTCTGACACAGAGAAATATCACTCCAAAATTAAACACATTGAAAGAGAAGGATAATTTCACAAAAAAGCTTGCTGTACGCTATTTGTAAAAAAAACAAAAAAAAAGTTAGTGAATTTGAAAGTTAGTATTAAAATTTACATTAGAGGACTCCTTGATTTTTTAATTAAAATTTATTTAATTTTAAATGTTCTTTCCAACAGAAGAGGTAGGTGTATTTCCACATATGAAAAATCGGTAACAGCCACAAATCAAAACAAGGAAAGCCTGATAAAAATCAACATATTCTCTTCTAACAGCACATAAATGTAGAACTATTTTATGATGTTACTAGTAGACACATAAATTGTTTCATGTTCCAATCAGACAGTAATCTTAATTTTCATAATATATATCTAGTAGTAACAGGAGTATTGAAAGGCTGCCTTTTAATCACAAAAATTGTTTCCCACAGTGATTTGTGCTGCAGGTCACAGTGAACTTTGAGCCACTGGACAGGATTTTACTGTAATTCTATTTTCACCAACACCATCATCATAAAGCCTCTAAGAGTCTACAAAGATCATCAGATTTTTAAAATTTAATTCCAACCAAAAGGGTATCTTCAGACTACAGGTGGAGAGACTTGATCATTCCAGTCAGCAAATGAATTCAAATGTGCACGTTTTAAAATATCTGCATTTTCAGTTTGGGACCAGAAAAGATAAGGTAACTGATTTTCATCAGTACTTAAGTTGCAATTTAGCTTAAAAAAAAAAAAAAAATGCATAAAGACCATGTTTCTGTGATCATCACACTGAAGGATGAAGAGAAATGAAAAATCTCATGCACTGTTGATGTGAATGCAGGGGGAGGGGTGCGGGGGAAGGGTCTCCAAAGTCACGTGATGATTGCTTTGGTCTGACAACATCAAGGCTGATAAAAAAAAAGTTTAAAATAAAAACTTCATAAATAAAACATCTGGGTGTTGTATTTAACACTTTACTCAATCTAAAGGTTACTAATAATACATAGAGCACATTTGCCTTTTTGCTCCCCACCCTCAAACCCTCATTTGCTTCTGTTTTCCCTGAAATCTTAAATGAAGTGGGAACTTCCTCACTGTCAACCCCAGGTAAGGCCCAGTTCATTTTACTCTCCTTTTGCTTTTCCATTTTTCTGCTTCTTGCCATTTTCTACTACTAGGTGGTTTTCGGATTTGTTCACACCATTAGCTGAAATACCATTCGTTGCTCTTTTTCCGGGTTTTGCTTTCTTAGGCTCTTTGTACGTCCGCACATAGAAGTTAAGGAAGAGGAATATGAAGCTGACTGCATAGACAATGAGAGCCCAGTGCATCCACTTGGGGAAGGGGCAGTCGGTGTAAAGGGACAGTGCTGTGTGCCCAATGGTCACGTGGAACTGAACCTGAAAAACAGAACAGCACAGGTGCGCTTACCGTGGGGAGCCAACAGCTCATCACGACCCAGACAGGCCCGTGCGTGCCCCCAGCGCCCAAGACCTAAGAGCTCTCTGGCTCCTTCTCACGTGGGCTGCATCTCAAAACCATGTCCTCAACGAGGGCTTCCTGCTAGGACCCAAATACCCCCACCCAATGGGGTCCTCCATCCCTTTAACCAAAGGGTTCTGGTTTGTGCTGGTTTTCTGTTTCATAGGAATTATGTCTTTTGCATCTGCTGACTTCTGGACTGTCCGTCTCTTCCCTCGAGTACCACCTGAGGGTAGGGCTCCGCATTGATCCCCACGATTCCTGGGCCCTTGGCCTCTGGACCCTGGGGATTATTTTTTGGATAATGCTGAATAACATTATCTAATGAGAGGGACTATCACTGGCCTAAGAGAGTGAAGGCACTTCCGTTTTTGTTTTCCTCCCAAATATATTGCTTTCTTTCCACAAAGTTGTTAGCAAGCTGGTACATATACTTTTAAAAATACTTTTAAAAATGAGTTTATCAGAATGGTTCATTATCTGTTTTCTTATAGGAAACAGGTAAATATGCATTTTAAAATTAATGAAAAATTAATTTAAAAATTGACAACACAATCCTTTAAAAACTAAGATTCTTGGTAAAACTTAGTAGATATTTGATAATAAGTATAAAAGGAGAGGATGGTTCTCAATATAAGAGTTTATGAATTCCATGGGGTTAATTCCATGGGGTTAAACACTTAATTTTTTACAAGGTTAACATACAAGATTCACTGCTGTGAGAACTTCTGCCTTGGAAATACACTACCCTTCACAAAATTAACACCCTATTTAAAATGGGCAATTGCAGCTTCTCTGTTAAGGGTAGCATTATCAATATTATTATATTAAGTATTATTTTAAAATTTTATCCCATATATAGCTCCAAATTTCTATCAGACTGAAAAACTTTAAAAGTTTCCCAAGGCAAAATCCAGGTTTTAGGGACTTTCGATTTCACAGTGATTCTTAGAACCTGCAACGCTGGAAAAGGGTGTGTCTGGGGGGTGACTGAGTGGGGCATCGCTCAAGGAGAATCAGGTGCAGTCTTCCCACAAAGTAGATTACAACAGTTCACATGATTTCTGTCTTCATCTCATTTTCTTGGGTCCATTTACTAATAACTGAGAGAAACGAATTATACAAACTGTGTAAACAGGTTACACAAAAACTGGAGGAAGCTTCCTGTAGCATTTTACTTACAAATGAATCCTGCACACCCAGCACTCCCCAAAAGCTGTGCTTCCTGTTTGGGTAGCCTGTTGTTTGGCAACTTAAAACAGAGATGAATGATATTTCCAAATGTGATTCCACTGATAAAATTGTGCACATGCTATGATTAAAGCAAATTATAATAAATTCCAAGGCTTGAAGAATAGCTACCAGGCTGGTTTTGGATTTCCTGAAGATTGCACTCAGTCACCCAGATGCTACCAGAAGTCCTACTAGGGGCTGGTGCTGCGAACTGTCTGCTCTGAAGATGAACATTTGAGTATACCAAGCTCTGCTCTCTAAGGATTGTGTGTTAGAGAATTAAGAGTTCTTTGATCCTTCGTCCTTTAACTTATTTATTTTTTGGCCACATAGCGCTGCATATGGGATCTTAGTTCCCTGACCAGGGATCAAACTCACACCCTCTGCAGTAGAAGCATGGAGCCTTAACCACTGGGTGGCCAGGGAAGCTCCCCTTGGTCCCATCCTTTACCCCACCCCTTCCTTGGCTCTGTGACTTCTATACAACTTTCCTATTCTAAATGTATAGGATCTGTTCACAAGGACGGAAAAATGGGAGTAAAAAACAAAATTTATTTAAGGGCAGAATGAAGAGAAGTAATAATAACATTTTAAGTGGGAAAAAACTAAGAAAGAAGTTATTTTTCTAACTGTCAGACGAGTGTATGCTCCTCGGTTCTGTCTCATCCACAACAAAGATTTGGAGTGACGGACATTAAAGCGCTTGGCGTGTCACAGCTCTCGGGTCTTGGACAGACCGTGTTCTAGCTCTCAGGGTTCAAATGGACCGTGTTATAGCTCTTAGACAAATCAGTGTTACAGCTCCTTTTTATTTAGATAATAGCAGGAAGATCCATCCTCGAGGCGTGAGGGCATGTTGACCCAAAGACGCGAAGAGAACGCCCCACCATGCGGGGTGGAGGGGAGAGAGAAAGAGAGAGAGAGCCCTTTGGCTCCTCTTTTTATATGTTTTTCCCTCCCCCTGGGCCTGCCCTATGCAAATTGGGCTAGCCAAGAATGCTGTTTGTTTTACCTGAGGTCCTCAAACCTTCCTTTGTTCTATTTTTGCGGGCTTTTCCCTTCCTTGTCTTTCAGCCACTGCCATTTTGGACTCCTGTTTCCTATTCTATCAACTTCAACTCCTATCGTTGGAGCACAGAGAAAGCCAGTTTGGTAACGTAAAATGGTTGAAAATAACTCAGCACTTCACAATTAATGAGAGTCTAACATTCTCAGTGTTTTAATTGAGAACTTACCAGCTGCAACATGGTCAGGTATCGTTTCCACCAGAGATATTTCTGAATCCACGGGCCGAAGGCAGCTAACCCATAGTATGAATACATAATCACATGGATGAAGGAATTTATCTGGGCTCCAAAAAATGCTTTAGAAAAAGAGGTAGTTACAAGACACAGAAATCTTTATTTAATAGGTGATAAACCATTTGAACGTAAAATAAATCAATCTACATTATTTTCCAACATTTAATTCTGAGTATAGACGAGAAATAAAAGTTGTAAAATAGTTCTAATGGACATGCCTTCTCTTCAGATAATGCCAAATATTTTTACAGTTTAGACTCCGGCTTTTACCATATAAATAAAAATGGGTGTTCTTCAAAGGCAAAGGACTTCCCAAGTGGCTCAAATAGGCCCTAATATACTTAAGTAGGTCCTAATACTGCCAATATTATTTTTCATTCTGTTGCTCTTGGGGGAATAAAAGCCAGGGTACATATAATGGTTTAAACAGACTTGTAAATCCTTCATTATTGTCTTTACACGTGCCGATACACATAGCTACAACAAAATAGTACTCATTTCTTAGATTTCTAAATAGTTTAAAAGTAAAGTAGCAAGGTGAAGTGTAGTATGACTTGTACCCTGGGTCCCCATCAGAGGAATGGTCTGTTTCCAGCTCAATGATGTGAATTATCTCCAATGTACAGGCATCTGAAAAGCTGGAGGCAGATCTTGGCCAAACTATGAGTTCAGATTCTCTTCAATACTGAGAAGGCTACATACAATTTCCTTTGAGTAAGAAGCAGTAGGTACACTGGGGCCTATTTGAGAACAAGAGCAGGCTCTGGGCTTGGAGAAGAGACGGAACCTTCAGATGGAGAAGTTCTATCTTGGTATCCTCTGGATCAGTACCACTAGAATTGCTCCCTCTCAAAATACTGTTTGCTACACTTGGGATTCATTTATGCTAATCTCTGGGGTAAATCTTTAGGTGTCAAAGTAGTCACAGATAAACAGCTAAAGCTCTACTTTCTTCAAATTTCTTTAAAGTGACATTAACACAGGAATAATTAAGCCTGGAAGTAAGTTATATATTTGTGTGTGTGTGTGTGTGTTAGTTGCTCAGTCATGAGCCTCCTCTTTGGGATCTCATGGACTGTAGCCCGCCAGGCTCTTCTGTCCATGGAATCCTCCAGGCAAGAAAACTGGAGGGGGCTGCTGTTAGACCAAGTCAAATTCTCACCACTCTCCACCCGACACATTTATGTAATTTAGTACCCGGGGACACATTCCTGAAGATGCTCACCCTGTCCTCCTGCAACCCACTTAATTCCAATCCACCACAACGTAAACATGGTACAGTGATGATACACGTGAAGAAAAGAGACTTGGTTGTTTTTCTTCCTCAGGATAAAAAACACCGTGTCCAAATACTCAATTCCTTTAGATATAAAGTACCACCACAGAGCAGCAGCTATCTGCAGAAAGAAAGGGAAAGCATTTTATAAACACCAGGATGATACTATCACATGGTTGTCTACTAAAGTTAAGTCTTAAGCAATTTTTACTGCACAAAATGTATGAGGCATAGAATCATTTTTGTTTAAGTGGGTGTGAAACGTAGGCATTTATTCATGGGGAAAATGATGGGAAATAAAAGAGTCCAAATCTATATCTACACTGTGCCAACAGTTCAGAGGAAATTTTCAGTCTGTTTCATAGCCGATGTCATGGGTACCAACCTGCTGATTGCAGTGCTGTGAACACTTTCAACTGCTATGATTTTCAATGTGGTAGAGAAACTGAGATATTTACTCTATAAAGGTATTTCAGTTGTTCATGCCTAGCCTATATTCCAGCCTCAGATATTCTTGCAAGTATGCTTGAGTAGCAACTGGTCTCTCTTTCTCACTTTAACATGTGCAACAAAATACTTAACCACATTATTTTTTATTAGGCAGTGAAATTTTTAAAATGATAAACTGCAATAAACACACACACGCAACAAATATTTCCTAGGTCATAAATATAATCCTGCTTACATGAGTAAGTCTTTTCTTTTCCTGAGCTCTAATTAAGACACCAGATGGTGCAGAAAGATTACATTACACGCTGAGATTAAGGATCCAAGGATCCAGTGAGAGGTGACCTCTGTATATACATTTTAAAATATTTCACAAGAATCCCACTAAAATAGTAATCTAGATTCATCTTTCTTATGTCAAGTATTTTCTATGACATCTGCCCTACATACCAACAGCAAAGGCAGCGGTACAAAACTGAAATCTGACGGTAAACCTGTGTGTGTCAGCAGTTTGGCAGATGCATTCACAGGAAGGCTTAGGCTCTTCAGAGCTGATGGGGTCTTTCTTCATTTGATAAGAGCACCTGTTGGATGCCATGGGTTTGTGTTTGTTTGGGTTTGGCTGTTCGCTTTTGAAAAACAAAATTACGATTATAAAGTGTAGGCAAGGAAAAAAGAGAACAGCCAAAGAAAAAAATAATGTATCTACAAACTGAGAATTATTTACTGAGTCTGTTTGCATAATAACATTGTTGAAAATGATAAAGTTGTTTGAAAACAAACTTGAAATAGGGAACTACTGACAGCAACATTATATTTAATATTCACTATTATGTTAGTCGGAGAAGGCAATGGCAACCCACGACAGTACTATTGCCTGGAAAATCCTTTTAAAGTGTAACATTTTGGTGCAGTAAGGGGCTTTGCAGGTGGCTCAGCAGTAAAGAATCCACCTGCCAATGAAGGAGACATAGGTTTGATCCCTGAGTCGGGAAGATCCCCTGGAGCCAAAAATAGCAACCTACTCCAGTATTCTTGCTTAGAGAATTCCATGGACACAGGAGCCTGGTGAGATATAGTCTGCGGACTTGGACTTGACTTAGCAACAGAGTATGCAAACTCTATCTAGAAGGGAAGAGGTCATGTCTTATTTTCCCTCTTATCTGGCACTCTAAATCAGCAATGATTCATAAACAGTAATTAACAATCCTTCTTTCTAGTTTGTGAAAGTGTTAATCGTTCAGTAGTGTCTGACTCTTTGCGACCCCATGGACTGTAGCCCGCCAGGCTCCTCTGTCCATGGAATTCTCCAGGCGAGAATACTAGAATGGGTAGCCACTGCCTTCTCCAGGGGATCTTCTGACCCAGCAATCAAACCCAAGTCTGCTGCACTGCAGGCAGGTTCTTTTGCATCTGAGCCACCAGGGAACTGAAAAGCTACATCCAGTGAGAAGATCCCTCTTAGCTACATAACAACGAATACAAAGATGAGTCTCTGAGTAAAACACTTATTCTGCCACATCTCAGAATAACAGAGAGGGAAGAAATGTTCAAATACAATCTGCTGCCACTCTTGTCCTTTCTCCTCCTAGATATCAGGTCTCACAACAGCTACATTTTTAAAGAACTGATCAATTTACGCATGCCAGAGGGCAGGCACACAATGCCCAGAGTGGTATTTTAAAAACTTTATCCCCCAAACGTTAACATGTTGTTTCACCCAAAGGGTTTATCTAAGCTCACTCCTCAAAGAAAGCAAGTCCGACAAGTTTCCTTTTCTCTCTCCAGATGCAAGCAAGACCAGTGCTCCTCTGCTCCAACCAGGAGAAGGTTCTCTAGCAACAAACCTAAACAAAGGGGCTCCCCTCAGGCAATCTCAGGTCTGAGCTCCCGTTAACCTTTTGTTTACACGACTGCCTCTCCCCGCTTAGCTAGAAAGCCAGCTCCACAAAGGCTGGATCCCTGTCTGCCTTTCCACTTGGGCTCCCAGTACTATCTGTGTATAGCTGATGTTCAATACACATTTGTTGAATGATTAAAACCAACGTGACAACCAAAAGGGGTAATTTTTCATCAGCATGTTAAGTCTTCTAATGGGGAAATGAAGACAGAGGCATAAAATCATAAATACATTAAAGCAAGTCTTGGGTCTTGATGAATACTAGTGTTTATATTGTTGAACCCCAATGCTAAAGAGCTATTTTTTTTCAGGGCCAGCTACTACATATTATATTATTACTATATATATTATATCTAATATAAAACACACACATAGATATAACATATGTTATGGACACATGTTTAATATGAACACAGTATACAAGAGGCATTCAATAAATACTTAACAAAGTAAGATAATTTGTTTCTTCACTTGAGTAAAATGGCAATTTTACTGATGTAGGTGACTACAAAGTAAAATATGAAAACACTGTATTACTAGTCTATTTTTCTCAAATATTTTTCTCAGAAACTGGGTTTATACCTATACAAGCTGTGCTATGCCTAATTTACTAAACATTAAATCGTTTATATTTGTCTTCCTCATACTTTCTTAACAAATGAATTCAACTTCAAGAGTTTCTATTCTTGACCCCAAAAAACAAAAATCTAATATAATCTTTATACTAAACATGGAACTATTATTATTTTTTTTTGAGTACTGCATTTCAGTAGTCCAACACATATTCACTCTCAAATCATCAAATGAGAAAAGATAATGGGGAAGGAAAATGGATTTTAAATTATGTAATTTTTAAAAAGTAGTTTTACTGACCCAAAACAATCCCACTATAGTTTTACCACTACATTTAAAGCATATTTTTCACAGACTAGAGACTACAAAATTAAACCAACTTCTACTGATTACCAGTATTTTTAATGTACTTACCCTGACTTCATGAATGTTATCAGAATAATCCACAGTCTGGCAAATATAGCTATATCCTGCATTATATGATCCCATGAGTAACTGGAAAAAGCAAATAACATTTGGAGTAAAGTTTTAGAAGATATAGCATTTAAAAGTACTACATACAATGTGCAAACCTCCAAAATATTTTTAAAAGCAATATTGTCTTAAAAATAAATTTCAAATGCACTAAACATTTAATATGTTGGAATTTCTAAAATTAATCATCCATCAATTTATTCTTAAGTTGAAATCTAAATTTAAAATGACATGTAAAATTTGGACTGAGACATTCTATCTATATTATAATATTAAGAGAAACTGTGATTAATCATGCTGCAAGAGTTGCATGGGTTTCTAGTTTTGAACCAGAGTGGATTGCATCTAACAAATTAGGTAAAGTAGCCAAATAAATTAAAGTTTTTTATGATGTTGAGTTTCTATAGGCTACGCTGTCAGTTAAAGAGATTTTTTAAAAGGAGCATACGGTTCATTTTCTTAGCATCACCAGTTCAGCTTGCTGGGTTCAGGTTGAACACTAATGAGGAGTCTCTTGGAAAACAAACTCCTTTCACTCTTATAACTTAAAAAGTGGTTGGGTCAGTCTAGCTTTTAGGATTTCCTTTTAAAATGCCATAGAGAATTTGTTGGTGTCCAGAAAAGTATACATTGATTAGCAGCAACAGCTGTATAACAGTTAACTCATTTTAGTTCCAACCTAAAATATTAGTACAATTATATTATGTGGTAGGATTTAAATTTGAAATCAGTATTTTACATCTGCACATTTTCATCAGTTACCAAACCTGCAACTGCTGAATGAGAAATATTAATAGCCACAACTATTTACTGAGGTCTTAATATGTTGTAAACACTATGCAAAAATTATCTCATTTATCTCTGATACTTTAGAAGATAGGTATTATGCCCATTTTATAGATGGGGGAAATGAGCCTCAAAAAAGTTAAGGAACTTCCAATGTCAGAAAAACTAGTAAGGGTTATTTTAGAATCCAGTTTGTCTGCTCCCAAATTTCACTTTAAACAAGTCTTATCCTTTATGTATGTTTCAGATTTTTCCTATCCATGCTTATGTCAATAACATAAAATTTACTCTTAGAGGAGCTAACAGTTATCTTACGGCACAACATTCCAATCGTAGTTTTACACATTCTTATTTTCTAATTTGCAACAGACCTGAGGAAGTATAAAGTGAACTTTAGTAAACCTACCTCTCTGAAGATAAAAAGGTTAAGCAAAACCATCCCGAAATTATAGAGAATGAGCACTAAACGCATCTGGAAAGGTTCTCGGTCCTTCATCCATTTTGGACCCAGCCACACGAAGAGGAGGTACAGGGTGCTTATGCAAAGTGTAGGCAGTGGAGACTGCATCAGAGGCCAGTTCTCGACGCGTTTATCTACAGAGGGGACACAAAATTCATTACATGATAAACGTTTTATCAAATGAAATTATTAGGAAGTGCCACATTTCAACTTAGCTTTCCTCTGTGACCAAATACAGATCCTTAGAGCTCCAACAAAAACACATGACATAAGTTCTAATGACGTGGACGAACCCAGACCCTATTGTACAAAGCGAAGTAAGTCAGAAAAAGAAAAACAAATATCGTGTATTAACACGTATGTATGGAATTTAGAGAGACGGTACTGGTGAACCTATCTGCAGGGCAGCAGTGGAGATGCAGACACAGAGGACAGACTTGTGGACACAGGGGGATGAATTGAGAGTAGAATGGAAACATGTATGCTACCATATGTAAAATAGCCAGTGGGAATTTTCTGTATGATGCAGCGAGCTCAGGCCAGTGCTGTGTGACAACCTAGAGGGGTGAGACAGAGTGGGAGGGAGGTTCAAGAAGGAGGGGACATACGTATACCAGTGGCTGACTTATGTTGATGTGAGGCAGAAACCAACACAATACTGTAAAGCAATTATCCTCCAATTAAAAAGATATACATTTAAAAACTACATGACATTTAAACCAAAGAAACAAGACCAATTCCTGGGAGTAGCTTTTGGAAGTGAAGTTGCATTATATAAGGTACACCTTATACATTTGACAGAGAACCCTGACAACAAAGAGACGAAACAAGGTTCACTGAAAATACAGAATAGGCTTGGGATGAAATGTTAATCAAAGGTTTCACAGACAGAAAATACTTAAAGGAGAAACTTGACCTTATATTAAACGTGAAATAAATCAGCACAGTTTGGAAGCTGCTTCCTCCTATGCTAAAAGCAGGAAAAATTTAGTAAACTGAAAAGGTCTGGAGAATGGAAGCCATCCCCTGGAACATTTCTGGATGCTGAAGACAAGAGTATGGTTATATCTTAATTAAGTTGAGGATTAAGTTAGAGGTCATTACAGTTTGATAATTTATTTAAATGGCAACCACCATATTCAAGACATTTTTCTTTTTTCTTGAGAACATGAATTTATTCTTTTCCGATGAATATAATCAACTTAAGTGCTTTTCTGTAAAGTTATAAATCATTTACCTTATGTATGTGTAAATATATATATATATCTCCAATGTAACACATTATTTCATTTAAATTGAGTCAGCTGTCTTTAAATTCAAATATGTAATCTTGAATCAAATTTATAACAGAGTTTTGCCACAAATATTTCTGAGATGCATAATAATGAAATATGAGGTAGACAAAAATTTACATTATAAAAAGACACTGAAGTCAATTTTTATATTTCTAAAAGCTAAATGGCATTTTGAAGGTTGTGAATCTAATGTCTAATTTATTCTTGGTAATGCATATTATTTCTATGTTGTATTTTGAGGAAAATAATATATTTCTCAATAGTTAAAAAATTTTAGCCAGTTCCTAAAACCTAGCCTAAAGGAATGTAATTTGATTGCTCATTACAATGTCTATTTAAACTGTCAGTTTTATTAAAACTATATATGTGAAACAGCTCTGGATAAGTTAATTATCTTTCAAAATACTTTACATAAAAATAAATTAGTCTGTTTCTATATTACTGTCAACAGAAAATAAGATAGAACATGTGAAACACAAGTACAAAAATATTTAATCACATAGCTTCCAAAGTTGGGAAGTGATTTAATAACTATGGTTTCCATAAAAGAAGAGTTGCTAGAAGGGTGGGATGGGGCTTCCCAGGTGACACAGTCAATAAGAATCCCCTCGCAATATAGGAGACGTGGTTTTGACCCCTGAGTCAGGAAGATCCTCTGCAGAAGGAAACAGCAACCCACTCCAGTATTCTCACCTGGAAAATCCCATGGAGAGAGGAGCCTGGTGGGCTTACAAAGAGTCGAATATGACTTAGTGGCTAAACAACAACAAGGATGGGATACTGACTCAAAAAGAAGGAAAAAAAAAAAACCACAAATATGAGAACAAGAATAGAAAACCCAGAGGAACTGTTTTCACTTTATAGTTTACAGTAGAAGCCTACATCTTATCTATTCATAGAAATTATGGTCTGTCACTTAAATCAAAACATATTCCAGAACTAAAAATAAACTAAAATACTTAAATGACAGGAGGGATAGTAGTCCTCTTATAGGGAGGGTAATTTAAAAGACGGTGGGATGGCTTTTGTTGAAGGCACTGTGCCA